>NC_057797.1:76013989-76357188 GCF_018294505.1 Triticum aestivum
GCAAGACCTAAGAGGTCCACACCAAGAGAGGGTTCTGGGGGAGGATGTGGGACTACTTCAAGTGGATCGAGGATGACGTGCACCGTAAGATAGAATCGGTCGTCGTCCGTGCCCGCCTACCCACCTCCCTCGAGTATTTTGAATGAATGTCGGTGGCAGCCTAGGCAGAAATGGGCGCCGCGCTCACGCCAGTTTCCAAATGCACGGTATGACGGCGCTGGTAGAGTTGCTCTTATATCTCGCCAGCACAACCCATAAAAAACCACCCTAGCTCTGCACCATATTTTGTGGTTTGGTCAAGCCAGGCCCACTCTGTGAGACCACAAGTGGTGGGGCGAAGAGAATAAAGGGCGGCAAAGAGGAGCCGTCAGGCGACAACCAAATCAAGATTTGCCATGGGGCAAGGTTTTTCCAATTAGGTGGACGGGGACGCGAGTCCGATTAGGTGGGTAGAGGATAGGGCCATCTTGTTTACGCTTCCTAGACTCCTAGTTGGAATACTGGTCATCACACACATCATCTTGATAAGAGGACCCAACTGGTTAAAATCCGGGCAAAGTGTTAAATTGGGTTAAACACGACACATCACAGCAATTTTGGGGTACAATGTGGCCGAAAATTTAAATGGGGCAAATACTATCACAAATACACAAACAGTGGGTAAAAAGTGAAATTCACCGTCTTATTAATAGTGTCCTTTTTCAACAACAAAAACACGGTATAGTTTTTCAGGTGTTAATATCTGTTATCTCTACTACTTAAAAAGAACGTAAGGTTCCCATTTCACCTCTTTTTCGTCCAACCTTCCATATATATGTCGCACTCTTTCCTTATCCTCTTTGATTTTTTCCTCCCATATTTGATTGTTCTACCATCCATTTAATTGTCTCATGTTTATTAACTTACCAAAATAATCACATATTTTGTTGGCAAGTCATTAAATTCTTACCAAATAAGTGCTTATCTCTACTACTTAAATCTCTACTACTTAAAAAGAACGTAAGGTTCCCATTTCACCTCTTTTTCGTCCAACCTTCCATATATACGTCGCACTCTTTTCTTATCCTCTTTGATTTTTTCCTCCCATATTTGATTGTTCTCCCATCCATTTAATTGTCTCATGTTTATTAACTTACCAAAATAAACACATATTTTGTTGGAAAGTCATTAAATTCTTACCAAATAAGTGCTTAACAATAAAATGGCAGAGAAATCATGGCGATTGCATACAAACATTTGGTAAGATTTTAGCGTATCAATATAATAATATACATGGATTCTCAAAAACAATAATATAGTACAATAATAGTCGTGCAGTCAGGGGCTAATCTACTAGAATGTTTATACTCCCGTTGTAACGCACGGGCAATTGTCTAGTTCTGAGAGAAAATACGTCACCGCTCACAGTTGTAGGCACACATGATTCAGAGCATGAAGTTTACTTCAGTATTCGACCTGTTGTATATGAAGTGTATTTCTTTTTCACTGCATGTGAAACACATTTCAAATTTTCAATTTTGCATTAATTTCAATATACAACTATACTAAACTTCCGAAGATAAAATAACCCTGACAAATGAACCCTACAGTCATACTGTCGGAGTGAAATAACAAAGCGTATCTCAGCTGCACCACAATTCAGGCACGACGCATCCATAATTTATTTTCTGTTCTGGTAAAAAAGCAAAGTTTACTACAGACCACACAAATGAATTAGTTTATAGTATAGGAAGAACATCCCAGCGATTTGTAGCCCATGCTACTAAAAAGGACGTCAAAAGATCCGGTGAAGCTTTGAAAGCATAATCAGTACTACATGGAGATCAAGGGTTCTTACTGCACCTTGCTAACTACATAATGGATGGTCGATCACCGACAGGATTTAATATCTAGAAGACCCCTCGTAAACTTCTGGACGTTTACATCCAGTCGTCCCCACATTCATCCAGTTCTTGTTTGGCGAGGTCCCTCATAAACTTCTGGCCACGGAGATCTGGTAGAAATATCAAAAAGTAGATGACTGTAGATTAGGACCATGTACAAAAGAACATCTTTTAATTTTACAGAATACACTTCTCATGTAATAGAATATCGATGTATACACTAAGCAGATTATATGCCCATTTATACTTATTTAGCTTTTCAGGAACACGGCAATGTGCTCTTTACATCTCAGTAAATAGCATATGAACATATAAACCAGTAAGGAAATGCTGATATTGCAAGTAAATACGAAATGGTATAGGTATGACTCACAAGCATCCCCGCTCCGACGCACATAAATATTCTCTAGTGATATACCATTTGCCCTGAACATATGTGCCAAGGTGTGGACTCTCCAATCGTCCTTTGAACATTTGATCTTCACCATTCTAAGTTCTTTGCAAGTAAATGATCTTCCCTGTAGTTTGATACATGTTTCCAATGCCTTCCTTGTGCTGAAGTTCTTTAGCACATTAACCAAATTGTCATTAAGTGTGCGATCAGATACTAAAAAACTAATAACAATGAAGTCTAGGATCAAGTAGCATACACCAAATATGTAATCACACATACCAATTTGAGTTGGAGAAAAGCGTCTTTATATTAGGTGAATGCTGTAGCAAGAAAATTAATGCATCAAAATCAGCGGCCATACACCATTCACCAAGGGACAGGGTCTTCAGGTTGCTAAAAGTTGGACACCTTCTCAATTCCCTAGTCAGAACCACCTTCATAATGCAGACAAAAGAGTATTCAGCAAAGAACGGTAGTAACTCAAATCAACTTCTCACAGTAAAAACTACATATGGATGGTTTATTCAACAGAAAAAAGATACCCATCTCGAAACAGAAGGGAAAACAACATCTATCATATAGTGATGTATTGCTAGAAGAGTAGCACGTATTGGTTTCATATCATTCATCTTTATTTTCTAGTAACTGGAGGAACATCGGCCTTAGACACTCTTATAAAAACTGAATATATATATAGCTAATCTGTTGAAAAGATACACTGTTGCAACAAAGAGAAAAACTGCAAAGTTGCAATGAGAACATAATTGATGAATAATACTCCCTTGAAGCTACAATTGATGATTAAATAAACTAGTACTGCACCAGAGCAGAAGGTCAGAAATGTGCTCATTCGACACGTGTTCTATTGGAGGGAACCCGGCATTTCATTGTGAAACATGCAGGAAAAAATGTCCCATTATAACTATGACCATGCCAAAGAAATATAAATAGAAAATAAGAGAGGAAAAAGAGAAATCAATAAAAGATGGTGATTGTTATACCTCTCCAGCATCAATTAACAACTCCAAACTCGTAGCTGTGGAAAGGCTCTCGAGCATATGATGGCCACCTAGAATGTAACTATAATTTCCACCACTGATTTTTCCATAGTTACCATCTTCACTGGAAAGCTTCCCTTACCTTTGTAGCCATACTTTGCATCATTTGCGATCTCACTGTATTCATAGGCATTGTCATCACTATCAATATTGCTATCATAATTATAATTATCCTTGTAGCGACTGTGCCCATATCTTTCTTCGGGAAAACCATATCCATATCCAAACTCGTCAAAATCACCGATGTATCCAAAATCATCATCATCACTCAAAGATGAGGCATCATGAATCATATAGTTCTCCCTCTTATCATCATTGCCATCGTCATCAGTAGTTTCATCGCAGTCATCCTTATCGCTGATGTGTTCAAATTCATTGCTCAAGAAATGGTCATCAAGTAAGATAGTGGATGTGACTAGTGACCCAAAGTTGGTAAATGACAGAACTTGGGCATACGGTGTGATGAGGCGCAGAAGTAGGAGGTTGGGAGCTGCAATGGAGAAGAGGCTAGGAGGGGCAACTGAGAATCCCGAATTGAACTTGCACTTAAGCATGATTAAGGTCCTCAAAGAGACGGACACAATCCCAGGGCCTGTGACCAAGCAATCCTTGAGATCCAGCTGTTCCAAGGATTTGCAACTAGCAGAAAGCTGTCGGAGGACACTGTCATCGAGCCTGGCGTACGACAACTTCAAGATCTTGAGGTGGCACAAAACGAAGGGCACGCCGTCCAACGACGCGACTCTCTTGTGATGCCCGGCAAGGTGAATAACCCACGCCCTGCATCGTCCTCGTTGAAGCCAGCGTCCTCGTCGCTGGGCTGTAGGCGGAGCATGTCCACGGGCGCTGACACGTCGTGGAGGAGGAAGAGGCGGTGCACAAAGTCACGGAACTCCTGCGGCGGGTCGGCGTCGTGGCTCATGTAGCGCACGCGGAGGTCGACGCAGGGCGCGGACTCCCATAGGTGGCGTCACCAGCGCGCGAGCACGCAGGTGGGAACCACCTCCCATGGCTTCAGGAACGACATGACGTGGTGCAGGAGCGCGTCCGGGAGGGCGCCGAGGCGGTCGACCCCGCCGCCGCCGGAGCCTGACGCCTGGTCGGTGCGGCGGCACGGCCCCCGACGCTGGGTGGTTGCCCCGCGCATTTCGTCGAGCAGATGGCCTGCGCATAGGTTCAGGGTCGCCCGACGTAAAGATTATGCAGGGAAATCCATGGAGGGATGCGCTTATGGGGAAGGGGATCAAACTTAGGAGAGATCCGACGAAATGGTGTTGAGTTCTTGCCGCTTTTGAAACGAAAACTCAAATTTTTCGGGATAGAGGCGATAGTTAGGGCGTAAATCATGTCTTGTTCCAATGGGCCTTTGGCCCCGTTATTTAGGGCGTAAACGGATTAGGTGTCAATGGGCCTTTGGCCCAGTTAGTTAGGACATAGACGGACTAGATGCATTGGATATACGCTGAAAAGTTTCTAAAACAAAAGGATATACACTCAAAATATTCTGGGGAAAAAAGATATACGCTAAAAAATGTAGATTGGATATATTCTCAAAAAGAAAATAAAAATATGCAAATTAGGATGGTGCCTTCCTAATTTTGGTATTCATATTTTTCAACAGCGATTGGATGCATACACCTAACCTTTGTGTAGTTCTTTTTAGACCTATGTGTAGTTAGGATTTGCACATAACTAACACCAACGAACACAACCATCAATGGCAATAATTGAGAGACTCCATTTCTAGGACAAGTATTTCCGGACGGAGGGAGTACTCTGGACCACATGTACCACTTCACCTCCTCTCACAACTACCCAGGTGATTAGGGTATCTCTGCCTCCCGTCAATGTCGCCGTTGGTCCACCTCGTCTTTTGTGACCTTAGGGCCATGGAGACATGGTGGGTATCGACCCTTGCTGGTGGGAGGCTTCCTACCCAATTTTAGGTGTTTTTAGGTCGATTGGGGTTTGTGTCCTTCTCGGTAAGGCGGGGCGGCGGCTCATTGCGGATGGAATAAAGTCCTCATGCATAGACCTCATTTTCGGCAGTGTGTCTAATGTCGTCGAAGGGCATGTGGAGATGTGTCTCCAAAAAATCTTGTACGATTCGGTCAATGTTCCTCATCGATGAATCTTTGTGGATCCAATCTTTCGTTTCTGTGACTATGGTTTGGATCCTCCCCATCTATGCTTCTACTCATCGGCGACAGTTGTTCTTCTGGTGTGTTGGCCTTGTGGCGCCTTAGCACGACGACTTCTTGACTGTCTATCACAATACAAAATTCCCTGCTGCAGTGACGGGGAGGTGTTGATTGTGGCCTACTTCGGCTCATGACACACGATGAATAGATTGGAAGCCACCCCCCCCCTTAAAAAAAATTTAGCTACGCACACACGAAGAATCACACCAGCAAATAGTAAAGTCATACAAGACCGAAGTTATGCATTGGTGGAGTAAAAAACCTCCGTAATGTTGAAAACAATGATTAACAAACTCCAACAACGACCATATCCGCAACAACCATGCCTTGAAATCACAAGTAAATGAGAAATGTTTTCCAATAGCAATGCCTTCAGGAAGGGAACGACGCTCAAGCGCCATGGTCGCCAGATCCAACTGCCGAAGGCCAGATCATGGATTTTCACCTTGAAGATTGTTGGGGATATTACTACTGGACGTAAACCGGCCAGGGGTAGCCGGATTAGCCTTATGAAGATTAGAAGCCCATGAAGACATAAGAATGATGGCGCTTTATGAAGGCCCAAGGCCCAGAGGCGAGTTAAGGCATGTAGATATGTAAACTGACCTTGTTACGTAACTTGCATTGTAAGATAGGAAGGATAGAGACCGAACCAGACACGTTTATGATCCGGCTTCGGGACTCTGTAAACCGGCGGGCGTCAACCTATGTATATAAAGGGACGACCCGACAACGGTTTAGGGACGACAGACAACAAACTCGAGAGCCAGACAAAGCGGACTCGCTCCCTGGCCTTCGAAACCCTAGCAATACCAATCACAACTAGACGTAGGCTTTTACCTTCATCGAAGGGGCCGAACTAGTATAAACTCCCCGTGTCCCCGTGTCCGGTTTAACCCCTTTAAGCTAACCCGTTGCGATGGCTCCACAACTAAGTCCTTTCACAAGGACATCTACCGTGACAAACCCATGACAATTGGCGCCCACCGTGGGGCTATCGCACGATGGTTTCAAGTTCTTGAAGGGCAGCTTTGATGGACTCAACGGATACGCTGTGGGCCGGATGACGAAGAGTCATCACGGCAAGCTCTACATCGACAATGCAGGATGGGGTCCCGAGGCCGATTCAATCGAATACGGGTACCGGGTCCCCTTTGGTGGGATTCACGTCTTCATCGGCAAGATTGGCCAACCGGCCCCTGAGCCGGACATCTGCACCGACATCATCGAGACGGCTCAGCGTGCAAGCCCTTCGCCGGTTCAGCCCGTGGTGAAGCATGTTTTCGTAGGCGTCATCCATGGAGCAGAATACAAGGACGGACCGGTGTCCGATGGAGAAACCATTGTCTGTTTCGACGACGAGTCTTCTGGAGAGACCGAATCGCTCTATCAGTTGCAGGATGGCCGGATTAGTGCAGGATCCGAGGGCAACAGTATTCCAGACTTTCCTGATCTGCCAAACCGGGCCGCTATCTTCATGGCCGGAACACAGTCGGCGCCTCATTCATCAGCTGCCACAGCAATACTCTCTGGTTCAACAACGGCCACGCCGGCAGGGGCAGGAATCTCTGCGCTGCCTCCGGCTCAAGTCTTGTCTGACTTGTTCGACGCTTTGGCAACATTGATGGCCGCCGAGGTGGATGCAGCAGCCCGGGATCAGCACAACGTGGAGATTGCAAAGGTAAAGGATCAGATAGCTCAGGCTAAGGTGGATCTAGCGGCAGAGAACGCTAGGATGGCTACAGAACGGGCTGAGTTGGAAGCTCAGGCCTACCGGATTAGGCTTGATCAGAACGCTTCCGAAGAAGTCATGAGAAGAAGGTACCGATCGCATCTCCCGTCGGGTTATGAGCCACGAAATCTCTTCAACACGCCAGGAGCAGGAACTAGTAACCAGCCAATATTAAACCGGACGGAGGCACCAGGAACAGGAGCGCCGGTTCAGCCGCCCACGATGGATCCGCCTCGTCAGAATAACATTGTGGCGCAATACGTTGCAACACCTCCCGGGCATTATTCCAACCCGTTGGACAACATTGTGGCCGCCGCTTCACGATTAGCAGCTCTCCCAACCGACAGCGAGTCACTAGTTGCGGTTGAAGCACGACGGGCCAGAGATCTCCTTCAAACAGCCCTAAATCAGCAGCAGGCATATTCGCACAGTCGTGAGAGGATTCATTCCAACCCACGTCCAAGTCGGAGCTACAGCAGGCATGTAGAGGATGAACCAGCCATGTCAAGCAGTGCGCGTCGCTGTAACTTGCCGCGAGGACACAACCCGGCAGGGGGCGGTGCCAATGCGCAGGATGTAGTTGATCATGGTCGTGCACATCGGGAGGCCGAGTTAGCGGCCCTGCACGGGGTCCGGCAACCTACTCTAGTTCGTCCCACCGCTTCAGTCGAACCAGGGGTAGTATTCAGTTCTTTGGGGGTGTCGTGCCTTACCCCCCCTTTGCGTAATGTGAGATTACCCAAAGACTTCAAGGGACCTCGTAAGGTACCCAATTATACCACCGATCTACAACCAGAAGAATGGGTTGAAAGCTACGAGATGGCAATGGAGATGCTCTGTAACGCCCCAAGACCGGAGCTCCAAATGCCTTCCATGTTTTCCGAGTTTCATCGGGTGATTTGTTTGGTTCGCTGCATTCTTTTTTTGCATCATGTCATCATGCCATCATGTCTTTAATCTTTCCAACTCAACTATATAAATTGCATGGATCTTCGGTCCATTTAAATCGAGGGATTTCACATGGTGAGTTCTCTTTATAACATATCCTCCTAATATTTAGGGAGCTATTATAAAATATTCCATTAGCTTGGAATCACCCATAACACAATTGCACTACTCTTCAACTCTTCTTTTATCCGACTCAACTTCATATACTTCCTTGTCATCTCTCACTCAAGCAATACCCATGCATCATCACCTCTCACTTCCTTCTTCTTTCATGTCTTTGGCAAGTGACTTTAGTCCTCCTCCATTAATGTTCATCTTTTCCCTACAAATCTTGCCTCTTTCCTACACCCTCTCTGTCAGATTTCATCCCATTCGAAGTTGTTTTGGTCAGGTGCAAAAAAGATTGGAGTTTGAGAATAATTCAAACTCTAATTATTTTTCTACCTTCTAAAAATGCCAGAGCAAATTATTCAAACCCTACATAAATCTAGGGTTCCAGATATATATTTATATATCTCATATCCCTAACCAAAAAACCCTGGATTTTCCCCTTTGTTGATTGTTTATTTATATAAACTAAAAAATTAAAAGAAAGGAAAGACCCCTGGGCCTCTCCTTTCCATCCGGCCCATCCACTTCCGAGGCCCAGCGTCCGGTGGCCCAAGGCCCAGGCGCCCCCCTTCTAACCCTGGGCCTCCCAAGCACCCTCCCTCTCCCAAGGCCCACAGGATCCCGACGCGCACGTCTCCTCCCTGACTCTTCCTCGCCTATGCGCACCTCACGCCGGCGAGCACGTCGCCCCTCCGCGTGGCCCCCTTCCTCTGCTACTCATCCTTCCATGCCCTGCTGCAGCTGCTCTTCCCGGCGTCGCCCGTCGCCGCCACCTGGCCACCTCGCGCGTGCCGTGACCTACCTCTGCGCGTGCGCCGCCACGGGTCGGAGCTCGCCGGACCCGCGTGCCATCGCCTCTGTCGCACCTCCCTCTTCTTCTTCTGCTGCAGTGCGGCGCCACCGCAGTACCGCCCTGACCTTTGCATCGCCAGCGTCCCTGCCTCGCTGACCCATCGCGTGGGCCAGCGACGACCGCGTCGTTGACTCCGGTCGAGTCCCTGCGCCGGCGACCTCCGTCTCCAGCCGTTGCCGGCGAGCAAGCCGTTGCCGTCCACTTCGCCGTGTTCCCCTCCGCATGCGTCCGCCATGTTCCATCTCTGTTCGGGCCTGCCTCCTGCCGCTGATGCGCTGCGGGACCTCGATGCCGAGTGCCTCGTCATTCGATTCCTCATAGTCACCACCGACCCCGATTTGTGTATCTTTTGCTGTCGGATGCGCCAAGTCCAGCCGGTCCAGGACCACCTCAAGTTCGACTACACAAAACTCCAAGTCCGAAGACTACCATGGCCATGATCTCACCCAGTACCACTACGGGTTCGTCAAGACCGCAAGTACCCTTTTGATCGCCAGGACCGAGACCCCAAGTTCGGCTACGTGTTGCTGCTCCGATCGAGACCACCAAGTACCATGACGGTCCGTCAAGTTCCACAAGATACTAAGTACCGCTACCCTCGACCCGAACATCTACGAACCCTGTACGTCGCGACAGTTGCCAAAGACCGTCGGGTGAACAACTACCGTCGCCACGAGAAAGACAACTTCCCACAACGACCCGTGAACAACTACTTCCACGACGACCGTGTACCACTACCATCGCCAGAACGCCTACTTCCTTTACCGAACTTGAACCACTTCGTAATTGCACTTCTGGGAAGGTATAACCACCGGAGCGATGCCCATGAACCCTATGCATGTGATGTATTGTATGAGATACCCATGTTTGCACCATGATCGAATCGCTGCTTGCTCGGTCCTCCTCGTTTGCCGCTAACCCGTGGAAACCCGGTTACCGGGATCACCCCACCATCTTGCATGACACGCTCATGTCACTTTTCCTTTTGCACCGGTATCTCCATGAGCTACCGGAACCGATATGTTGCCGTGGCATCATTTTCGGATTCGTTGCCGTGGAACCCCTTTCTTTCCACCACGGTGACAAATGCTTCATAATGCTCTTGTCAACTTTTAATAAAAATTGCATAAACTTGTCCACGACATCCGCATCATGATAAAAACAATTAAAAATGTTTACATTGTTGTTGCAATAAATTACTAAGGCATATGGGGATTTACCGGATTCGTTATTTGTTATATCTGGTCCCATTTAAATTGTTTAGATGGTGTAGTTTTGTTATGCCTCACCTCTTGCCTTGTTTAACAACATTTAATATTGTTGAGTACCTAAACGAGAGAGAACTAAATAATTGATGTGGTGTTCCGTCAATATGCAACTCGTTGCATATTGAGCTCCACTTAACTTGTAGTTTTGTTTGTGCCCTTTGCCATGCCATGCATATTTAAACCCGACATGCGTCATACTTGGTTGTGCATCTTGCTATGTTTATGTGGTGGTTGTTTACTTTGTTGTTTGCTTCTTTCCGGTGTTGCTCCTTCGGGTTAGTTCCGGTAACGTCGTGTTTGTGAGGATCCGTTCAACTACGTCCGCTTTGTCTTCTTCATGGACTCGTTCTTCTTCCTTGCGGGATCTCAGGCAAGATGACCATACCCTCGAAATCACTTCTATCTTTGCTTGCTAGTTGCTCGCTCTTTTGCTATGCCTATGCCGCGATACCTACCACTTGCTTACCATGCCTCCTATATTGTTGAGCCAAGCCTCTAACCCACCTTGTCCTAGCAAACCGTTGTTTGGCTATGTTACCGCTTTGCTCAGCCCCTCTTATAGCGTTGTTAGTTGTAGGTGAAGATTGAAGTTTGTTCCTTGTTGGAACATGGATATTTGTTGGGATATCACAATATCTCTTATTTAATTAATGCATCTATATACTTGGTAAAAGGTGGAAGGCTCGGCCTTATGCCTGGTGTTTTGTTCCACTCTTGCCGCCCTAGTTTCCGTCATATCGGTGTTATGTTCCCGAATTTTGCGTTCCTTACACGGTTGGGTTATAATGAGAACCCCTTGACAGTTCGCCTTGAATAAAACTCCTTCAGCAATGCCCAACATTGGTTTTACCATTCGCCACCTAGCCTTTTCTTTCCCTTGGGTTCTGCAGACTCAAGGGTCATCTTTATTTAAACCCCCTGGGCCAGTGCTCCTCTAAGTGTTGGTCCGACCGAGTAGACTGCGGGGCCACCTCGGGTCAACTTGAGGGTTGGTTTTACTCTTATGATGTCTCATCTGAGTGTGCCCTGAGAACGAGATATCTGCAGCTCCTATCGGGACTTGTCGGCACATTCGGGCGGTGTTGCTGGACTTGTTTTACCATTGTCGAGGATGTCTTGTAACCGGGTTGCCGAGTCTGATCGGATTGTCTTGGGAGAAGGAATATCCTTCGTTGACCGTGATAGCTTGTGATGGGCTAAGTTGGGACACCCCTGCAGGGATTGAACTTTATAGGAGGCATGGTTATGGGCAGATGGGAATTTGTTAATGTCCGGTTGTAGAAAACCTTGACACTTAACTTAATTAAAATGCATCAACCGCATGTGTAACCGTGATGGTCTCTTTCCGGCGGAGTCCGGGAAGTGAACACGGTGTTGGAGTTATACTTGACATAGGTTGTTCTAGGATCAATTCTTGATCATAGTTTCTCAAACGTGCTTTGCCTTCTCTTCTCGCTCTCATTTGCGTATGTTAGCCACCATATATGCTAGTGCTTGCTGCAGCTCCACCTCATACCTTTTCCCTACCTATAAGCTTAAATAGTATTGATCGCGAGTGTGTGAGATTGTTGAGTCCCCGTGACTCACCAGATACTTCCAAAACCAGTTTGCAGATGCCTATGAAACCGTGCAGGTGAAGCAACTGAGCTCAAGGAGGAGCTCGATGAGATTCGCATTCGTTATGTTGTTCCGTTTCCAGTTGATCAGTAGTGGAGCCCAGTTGGGGTCGATCGGGGATCTGTGTAGCATTTGGGGTAGTCTTCTTTTATTTTGATTCCGTAGTCGGACCTTGTGTGTATCTGGATGATGTAATGCTTTATTCATGTATTGTGTGAAGTGGTGATTGTAAGCCAACTATGTATCTCTTTCCCTTATGTATTACATGGGTTGTGTGAAGATTACCTCACTTGCGACATTGCTTTCAATGCGGTTATGCCTCTAAGTCGTGCTTCGACACGTGGGAGATATAGCCGCATCGAGGGCGTTACAAGTTGGTAATCAGAGCCTTCCCGACTTAGGAGCCCCCTGCTTGATCGAATCGCTGGCGTTGTTGAGTCTAGAAAAATGTTTTTGAGTCTTTTAGGTTTATATATATCGGAGAGTAGGATTCTTTTTACTCCTCAGTCCCTTCGTCGCTCTGGTGAGACATCCTGACGTGGAGTTTTGACTCTTCTCTTATCAAATTTCACTAAAAAAATTTAGGATCACGCGGGTATCTTGGAATCGTTCCGATGGTTTTGTGACGAGAACATTGTTCTTGGTTCCTCCTGACATTTAGGGGTTGTGGCAGTGTCCCGAGGAGTTGAGCTCCGAGGTGTTGTCGTCACAATTTTATCGTTGCAATTCTGGAATACCTGATTTTTATTCGCTGACATTGAAAATCTCTTTTATGCAATTGTTGGTGAGATAACCTCGATGCCACCCAGTACTGGGGCGGGAGTTCGGGAGTATTGCCATAACTTGTATAATGGATGCCTTTCGAAGGTTGAGGTAAATGATTTCCGAAGGTTTCTTGGTTTTGTGTTGAAAGATGGATACAACTGGATGTAGGATTTGCTAGAATTGGGTGAGATATTATGCTTCCCCTGTATCCCCAACACCTGATTGCATAACCGGAAAGTTTCGGGAGTTTATAAGTGGGAATTCAAGTAGCTCTTAGGATATCTTTCCGACAGATGTATGATATGAAATTGGGGTTCGATGTCTAGTGGTCCGCCTATCCATGGTTGGTTTTACAGTGGTCTCGTTGTGTCTTACAGAGTCCTTGGCTATGCCGACTCGGGGATGCTTCGTATGTCATGTGCACTGCCTTGTACATGATGGTGCTATACGATCGAGCCCGTGTAGGCCCCACCACGAAAACTTCGGACGAAATCTCTATCATATGTTTGTTCCGGCTTATTTTGCAAGCCAATCCTTTGTTTTGTTTTGAGTTGTGGTATTTGAGTTGCTTCGAAGTCAAATGTTGATTCCATACCTTGCATAAGCGGTGTTCTCATATTTCTATGTGAATACTAATCCTTCTCTATCATAGAGTTTGTCTTTTCAAGTTCTTGTCAACCGATGTGCTTCTCTTCAAGTGGATCCGATAATTTCAACATTCGCAAGATCAACTCAAGAATTCTCAACGGTGTTTTTCCCACCCTCCCACCCTTTTTCATCGAGGACTCAAATTTCTTAATCAAGTATCCTTTTATCCTTGTGAAGTCTCTCCATTCTTTTCCGTCAATATTCTTACCCGGTGATTCTCATGATGATCCTAACGGAGCCTCAAGTTCATCATTATTTGCTCTTGTCTTCTCCGGTGGACTGAACTCAAGATTTTGTGTTGATCATATCCTTTTTCCTCGTTTCAAATGCTTTCCCATACCGGTGCACCTCATAATAATTCACTTACTCGCTATTCAATTGTTCCGGAGTGCCGAGAATATCTCAGAAGATTCAAGTTTCCATTCTCAATTCGTTCAAGCTTTTTGCGAGGAAGTTACCTCATTCAAGCCATTTATTTCAACTGGCACACTCTCTCTTTTAAATCGTTCAACGGTGTTTCTTTTGAGTGAGCCCTAACCCACATGTCTTTTTCCAGGATCTTACTTGACTCTTATAATTTTCCTGGAGCTATTCTAAATTCTTTCAAATTTGATGTAAGAAGGATTTATCATCGGTCATATGTATTTCTCCAAGATCTTTCAAATTCTTTTCATCGTTGGATCAACCTTTCCATTCTTCATTCCGGAGTGCCTCAATAATTAATGGTGTTGTTTCTCGTCATCATTCTCAGATTGTAAGACCGAGGAAGAGTTCCTCTCTGATCTTATCCGTTCTCTCAGAGATTCGTGGTTCTAGTTCGATGCAATCCTCTCATAGTTGTTTTTGGATTGTGAGAATAATTTTCACCTATACGAAGAAATTTAGGATTCTTTTCAGTTTGATTCCCCGAAGCCCATCATCTCAGAATTATTCATTCCAGCTTTCAGCTATCATTCTCCAAATCTTGCCGGTGCATCATTCAAGTATTCTCTTATGAGCTCGTGATCTCTTCGTTCACTTGTATCTAAATTCTCTCAAGCATCTTCGTTTCATTTGCTAATTCTTCCCAGTGTTTTCCTTATATTTTCTTTGTTCATTTTCAATTCTTACGGTGGTTCGGTCAAGAGTTCTCTTCATTCGTTATCATATCAATTCATTCGTTGTTTCAATACTACAGGTGGATCATTGGAGACTTTCTCAAGTTTGCGCTATTTCTATCTTAATCCTTTCTACGAGCATAAGTTGTATTCAATCCATTGCTTCTCATCAAGTTAATTGGTGAAGGATATGCATAACATAATTCTTATTCTTGTTTCATCGAGTAAATTCAATTCATGCTTTCCGGAGTGGTTCATCATATCACATTCTCGGTTCGAGATGCTTTATCTTTTCTTACCGGAGTTCTTCATGGAGACTCTACATGATGGGTCATAAAGGATTTAATTCCTTCTCGAAGTTTTTCATCGAGATTCTTTTCTAAGGAGCTCAAGTATTCTTCATCTTGCATTCCGGAGTACAATTCGTTCTATCTTATCTTTTGAGATGGTGTTATGTCATTCTTGATGATTTTCCTTCGTGTTTCATGTCTCACAAGTTATCAATAATGAGTTATTTTAAATCCATCAATCTCGTCATTGGAGGTATCTTGTGTCATGTTTCACCTAAAGCCTTCCCTAAGGATTATTGCTATTTATGGTGCTTATAAATGACCTAAGTTCTTCATTTATCCTCCCGGTGAAATAAGTTTCTCATCTCCTTGTTCATATCTATCCAATCTATTGTTTCAGTTAGTGGCAGAATTTCACCTCATAATTTTGGGATGTTTTCCATAAGCCCACTACAAGCTTATTCGTTTCGTTGTTGGTTTTCCAACAACTCCGTTATAATTTTCTTGGAAGGGTGTTTTCCAAGCTCAATTGTGGTACAAGTTGTCATTTTCTTCTCAATTCTTTCATTTCCAACGATCTAGCTTCTATTCTTTCTCCCAGGGGCTTTGTGATGTTGCACTTTTCAATCATCATCTTGAATTGTGAGGATTGTTTTCTTTTCATGCTTATCAATTTAACCAGAGTGTTGTGTCCTCTGCTCAACTTCTTTTCTCCTTATAAAGTCTTGCATCTCTTTTCAACCGGAGTGTTGTCGTAATTGATCTTTATCGTTCCTTGTACATCTTGTTTCAACCGGAGTGCTTGCATGTACTTATTGTCCATTGCAACCTTTTTTTTTATGTCTTTCAACCTACAAGGTTTCCGTAATGTTCCTTGTTCCTCTTTTCCAACGGAGTGTTTTCAACTTTGAACATCTTCATCGTTTTTCTTTCTTTCAATTTGTGTAACCTTTCAAGGTTCTTTGGTCTCACTCCTTTGTCAAAGAAGCAACTTAGTTTTACCTCTTCTCTTCCTCTTCTGTTTCCCCTCAGGTGCCATCCTAGATCTCGGGACGAGATCCGCTCGTAGTGGTGGAGTGTTGTGATGCCCCAAGACCGGACCTCCAGATGCCTTCCATGTTTTTCGAGTTTCGTCGGGTGGTTTGTTTGGTTCGTTGCATTCTTTTTTTTGCATCATGTGCATTGCATCATGTCATCATGACATCATGTCTTTAATCTTTCCAACTCAACTATATAAATTGCATGGATCTTCGGTCCATTTAAATCGAGGGAATTCACATGGTGAGTTCTCTTTATAACATATCCTCCTAATATTTAGGGAGCTATTATAAAATATTCCATTAGCTTGGAATAACCCATAACACAATTGCACTACTCTTCAACTCTTCTTTTATCCGACTCAACTTCATATACTTCCTTGTCATCTCTCACTCAAGCCATACCCATGCATCATCACCTCTCACTTCCTTCTTCTTTCATGTCTTTGGCAAGTGACTTTATTCCTCCTCCATTAATGTTCATCTTTTCCCTATAAATCTTGCCTCTTTCCTACACCCTCTCTGCCAGATTTCATCCCATTCGAATTTGTTTTGGTCAGGCTCAAAAAAGATTGGAGTTTGAGAATAATCCAAACTCTAATTATTTTTCTACCTTCTAAAAATGCCAGAGCAAATTATTCAAACCCTACATAAATCCAGGGTTCCAGATATATATTTATATATCTCATATCCTTAACCAAAAAACCCTGGATTTTCCCCTTTGTTGATTGTTTATTTATATAAACTGAAAAATTAAAAGAAAGGAAAGACCCCTTACTTACTCAGCTACTCGCTGGGCCTCTCCTTTCCATCCGGCCCATCCACTTCCGAGGCCCAGCGTCCAGTGGCCCAAGGCCCAGGCGCCCCCCTTCTAACCCTGGGCCCCCCAAGCACCCTCCCTCTCCCAAGGCCCACCTAAACCCTTGCCTGCATCCCTCGATCCACATCTCCTCGATCCCCATCTCCCTCGCGCCGCCACCCACAGGACCCCGACGCGCACGTCTCCTCCCTGACTCTTCCTCGCCTATGCGCACCTCACGCCAGTGAGCACGTCGCCCCTCCGCGCGGCCCCCTTCCTCTGCTACTCCTCCTTCCACGCCCTGCTGCAGCTGCTCTTCCCGGCGTCGCCCGTCGCCGCCACCTGGCCACCTCGCGCGCACCGCGACCTATCTCTGCGCGTGCGCCGCCACGGGTCGGAGCTCGCCGGACCCGCGTGACATCGCCTCTGTCGCGCCTCCGTCTTCTTCTTCTGCTGCAGTGCGGCGCCACCGCAGTACCGCCCGGACGTTTGCATTGCTAACATCCTTGCCTCGCTGACCCGTCGCGTGGGCCAGCGACGAGCGCGTCGTTGACTCCGGTCAAGTCCCTGCGCCGGCGACCTCCGTCTCCAGCCGTTGCCGGCGAGCAAGCCGCTGCCGTCCACTTCGTCGTGTTCCCCTCCGCATGCGTCCGCCATGTTCCATCTCTGTTAGGGCCTGCCTCCTGCCGCTGATGCACTACAGGACCTCGATGCCGAGTGCCTCGTCGTTGGATTCCTCATAGTCACCACCGACCCCGATTTGTGTATCTTTTGCTGTCGGATGCGCCAAGTCCAGCCGGTCCAGGACCCCTCAAGTTCGACTACACAAAACTCCAAGTCCGAAGACTACCATGGCCATGATCTCGCCCAGTACCACTACGGGTTCGTCAAGACCGCAAGTACCCTTTTGATCGCCAGGACCGAGACCCCAAGTTCGGCTATGTGTTGCTGCTCCGATCAAGACCGCCAAGTACCATGACGGACCGTCAAGTTCCACAAGATACTAAGTACCGCTACCCTCGACCCGAACATCTACGAACCCTGTACGTCGCGACCGTTGCCAAAGACCGTCGGGTGAACAACTACCGTTGCCACGAGAAGGACAACTTCCCCCAACGACCTGTGAACAACTACTTCCACGACGATCGTGTACCACTACCGTCGCGAGAATGCCTAC
This sequence comes from Triticum aestivum, assembly GCF_018294505.1. Classification (NCBI taxonomy): domain Eukaryota; kingdom Viridiplantae; phylum Streptophyta; class Magnoliopsida; order Poales; family Poaceae; genus Triticum; species Triticum aestivum. The sequence continues at coordinate 76,031,868 of NC_057797.1, forward strand.
TTCCTTTACCGAACTCGAACCACATCGTAATTGAACTTTTGGGAAGGTATAACCACCGGAGCGATGCCCGTGAACCCTATGCATGTGATGTATTGTATGAGATACCCATGTTTGCACCATGGTCGAATCGCTGCTTGCTCGGTCCTCCTCGTTTGCCGCTAACCCATGGAAACCCGGTTACCGAGATCACCCCACCATCTTGCATGACACGCTCATGTCACTTTTCCTTTTGCACCGGTATCTCCATGAGCTACCGGAACCGATATGTTGCCGTGGCATCATTTTCGGATTCGTTGCCGTGGAACCCCTTTCTTTCCACCACGGTGACAATGCTTCATAATGCTCTTGTCAACTTTTAATAAAAATTGCATAAACTTGTCCACGACATCCGCATCATGATAAAAACAATTAAAAATGTTTACATTGTTGTTGCAATAAATTACTAAGGCATATGGGGATTTACCGGATTCGTTATTTGTTATATCCGGTCCCATTTAAATTGTTTAGATGGTGTAGTTTTGTTATGCCTCACCTCTTGCCTTGTTTAACAACATTTAATATTGTTGGGTACCTAAACGAGAGAGAACTAAATAATTGATGTGGTGTTCCGTCAATATGCAACTCGTTGCATATTGAGCTCCACTTAACTTGTAGTTTTGTTTGTGCCTTTTGCCATGCCATGCATATTTAAACCCGACATGAGTCATACTTGGTTGTGCATCATGCTATGTTTATGTGGTGGTTGTTTACTTTGTTGTTTGCTTCTTTCCGGTGTTGCTCCTTTGGGTTAGTTCCGGTAACGTCGTGTTTGTGAGGATCCGTTCAACTACGTCCGCTTTGTCTTCTTCATGGACTCGTTCTTCTTCCTTGCGGGATCTCATGCAAGATGACCATACCCTCGAAATCACTTCTATCTTTGTTGCTAGTTGCTCGCTCTTTTGCTATGCCTATGTCGCGATACCTACCACTTGCTTACCATGCCTCCTATATTGTTGAGCCAAGCCTCTAACCCACCTTGTCCTAGCAAACCGTTGTTTGGCTATGTTACCGCTTTGCTCAGCCCCTCTTATAGCGTTGTTAGTTGCAGGTAAAGATTGAAGTTTGTTCCTTGTTGGAACATGGATTATTGTTGGGATATCACAATATCTCTTATTTAATTAATGCATCTACATACTTGGTAAAGGGTGGAAGGCTCGGCCTTATGCCTGGTGTTTTGTTCCACACTTGCCGCCCTAGTTTCCGTCATATCGGTGTTATGTTCCCGGATTTTGTGTTCCTTACACGGTTGGGTTATAATGGAAACCCCTTGACAGTTCGCCTTGAATAAAACTCCTCCAGCAATGCCCAACATTAGTTTTACCATTCGTCACCTAGCCTTTTCTTTCCCTTGGGTTCTGCAGACTCAAGGGTCATCTTTATTTAAACCCCCTGGGCCAGTGCTCCTCTGAGTGTTGGTCCGATTGAGTAGACTGCGGGGCCACCTCGGGGCAACTTGAGGATTGGTTTTACTCGTAGTATGTCTCATCTGAGTGTGCCCTGAGAACGAGATATGTGCTGCTCCTATCGGGATTTGTCGGCACATTCGGGCTGTGTTGCTGGACTTGTTTTACCATTGTCGAGGATGTCTTGTAACCGGGATGCCGAGTCTGATCGGATTGTCTTGGGAGAAGGAATATCCTTCGTTGACCGTGAGAGCTTGTGATGGACTAAGTTGGGACATCCCTGCAGGGATTGAACTTTTGAAAGCCGTGCCCGCGGTTATGGGCAGATGGGAATATGTTAATGTCCGGTTGTAGAAAACCTTGACACTTAACTTAATTAAAATGCATCAACCGCGTGTGTAACCGTGATGGTCTCTTTCCGGCGGAGTCCGGGAAGTGAAAACGGTGTTGGAGTTATGCTTGACGTAGGTTGTTCTAGGATCACTTCTTGATCATAGTTTCTCGAACGTGCTTTGCCTTCTCTTCTCGCTCTCATTTGCGTATGTTAGCCACCATATATGCCAGTGCTTGCTGCAGCTCCACCTCATACCTTTTCCCTACCTATAAGCTTAAATAGTCTTGATCGCGAGTGTGTGAGATTGCTGAGTCCCCGTGACTCACAGATACTTCCAAGACCAGTTTGCAGGTGCCGATGAAACCATGCAGGTGAAGCAACTGAGCTCAAGGAGGAGCTCGATGAGATTCGTGTTCGTTATGTTGTTCCGTTTCCAGTTGATCAGTAGTGGAGCCTAGTTGGGGTCGATCGGGGATCTGTGTAGCATTTGGGGTAGTCTTCTTTTATTTTGGTTCCGTAGTCGGACCTTGTGTGTATCTGGTGAAGGAAATATGCCCTAGAGGCAATAATAAAGTTATTATTTATTTCCTTATATCATGATAAATGTTTATTATTCATGCTAGAATTGTATTAACCGGAAACATAATACATGTGTGAATACATAGACAAACAGAGTGTCACTAGTATGCCTCTACTTGACTAGCTCGTTGATCAAAGATGGTTATGTTTCCTAACCATAGACATGAGTTGTCATTTGATTAACGGGATCACATCATTAGGAGAATGATGTGATTGACTTGACCCATTCCGTGAGCATAGCACTTGATCGTTTAGTTTGTTGCTATTGCTTTCTTCATAACTTATACATGTTCCTATGACTATGAGATTATGCAACTCCCGTTTACCGGAGGAACACTTTGTGTGCTACCAAACGTCACAACGTAACTGGGTGATTATAAAGGTGCTCTACAGGTGTCTCCGAAGGTACTTGTTGGGTTGGCGTATTTTGAGATTAGGATTTGTCACTCCGACTGTCGGAGAGGTATCTCTGGGCCCTCTCGGTAATGCACATCACTTAAGCCTTGCAAGCATTGCAACTAATGAGTTAGTTGCGGGATGATGTATTACGGAACAAGTAAAGAGACTTGCTGGTAACTAGATTGAACTAGGTATTGAGATACCGACGATCAAATCTCGGGCAAGTAACATACCGATGACAAAGGGAACAATGTACCTTGTTATGCGGTCTGACCGATAAAGATCTTCGTAGAATATGTGGGAGCCAATATGAGCATCCAGGTTCCGCTATTGGTTATTGACCGGAGACGTGTCTCGGTCATGTCTACATTGTTCTCGAACCCATAGGGTCCGCACGCTTAACGCTACAATGACAGTTATATTATGAGTTTATATGTTTTGATGTACCAAAGCAGTTCGGAGTCCTGGATGAGATCGGGGACATGACGAGGAGTCTCGAAATGGTCGAGATGTAAAGATCGATATATTGGACGACTATATTCGGACATCGGAAAGGGTCCGAGTGATTCAGGTATTTTCGGGAGTACCGGGGAGTTACGGGAATTCGTATTGGGCCTTAATGGGCCATACGGGAAAGGAGAGAAAGGCCTCAAAGGGTGGCCGCACCCCTCCCCATGGGCTGGTCCGAATTGGACTAGCGAGGGGGCGCCCCCTTCCTTCCTTCTCCTTTTCCCTTCCCTTTCCTTCCCTCCTACTCCTACTACTTGGAAGGGCTCCTAGTTCTACTAGGAAAGGGGGAATCCTACTCCCGGTGGGAGTAGGACTCCCCTAGGGTGCGCCATAGAGAGGGTCGGCCCTCCCCTCGTCCACTCCTTTATATACGGGGGCAGGGGGCACCCCAAAGACACAACAATTGATCTCTTGATCTCTTAGCCGTGTGCGGTGCCCCCTCCACCATAATCCACCTCGATCATATCGTAGCGGTGCTTAGGCGAAGCCCTGCGTCGGTAGAACATCATCATCGTCACCACGCTGTCGTGCTGACAAAACTCTCCCTCAACACTCGACTGGATCGGAGTTCGAGGGACGTCATCGAGTTGAACGTGTGCTGAACTCGGAGGTGCCGTGCGTTCGGTACTTGGATCGGTCGGATCGTGAAGCCGTACGACTACATCAACCGCGTTGTGCTAACGCTTCCGCTTTCGGTCTACGAGGGTACGTAGACAACACTCTCCTCTCTTGTTGCTATGCATCACCATGATCTTGCGTGTGCGTAGGAAAATTTTGAAATTACTACGTTTCCCAACAGTGGCATCCAAGCAAGGTTTTATGCGTTGATGTTATATGCACGATTAGAACACAAGTGAGTTGTGGGCGATATAAGTTATACTACTTACCAGCATGTCATACTTTGGTTCGGCGGTATTGTTGGATGAAGCGGTCCGGACCGACATTACGCGTACGCTTACACGAGACTGGTTCTACCGACGTGCTTTGCACACAGGTGGCTGGCGGGTGTCAGTTTCTCCAACTTTAGTTGAACTGAGTGTGGCTACGCCCGGTCCTTGCGAAGGTTAAAACAGCACCAACTTGACAAACTATCGTTGTGGTTTTGATGCGTAGGTAAGAACGGTTCTTACTTAAGCCCGTAGCAACCACGTAAAACTTGCAACAACAAAGTAGAGGACGTCTAACTTGTTTTTGCAGGGCATGTGGTGATGTGATATGGTCAAGACATGATGCTAAATTTTATTGTATGAGATGATCATGTTTTGTAACCGAGTTATCGGCAACTGGCAGGAGCCATATGGTTGTCGCTTTATTGTAAGCAATGCAATCGCGTTGTAATGCTTTACTTTATCACTAAGCGGTAGCGATAGTCGTCGAAGCATAAGATTGGCGAGACGACAACGATGCTACGATGGTGATCAAGGTGTCGCGCCTGTGATAATGGTGATCATGACGGTGCTTTAGAGATGGAGATCACAAGCACAAGATAATGATGGCCATATCATATCACTTATATTGATTGCATGTGATGTTTATCTTTTATGCATCTTATCTTGCTTTGATTGACGGTGCCATTATAAGATGATCTCTCACTAAATTTCAAGATAAAAGTCTTCTCCCTGAGTATGCACCGTTGCCAAAGTTCGTCGTGCCCAGACACCACGTGATGATCAGGTGTGATAAGCTCTACGTCCATCTACAACGGGTGCAAGCCAGTTTTGCACACACAGAATACTCAGGTTAAACTTGACGAGCCTAGCATATGCAGATATGGCCTCGGAACACTGAGACTGAAAGGTCGAGCGTGAATCATATAGTAGATATGATCAACATGGTGATGTTCACCATTGAAAACTACTCCATTTCGCGTGATGATCGGTTATGGTTTAGTTGATTTGGATCACGTGATCACTTAGAAGATTAGAGGGATGTCTTTCTAAGTGGGAGTTCTTAAGTAATATGATTAATTGAACTTAAATTTATCATGAACTTAGTCCTGGTAGTATTAGCATATCTATGTTGTAGATCAATAGCTCGCGTTTAGCTCCCCTGTTTTATTTTGATATGTTCCTAGAGAAAACCAAGTTGAAAGATGTTAGTAGCAATGATGCGGATTGGATCCATGATCTGAGATTTATCCTCATTGCGGCACAGAAGAATTATGTCCTTAATGCACCGCTAGGTGACAGACCTATTGCAGGAGCAGATGCAGACGTCATGAACGTTTGGCTAGCTCAATATGATGACTACTTGATAGTTTAGTGCAACATGCTTAACAACTTAGAATCGGGACTTCAAAGACGTTTTGAACGTCATGGATCATATGGATGTTCCAGGAGTTGAAGTTAATATTTCAAGCAAATACCCGAGTTGAGAGATATGAAGTCTCCAACAAGTTCTATAGCTAAAAGATGGATGACAATAGCTCAAGCAGTGAGCATGTATTCAGATTGTCTGCGTACTACAATCGATTGAATCAAGTGGGAGTTAATCTTCCAGATAAAATAGTGATTGACAGAATTCTCTAGTCACCATCACCAAGTTAGTATAACTTCGTGATGAACTATAGTATGCAAGGGATGATGAAAACGATTCCCGAGCTTTTCATGATGATGAAATCGATGAAGGTAGAAATCAAGAAAGAGCATCAAGTGTTGATGATTAACAAGACCACTAGTTTCAAGAAAAGGGCAAAGGGAAAGAAAGGGAACTTCAAGAAGAACGGCAAACAAGTTGCTGCTCAAGTGAAAAAGCCCAAGTCTAGTCCTAAGCCTGAGACTAAGTGCTTCTACTGCAAAGGGACTGGTCACTAGAAGCAGAACTACCCCAAGTATTTGGTGGATAAGAAGGATGGCAAAGTGAACAAAGGTATATTTGATATACAGATTATTGATGTGTATTTTACTAGTGTTCGTAGCAACCCCTCGGTATTTGATACTGGTTCAGTTGCTAAGAGTAGTAACTTGAAACAGGAGTTGCAAAATGAACAGAGACTAGTTAAGGGTGAAGTGACGATGTGTGTTGGAAGTGGTTCCAAGATTGATATGATCATCATCACACACTCCCTATACTTTGGGGATTAGTGTTGAACCTAAATAAGTGTTATTTGGTGTTTGCGTTGAGCATGAATATGATTTGATCATGTTTATTGCAATACGGTTACTCATGTAAGTTAGAGAATAATTGTTGTTCTGTTTACATGAATAAAACCTTCTATGGTCATACACCCAATGAAAATGGTTTGTTGGATCTCGATCGTGGTAATACACATTTTCACAATATTGAAGCCAAAAGATGCAAAGTTAATAATGATAGTGCAACTTATTTGTGGCACTGCCATTTAGGTCATATTGGTGTAAAGCGCATGAAGAAAATCCATGCTGATGGGCTTTTGGAATCACTTGATTATGAATCAGTTGATGCTTGCGAACCATGCCTCATGGGCAAGATGACTAAGACTCCGTTCTCCGGAACAATGGAGCGAGCAATAGATTTGTTGGAAATCATACATACTGGTGTATGTGGTCCGATGAATATTGAGGCTCGCGGCAGGTATCATTATTTTCTGATCTTCACAGATGATTTGAGCAGATATGAGTATATCTACTTGATGAAACACAAGTCTGAAATATTTGAAAAGTTCAAAGAATTTCAGAGTGAAGTGGAGAATCATCGTAACAAAAATAAAAATTTCTACGATATGATTGCAGAAGTAAAATATTTGAGTTACGAGTTTGGCCTTCAGTTAAAACAATGTGAAATAGTTTCACTACTCACGCCACCTGGAACACCACAGTGTAATGGTGTGTCCGAACATCGTAACCGTGCTTTATTAGATATGGTGCGACCTATGATGTCTCTTACCGATTACCACTATCGTTTTGGGGTTATGCATTAGAGACAGCTACATTCACGTTAAATAGGGCACCATCTAAATCCGTTGAGACGACGCCGTATGAACTGTGGTTTGGCGAGAAAGCTAAGCTGTCGTTTCTTAAAGTTTGGGACTGCGATGCTTATGTGAAAAAGTTTCAACTTGATAAGCTCGAACCCAAATCGGAGAAGTAAAATCTTCATAGGTTACCCAAAAGAAAATGTTGGGTACACCTTCTATCACAGATCCGAAGGCAAGATATTCATTGCTGAGAATGGATCCTTCCTAGAGAAGGAGTTTCTCTCGAAAGAAGTGGGTGGGAGGAAAGTAGAACTTGATGATGTAACTGTACCTGCTCCCTTATTAGAAAGTAGTTCATCACAGAAATCTGTTCCTGTGACTACTACACCAATTAGTGAGGAAGCTAATGATGATGATCATGTAACTTCAGATCAAGTTACTACCGAACCTCATATGTAAACCAGAGTGGTACGGTAATCCTGTTCTGGAAGTCATGTTACTAGACCATGACGAACTTGCGAACTATGAGGAAGCGATGATGAGCCCAGATTCCGCGAAATGGTTTGAGGCCATGAAATCTGAGATGAGATCCATGTATGAGAACAAAGTATGGACTTTGATTGACTTGCCCAATAATCAGCGAGTCATTGAGATTAAATGGATCTTCAAGAGGAAGACGGACGTTGATAGTAGTGTTACTATCTACAAAGATAGAATTGTCACAAAAGGTTTTCGACAAGTTCAAGGTGTTGACTACGATGAGAGTTTCTCACTCGTATCTATGCTTAAGTCTGTCCGAATCATGTTAGCAATTGCCGCATTTTATGAAATCTGGCAAATAGATAAACAAAACTGCATTCCTTAATGGATTTATTAAAGAAGAGTTGTATATGATGCAACCAGAAGGTTTTGTCAATCCTAAAGGTACTAACAAAATATGCAAGCTCCAGCGATCCATCTATGGACTGGTGCAAGCATCTCGGAGTTGGAATATACGCTTTGATAAGTTAATCAAAGCATATAGTTTTATATAGACTTGCAAATGGATAAACAAAACTGCATTCCTTAATGGATTTATTAAAGAATAGTTGTATATGATGCAACCAGAAGGTTTTGTCAATCCTAAAGGTACTAACAAAATATGCAAGCTCCAGCGATCCATCTATGGACTGGTGCAAGCATCTCGGAGTTGGAATATACGCTTTGATAAGTTAATCAAAGCATATAGTTTTATACAGACTTGCGGTGAAGCCTGTATTTATAAGAAAGTGAGTGGGAGCACTACAACATTTCTGATAAGTATATGTGTATGACATATTGTTGATCAGAAATAATGTAGAATTATTCTGCAAAGCATAAAGGAGTGTTTGAAAGGAGTTTTTCAAAAAAAGACCTCGGTGAAGCTGCTTATATATTGAGCATCAAGATCTATAGAGATAGATCAAGACGCTTGATAAGTTTTCAATGAGTACATACCTTGACAAGTTTTGAAGTAGTTCAAAATGGAACAATCAAAGAAAGAGTTCTTGCCTGTGTTACAAGGTGTGAAATTGAGTAAGACTCAAAGCCCGATCACGGCAAAAGATAGAGAGAGAATGAAATTCATTCCCTATGCCTCAGCCATAGGTTCTATAAAGTATGCCATGCTGTGTACCAGATCTATTATATACCCTACACTATTTTTGGCAAGGGGTACAATAGTGATCTAGGAGTAGATCACTGGACGACGGTCAAAATTATCCTTAGTGGAATAAGGATATGTTTCTCGATTATGGAGGTGACAAAAAGGTTCGTCGTAAAGGGTTACGTCGATGCAAATTTTGACACTGATCCAGATGACTCTAAATCTCAATCTAGATACATATTGGAAGTGGGAGCAATTAGCTAGAGTAGCTCCATGCAGAGCATTGTTGACATAGAAATTTGCAAAATACTTACGGATCTGAATGTGGCAGACCCGTTGACTAAACTTCTCTCACAAGCAAAACATGATCACACCTTAGTACTCTTTGGGTGTTAATCACATAGCGATGTGAACTAGATTATTGACTCTAGTAAACCCTTTGGGTGTTGGTCACATGTCGATGTGAACTATGGGTGTTAATCACATGCTGATGTGAACTATTGGTATTAAATCACATGGCGATGTGAACTAGATTATTGACTCTAGTGCAAGTGGGAGACTGAAGGAAATATGCCCTAGAGGCAATAATAAAGTTATTATTTATTTCCTTATATCATGATAAATGTTTATTATTCATGCTAGAATTGTATTAACCGGAAATATAATACATGTGTGAATACATAGACAAATAGAGTGTCACTAGTATGCCTCTACTTGACTAGCTCGTTGATCGAAGATGGTTATGTTTCCTAACCATAAACATGAGTTGTCATTTGATTAATGGGATCACATCATTAGGAGAATGATGTGATTGACTTGACCCATTCCGTGAGCATAGCACTTGATCGTTTAGTTTGTTGCTATTGCTTTCTTCATAACTTATACATGTTCCTATGACTATGAGATTATGCAACTCCCGTTTATCGGAGGAACACTTTGTGTGCTACCGAACGTCACAACGTAACTGGGTGATTATAAAGGTGCTCTACAGGTGTCTCCGAAGGTACTTGTTGGGTTGGCGTATTTCGAGATTAGGATTTGTCACTCCGACTGTCGGAGAGGTATCTCTGGGCCCTCTCGGTAATGCACATCACTTAAGCCTTGCAGGCATTGAAACTAATGAGTTAGTTGCGGGATGATGTATTACGGAACAAGTAAAGAGACTTGCCGGTAACGAGATTGAACTAGGTATTGAGATACCGACGATCAAATCTCGGGCAAGTAACATACCGATGACAAAGGGAACAACGTACGTTGTTATGCGGTCTGACCGATAAAGATCTTCGTAGAATATGTGGGAGCCAATATGAGCATCCAGGTTCCGCTATTGGTTATTGACCGGAGACGTGTCTCGGTCATGTCTACATTATTCTCGAACCCTTAGGGTCCGCACGCTTAACGCTACGACGACAGTTATATTATGAGTTTATATGTTTTGATGTACCGAAGGAGTTCGGAGTCCCGGATGAGATCGGGGACATGACGAGGAGTCTCGAAATGGTCGAGACGTAAAGATCGATATATTGGACGACTATATTCGGACATCGGAAAGGTTCCGAGTGATTCGGGTATTTTCGGGAGTACCGGGGAGTTATGGGAATTCGTATTGGGCCTTAATGGGCCATACGGGAAAGGAGAGAAAGGCCTCAAAGGGTGGCCGCACCCCTCCCCATGGGCTGGTCCGAATTGGACTAGGGAGGGGGGGCGCCCCCTTCCTTCTTCTCCTTTTCCCTTCCCTTTCCTTCCCTCCTACTCCTACTACTTGGAAGGGCTCCTAGTTCTACTAGGAAAGGAGGAATCCTACTCCCGGTGGGAGTAGGACTCCCCTAGGGCGCGTCATAGAGAAGGCCGGACCTCCCCTCCCCTCCTCCACTCCTTTATATACGGGGGCAGGGGGCACCCCAAAGACACAACAATTGATCTCTTGATCTCTTAGCCGTGTGCGGTGCCCCCTCCACCATAATCCACCTCGATCATACCGTAGCGATGCTTAGGCGAAGCCCTGCGTCGGTATAACATCATCATCGTCACCACGCCGTCGTGCTGACAAAACTCTCCCTCAACACTCGGCTGAATCGGAGTTCGAGGGACGTCATCGAGTTGAACGTGTGTTGAACTCGGAGGTGTCGTGCGTTCGGTACTTGGATCGGTCGGATCATGAAGACGTACGACTACATCAACCGCGTTGTGCTATCGCTTCCGCTTTCGGTCTACGAGGGTACGTAGACAACACTCTCCTCTCTCGTTGCTATGCATCACCATGATCTTGCATGTGCGTAGGAAAATTTTGAAATTACTATGTTTCCCAACATCTGGATGATGTAATGCTTTATTCATGTATTGTGTGAAGTGGCTATTGTAAGCCAACTATGTATCCCTTTCCCTTATGTATTACATGGGTTGTGTGAAGATTACCTCACTTGCGACATTGCTTTCAATGCGGTTATGCCTCTAAGTCGGGCTTCGACACGTGGGAGATATAGCCGCATCGAGGGCGTTACATGCTCGATGTGGATGAAGCGGTATGTGCTAAGTACTTCACCATGATGTTGGAAGGAACAACTCGTACTTGGTTGAAAAGCTTACCAACTAACTCTGTTGGATCATGGGCTGAATTGAAGCACCGGTTTATCCAGAACTTCAAAGATACTTGTAAGCAGCCCATGTCAATTGTGGATCTGGCCGCCTGTGTCCAAGAGGAGGTGGAGTCCACGACCCATTGGGTCAAGCGGGTCTCAGCGATTTTGCATTCATCGGATCGTATCAATGCAGATACCGCAGTGCTAACGTTGGAGGGCAATTGCCATTTTCTGCCGCTCAAACAGAAGTTAGGAAGGCTCAAACGTCACTGCAATGATATGTCAACGCTTATGGCCGCTTTGGTTAAGTATGTCGATTCAGATAATACCAAAGACCCTGACTTAGAGGACGACAAACCGGGGAAAGGGAAAAAGAACGGCAACACCAAGGGTCAGCAGCATAATCTGGCAGGCCACGGGAACAGTGGTAAGCGCAAGGCCAACAACAGCTTGGACTTTGTCGCTAACACCAATGCTCAGGAGAATGGCCAGCGCCGTAAGGGCAAGTAGCCCTAGAGGGGCGGAGGTTCAGGCCCCAATTTGGAGCACCTGTTAAATCAACCCTGTGCAAAGCATTGATAATGGCCTGTCCAAAGCATGGATCAAAGGAGAAGCCAACATCGCATCTTTGGAAGGACTGTTATATCATGCGAGATTTCAAGAACTCCAATATGTTCCAGTACAATAATGGCCTGCCCGGCCGTTTAGGAGGTGGTTTCCACGGGTCGGGTTACGGAGGTGGCAGTTCTGGTTCAGGATTTCAAGGCAATCAAACCGAACACATCAATCAAGGGCACCAAGGCAACTAGGGAGGTTACAACCATCAGGGGAACCAACAGCAGCAGCAGTCGGGTTATCAGAGCAATCCTAAGCAGCTAAATAGTGGGCAATATCATGTCTTCACCACTAGCTTGTGTAAGCGTGATCAGAAGCTTCACAAGAGGGCAGTAAACTCTGTTGAACCGGCAGTGCCTCAATATTTGCGCTGGTCTGAGCAACCCATTTTATGGAGTAGAGAGGATCACCCACCCCGGGTTGACAATCCGGGTCACTTGGCCCTAGTGGTGGCGCCTCAAGTTGGGGGATATAAGTTCACGAAGGTACTCATGGATGGGGGAAGCAGTATCAACATTCTTACTATGATACCTTCCGTCGTATGGGGTTGACAGATAAGAGTCTTAAACTGTCAAACACTGTTTTTCACGGTGTGGTGCCTGGCAAGTCTGCATCCAGTAGGCAAGATAGCCTTAGAGGTGGCTTTTGGAGATGACTATGATTCAAGGTCAGAAACATTGACTTTTGAGGTGGTGAAAATCAAAAGTCCGTATCACGCTTTGTTCGGACGACCGGCTTATCCTAAGTTCATGGCGAGGCCATGTTATGTTTATCTACAGCTTAAAATGCCAGGTCATAAGGGGACCATCACGGTGCACGGGAGCAGGAGGATCGGTTTGAAATGTGAGGAAGGTGATGCGGCTTATGCTGAGTCGGTTTGTGCCACGGAGGAATTGAAGTTTTATAAGGACCAAGTTGATCCAGCAGATATGACTTCTTTGAAAAAGCCAACTACGGAACACGGTCCGGTGTTGAAGTTTAAATCGGCCACAGATACGAAGATGGTTGATTTCGTTCCTGGCGATTCATCCAAGTAGTTCAGCATCAGCGCTAAGCTGGATCCCAAATAGGAAAGCGCGCTCATCGAGTTCATCCATGAGAACCAGGACATCTTTGCATGGAAACCTTCTGACATGCCAGGTGTACCGAGGGAACTTGCTGAGCACACACTTAACATTGATCCTAAGTTTAAACCGGTCCGGCAGTTTCTCCGCCGCTTCAATGAAGAAATGCGTAAGGCTATCGGTGAAGAGGTAGCTCGGTTGTTGGCCGCAGGGTTTATCATGGAAGTCTTTCACCCAGAGTGGTTGGCTAATCCCGTGCTGGTTCTTAAGAAAAATGGCACTTGACGTATGTGTGTAGATTACATAGATTACACAGACTTGAACAAAGCTTGTCCTGCAGAGCCCTTTGCCCTCCCTTGTATTGATCAGATCATTGATGGTACGGCGGGTTGTGACCATTTGTGTTTTCAGGATGCTTACTCTGGTTATCATCAGATCAAAATGGCAGTTAAGGACCAAGAGAAGACAACTTTCATCACTCCCTTTGGAGCCTTCTGCTATGTCTCCATGCCCTTTCGGCTCAAGAGTGCGCAGGCGACTTATCAACGCTGTGTTCAGAATTGTCTTCATAAGCAGATTGGGCGCAATGTTCATGCATATGTGGATGATATTCTGATAAAGTCCAGGAAGGAGGAAACATTAATAGACGATTTGAGAGAAACCTTTGACAACCTCCGGGTTTACAAGATGATGCTCAATCCGGAAAAGTGTGTCTTTGGTGTACCGGCAGGCAAACTCTTGGGTTTTCTGGTGTCAAATAGAGGCATTGAGGCTAATCCGGAAAAAATTTCAGCAATTACATCTTTGGCTAAACCGGCGTGTATCAATGACGTTCAACGTCTGGCCGGCCGAGTTGCGGCTTTGAGCCGGTTTATCAGTCATCTTGGGGAGAAGGCTATCCCTTTATATCAGATGCTCAAGAAAACAGATAATTTTGTCTGGAGCGAGGCAGCTGATAAAGCGTTTGAGGATCTGAAGAGGCAGTTAGCTGAACCGTCTGTGCTGGCAGCACCGATCGATAAGGAGCCGTTATTGCTATATGTGGCTGCTAATGCCCAAGTTGTTAGCGTGGCCATTGTGGTCGAGCGCAAGGAAGCTGGCAAGGAATATCCGGTCAACGACCGGTTTATTATATCAGTGAGATGCTCATTGAGTCAAAGCAGAGGTATCCACATTGGCAGAAGCTGGTGTATGGAGTGTTTATGGCAAGCCGGAAGCTTAAACACTATTTTCAGGGTCATCCTATCACAGTGGTCAGTTCAGCCCCTCTGGGAGATATCATTCAAAACAAAGAAGCAACGGGTCGAATTGCCAAATGGTCTATTGAGCTTGGACCTCACGGGCTCAAGTACACACCTCGCACAGCAATCAAATCCCAAGAACTCGTGGACTTCATCAATGATTGGACGGAGTTGCAGGCACCAGAGGAGAAGCCAGATAATACGTACTGGACTATTCACTTTGATGGATCCAAACAGTTGGAGGGCTCGGGGGATGGAGTCATACTAACTTCACCAAGAGGTGACAAGTTTTGTTATATCCTCCGTTTAATGTTCCCTTGTACTAACAATGCAGCTGAGTATGAGGCTTTGCTCCACGGTCTACGGATGGCTAAGGAAATGAACTTAAGCCGGGTCAAGTGCTTTGGGGATTCAGATCTGGTGGCTCAACAGGTGTCTGGCACTTGGGATTCTAAAGACCCACTCATGGCTGCATATCGACGAGAGGTGGACACAGTGGCTGGTCACTTCAAGAGTTATCAGGTGGACCATATAGACCGGCGAAAGAATGAAGCGGCAGACGCTTTAAGCCGCCTTGGTTCTCAGCGTAAACCGGTCCCACCAAATGTCTTTCTTGACGTGCTGCATAATCCGTCGGTCAAAGTACCAACAAAGGAGTTGGCTATTCCTGACCCGGAGGATCAATTAGTGGCCGCTTTGCATATTATACCAGATTGTACAATCCCATACCTGGCTTACATGAACCGGGGCGAGTTACCAGAGGATGAAACCTCGGCCCAGCAGATAATCCAGCGTTCCAAATCAATGACTATACTCAACGAAGAATTGCATCGTTACAACGTTTCAGGGGCAATTCAGTGTTGTGTTTCTCCTCAGGAGGGTTGTGAGATTTTGCGAGAAATCCATGAAGGGGATTGTGGTCACCACGCCAGTTCAAAGTCCTTTGTGGATAAAGCTTTTCGCCATGGTTTTTACTGGCTAACAGCTCATGCTGATGCGGAGGATTTAGTCAAGAGATGTGACGGTTGCCAAAAATTTGCACGCCGTGCTCACATTACAGCTCAGGAGTTGAGGATGATTCCAATCACATGGCTGATTGTGACTTGGGGGCTTGATGTGGTTGGACACTTTAAGCGCTCCAAGGACAAAAAGACCCACTTATTAGTGACAGTTGATAAATTCACCAAATGGGTGGAAGCAGAGCCAGTCAGTAAGTGTGATGCGGCCACGGCGATTCAATTCATCAAAAATGTGATATTCCGGTTTGGCTTTCCACACAGTATTATAACTGATAATGGTATTAATCTGTCAAAGGGAGAGATGGAGGAATTTTGCCAACGTGAGCACATCTGGCTTGATATAGCATCAGTGGCTCACCCCCAATCTAATGGTCAAGCGGAGAGGGCAAATCAAGAAATTTTGAGAGGTATTAAACCCCGGCTTATGGTTCCTTTGAAGCGGACACCGGGTTGTTGGGTGGAGGAATTACCTTCTGTGTTATGGAGCATCAACACCACACCTAACAGATCGACGGGTTACACACCTTTCTTCATGGTTTATGGAGCGGAGGCGGTTCTCCCTAGTGACATCCGTCACGACTCGCCCCAGGTGGCAGCTTATGTTGAAGCGGATAATGAGACAACACGTCAGGATTCTCTGGACCTGTTAGATGAGGAGTGTGATCTTGCAGCAGCACGTTCGGCGATTTATCAACATGATCTCTGACGTTATCATAGCCGCCGGGTTAAGACCAGAACCTTTCAAGAGGGCGATTTGGTGCTCCGGCTCATCCAAGATCAAACTCATATGCACAAATTATCCCCACCTTGGGAAGGACCTTTTGTGGTCAGCAAGAATCTGCACAACGGGTCATACTACCTCATTGATGTTCGAGAGCACCGAGACTCACGTAAATCGAAGGAGGAGACCAAGCGGCCGTGGAACATAGCTCTTCTTCGGCCTTACTATACTTGAGCCATAGGCTCTTCATATGTACATATTTATGACGATGTATATATTATATAATAAACCAGAGCCTCCATTAAAACAGGGTCTCTGTTCTTTTTACATCATGTGTGTGCTTACAAGAGTTTCTACTGACAAAGCGGAGTTTTCTTCTGTTAAACCGGTCTCTGCAGCCACACGGATATAAATAAAATCACTAGGGGGCTTGGTCATATCTGAACCATAGCTACACCTCTTGATCGGTTTGAAACCACAAAGGGATATCACTAGGGGGCTTGGTTGTTATCACACAATAGCTACACCTCTTGATAGGCGTTTAGCCACAAAGGAAATTACGTGGGGCCAAAGAGAGTGTTGCACAAAGCACAAACACAAACATGGGCACCCACTAAGCACAGCTCACAAAGTTACTTGGGGGCTCTTTGTGCAAAGCAACAAAGAGTTTGAAAGGACCCTTGTAATTGGCTATCAAGCCACGGCTTGGAAGCCTAGTGTATTCACCTAAAACCCTGGGTTAACCTGCCTTCATCAAGTAAGCCACTCCTATCCAGGGAATCCTAGTATGACCCGCCGAACGTTTGACAAGTCAATCTTATATAGACCCTGAACTTGTCAAAGTTAAAACGACGATTGGTTAATTGGAGGCCCATCTTAAAAGGCTTTGTTAAATGGTTTAACTCAGAGGCCTGGCAGCCCATGAAAAGCCTTGATTTGGAGCCTGGCAGCTCGTAAAAAGCCTTGCATATTTATTTTTTGAATCTTATTTGCTAAGTTTTTTGACTTTATTGAGGTTCATAATGTCTTATGATAAACCGGTGTCCTTGACCCGGCTTGGCTCTCAACTACAAGTTGTCAGTACATGATCAGTTACAAACCGGCGTTCTTTACCCCCGGTCTGGTTTGACTAAATCACCAGTGCTATAAAGAAAACCCGGTGATTCTTATATCCCGGTACGGTTTATTATCATAATCCGGCAAAATAAGGACGAAGTTATCAACACTCGGGATTGGTGTTAGCACCCTTACCATACAAGCAGTTGGTCAATCAATGAGGTATGTTGCACATATTACTTTTTATACAAAAACTTTGCTCATTCATCTAAGTATTGTATATTTGTTGAGCATCATAACCCGTCCAGTGGTAAACCGCTAGGACACTTTTCAAGTTCTTGTATCCAGGAACACAACTCCTTCTGGGTTAAGCATGAATCGATCCCAAAAGGTAGAGCAAGTTTTCACATCATCAAAGCGTCACAAAACATGCTCGATGGCATGACAACTAAAGGAGTTTTTGCTATCCTATTACATGAAGCTTTCAAACGGCTCCAATTGAATAGTTGTTTTTAAACATTGGCACACAATAACTGGTAAACCGGCTGCCGGTTTAAGATGCTTCGTCTGGATGGTTTGACGGTTGCGGGTCAGTTGGTGCGATCACTTCTTCTTCAACCGTTGACCAATCGATTCCAGCTAAAACTTGAAACATGACTTCTTCATGGATAATGCTGGAGGGGTTAATATCAGGAGCAAAGGTATGCTTACGG
This sequence comes from Triticum aestivum, assembly GCF_018294505.1. Lineage (NCBI taxonomy): Eukaryota > Viridiplantae > Streptophyta > Magnoliopsida > Poales > Poaceae > Triticum > Triticum aestivum. The sequence continues at coordinate 76,049,659 of NC_057797.1, forward strand.
ATTGGAAGCACAAGTTCTTCGACTTCATGGATTTCGGTAGGCCGTCTCTTCCCTTCAGCGTCATAAGCCGGTTGGAAATGAGACAAGTCTGTGTCCTCTGCCAGTTTGCTGGCTATTGGCCGCATTTCTTTGGTCAGCCTTCGGAGGTCATCATTGTTGAAGTTTGAACCGTCCTCCTTTACACCTGGATATCCTTTAATAATGTCCTCCGCTTCAAGATCAGGGATCCATGCCTTGGCTCTGATTAGTTCGGTTAATGCGCCTGCTCTTGCAACTGCCTTCTTCAGTTCGGTAATCCGGGTTGGTAACATGGCCAGCTTCTCAAGAGTCTCCTTTATCAATGATGGTGCCGGTTTATTGTAAGCTGCAGTACAAATAGCCCGCTGGGACCCAGAGTACAACTGTTCAATCAAAGTATATGCCGCTTTAAGCTTCATCCGCATATCTGTGCCCAGATGAGCAATACGAGTGCCTGTGACGGTTTCAAATCAGTGTTCTGATCAATGATAAGATTCAGTGAATTGGATAAACTGCACAAGGAGATACTTACCAAAGACAGAGGAAGTCATGGCGTTGATTTGCCGTTTCAAACCAGCTAGTTCATCTACAACTGGTTTCAGGGCTGCTTCAGCGTCTTCAGCTTTTTTGGTTAAACCGGCTTTCTCGGTTTCCCAGTCAGCATGATCTTTATTAAAAGACTCTTTCAGCTTTTCCATCGCTGTCAGGGCTTTGGTCAGCTCCTCTTTAGCTTTCGCAGCTTCTGCTTGTTGGGACTTCACATTCACTTGCAAATCAGCGGTACGGGCATCTCTATTGCTTAGTTCGTCCTATAACAATGAAGAAATGTCAAACAACAGGATATATATTTTCTAAAGTACAAAGTGTATAACAAGTTATGCACTTCGTACTTGGGGGCTAATGCCTATTTGCTCTGATTCACTACATCTTTTCTAAAGTCTCCAGAACAATGCAAGCATTATCCTTGACACTTGGGGGCTAATGTACATCTGTTCAAAACGGACGCATTGATTTAAACCCGGATTACCTTGCAAAGCTAAACTGGCCTTTGGGGGCTACGCTAAGGAAAGCTATATCATTACATTGGTAAAGTATCGGCCTTGGTTTTCACTAAGGACCTAACATTTTGAGGGTCAGTGGGAGAGACTTAAAGTATTACAAAGACCCGGTTCACGATTAACATCATAAAACGGCCCTTGGGGGCTACTTGGGCTGGCATATCAACTTTGGAATCAAGAAATAAAGGGAGATAAAAATACCTCATAGCGTTCCTTCATCAAATTCACTAAACCGGCTTCATAGTCACGGTTTGAGTGCAGACGGTTTAAGAAACCGGAGTGAAGCTCTTCAGCGTTGAGATGGGCATAACTTGATAAGTCAGTACTCCATTTGCCCTTTTCCCTAGCAGCCCGCTCTTCTTTGGCACTATGTTGGGCCAAGACTACGGGATGGCCCAGAGAGCTGTGGCCCATACCAGTAACGATAACATCATCTCCTTGGCCTTCAGTGGTTTTGCGGGTGATGACGGAGTTTCAGTATCTCTCATCGGACTAGCCCAGTTTGGAGCTGCCGGTTCAGCGTCAGGCACGGCAGGGTCAGCTTCTGGTGGTTCATCAGTATTCCGATCTTGAAGGGGCGGTTCATCAGAGGCAGCTTCAGGATGAGGACCCTCCGGTTCACGAGTTTGGTCCGGCTCACCTCTCTGCTCTTCTTCAAAAACTGCCTGGTTTTCTGATGGATTGTTGACCCGAGCTTTCTTGCTGGGTCTGGCTTTGGCTCTGCAAATAAATTAAAAGAGGGTTAGCATCTTATTCAAGATTTGTAACGCATTGGAAGAAGGAGTTTGAAAACTTACCCAGCCACAGTTTTTAGAGGAGGGAGTTGGGTTGTTGTCGACTCGCCAGAGGATGAGGGAGGTGTCACCTAATAATTTGAATCGGACAGATTAATAGGTTGTCTGAAATAACCAGCCTTGGGATAAGAATGGTCAGAAGTGGAAGAGACCTCAAACTGGCGCTTCCGAGCCGGAGTATCAGGTAAATCGGCCGAAGTGACCCGTTGGCCACTGTGCCGGGTTGTCCGGCGAGCTTCATGCTGCTGTGTCTTCAAAATAAATGTTGGGTCCAAGTAAGCAAGAGGATGAGAAAAGCTTACTTTCCGGACTGCTTGACGGGTTTTTTTGTGTTGGCATAGAGTCTGAACCGGAGGAAAGGGTAATTACCTCTACATCATCAGCTTGGCTGCCTTCTACGTCCTCCTGATAAAGATCATTGTTAATGAGGTGCATGAAAAGTGAGCCAAGTGAGTCAAGTTCTACCTCAACTTCCGGATCATCAGCATCGTCCTCAAGTTCCATGTTGATCCGGTCAGCCATTTTCCGCTTTGAGATCCGCTTGACGGCTTTGGTTTTGGGACGAGATGGTTTGACCGCTTTATCCCTGGTTGGCTTTACTGCTTTATCTACGGATTTCCGTTTCCAGAAGGGATCATCACCCTATTCATACATAAACAAAAGAAGGATTACAAGTTGAACAAGTTAAAGACATCAAAGATGAAAAGGAAGTATAGTGCTTACAGCAGGCGGTTTGTTCTTGGTATAGAAGGGGTTTAACCCGGTTTGACTACAGACTGATTCCGATTCATTCAAAGTTTTCTTTACGCTTTCAGTGACTTCTTCGTCGGTCACCTGAATGTTGATATGGCGTTGAGGGTCTTCAACATCACCGGTGTACTCACACATTAAACCGGGGCGCCGGCTTAGCGGCAGGATGCTCCAAGATATCCAACAGCGCACGAAATCAACACCTGTTAAACCAATGGACATAAAGCCCGGAGTTTGGCGAGTTGAGGGGCATACTTGGCCCGTTCTGCAGAACTTAAGCATTGCAGCATTGGATGGGTGTTGGAAAGCCGGTGATCACGATAGCCTGGAAGGGAATTTTCATCTTCAGGAGAAGTATCTCTGCAGTAAAACCAAGTCTGGTTCCATTCCTTAGGATGGCTGTGCAGTTTGGCATGAGGGAATTCAACTTCCTTCTGCTTTTGAATAGAAACACCGCCAAGTTCAGTGTTGGGACCATTTACAAATTATGTGCGCCGGTTTAGATGAAAGAGGTCCCGGAACAGTTCAACAGGCGGTTCTTCTTGTAAATACACTTCACAGAAGACCTGGAAGTTGCATAGATTGGACACCGAGTTGGGTCCGATATCTTGAGGATGGAGTTGGAAACTGGCAAGCACATCTCGGTAGAACTTTGACCCTGGCGGTTTGAAACCATGGCCTATGTGGTCGACAAAGACCACAACCTCGCCCTGCCTTGGGGTTGGAGGATTTTCTGTTCCTGGAACTCGCCATCGAATTTCAATTTTCTTAGGCAAGGTGCCAATGCTGACCACCCCGTTCAACTGTTCCTCGATGACCCGGGAACAAGCCCAATTGCAAGCGGCAAACTGTTTGGCCATTGTGAAACAAAAAGCTGGAAAAGAAATGACGGTTTACAGATCATTCACGGTGGTATACAAGATGTAGTGGAATAAAAGATATACATGTATGTGAAATTGCATAAACCGGAGACAAATACAATAGTGAATGGCAAAGTCATATCAAGGGCATACATGTGTTGTTAAACCGGACTATTGCAATCAACATAAAGAAGGTTTGCCGGTTTACTAGGGGACTAATGGTATGAGATAGATTGTTTTTGCAAAGGTAAACCGCCTACGTAGTACAGAGGATACAGATCTAAGGCGAAAAGGGCTAAGTAAGGAAAAACAAGTTTCACAGGATCACATGGGAATTTTGGATCTACCGAAGACAGAAAGGCAAAAATATTTTGACCTAAAAAGGGTAGGACCCGAAACAGTTTATGAAGGACTAGATAAGTTTTTGCGCATAAGGGTTTGTGGTGGTAACAGAAGATTAGCCACGGCAAGGGATACGTCAGGCGTGAAGTGTCCATCTATAGATTAAGGAGGAACAGGGAAGAATAGCACCGAAGCTCTGATGAACTTCAGAGAACTACGAAGAACAGGGAAACCCTAATGAATCTAAGGAAGGAGGAAAGGACTTACTGTGGCCGCGGAAGCAGCAGAGGTGTGCTGCGGAACTCTGGTACGAACACGTTGATGCAACGGCCAATGGTGAGGCAGAGGCGAGGCTTGACGATGGTGGCGGCGCTCAGGTGCGGAGGTGTCACGAGGAGGAAGAAGAAGCGAATGAGACGAGGGGAAAAATGATAAGGACCCGTGGCCCTATTTATAAGGTGAGCGATAAGGCGACAAGTGCGGGAATCGAGGAGGTCAAAAACGGATAGTTAATAATGGTGTCGCTTCGATGACTGGATATGCATTAATGAAGGTAATCTTCAGCTTCAACGGATAGATGACGTCAGGGCGGTTTATCATGATCCTGAAGTATGACGTCACAGTGGTTTAAAAGATCAAGGTGAAGATGCAAGGGAGGAATTTTTCTAAGTATTGAAGATTGACATGAACAAGTTCAAACCAATCTGGGGCCTAATATTGGGGATATTACTACTGGACGTAAACCGGCCAGGGGTAGCCGGATTAGCCTTATGAAGATTAGAAGCCCATGAAGACATAAGAATGATGGCGCTTTATGAAGGCCCAAGGCCCAGAGGCGAGTTAAGGCCTGTAGATGTAAACCGACCTTGTTATGTAACTTGCATTGTAAGATGGGAAGGATAGAGACCGAACCGGACACGTTTATGATCCGGCTTCGGGACTCTGTAAACCGGTGGGCATCAACCTATGTATATAAAGGGACGACCCTGCAGCGGTTTAGGGACGACAGACAACAAACTCGAGAGCCAGACAAAGCGGATTCGCTCCCTGGCCTTCGAAACCCTAGCAATACCAATCACAACTAGACGTAGGCTTTTACCTTCATCGAAGGGGCCGAACTAGTTTAAACTCCCCGTGTCCCCGTGTTCGGTTTAACACCTTTAAGCTAACCCATTGCGATGGCTCCACGACTAAGTCCTTTCACAAGGACATCTGCCGTGACAAACCCACGACAAAGATCAAGTCTGAGAAAATCTGAGGAATGTCATCTGAAAAGATCGACATGGACCTAGAGAGGGGGTGAATAGCAAAAAATTCAAAATTTACTTGTTAATTAGCAAGTTTAGGAAAATGGGGAATATCAATGTACGCCTAACAATTGCAAAGGTGAGTCAAGTTTCTAGCAAAGATGATAGCAATAATTATACAAATTAAACAACATAATACAATATATCGACCGCAAGGACAACGAAAAAGTAACCACAAGTAAGGAGCTAGGGTTAGGAATAACCAAATTCTGGAGATGAGGATGTATCTTAATGTTCACTTCCTTGGAGGGAAACTAGTCAGCGTTGGAGGGTTGGGTGTTACCATGAAGGCTCACCCCTATTCTCCTTGAGATATCACAACAAATGTGATGCCCAACCACTAGTGGTAGACCGTAGACCTTTAGGCGGCTCCAAACCTTCACAAACTTTTCGGGGTAAATCACAATTTGGTTCCTCACCAGAGCATTCCTATCACCTAGGAGTCTTCAACCTCCGAGAGTAACAAGATTCACCATGAAAACAAGGAGGAATCACCTTTGCTTTGGTGAATGTGTAGGTGGAGCACTACTCCTTCACTCCTCAAAAGATCAAGAGCTTTGGGTGGCTAGGGGGTGATCTCCTAGAAATCAAGTTCTAAAAATGGAAGTGAGAGAAATGGAGTCATCACCTTCTTGGAGAAGAAAAAGACTATTTATAAGGTCACCGGAAATCCAACGATTTTCACATATTCTTTTAGCCCTGGAAGTTCCAGGTAGTCCTGGAAGTTCTGACCACTAGAAGTTTCAGGCAGGTTCTAAGGTTTCTAGAGACATTGCACAGTTTGTGCAATCTCTCTCAACGCCCCGAAAGCTGCCTGAACCTTGCCTCAGAAGTTCCCGGCAGGTTCTGAGGTTTCTAGAGAGACATTGCACAGTTTGTGCAATCTCTCTCAACGCCCCGAAAGCTTCCTGAACCTTGCCTCAGAAGTTCCTGGCTACCCCGGAGATTCTAGGGTTTTCAAAAAATGTGTACCCTAGTAGATTTAGAGGACCTCTCCTCGCACATTTTTGTATGACTTAGGTACACATATTTGGTGTACGTGTAGTCGATTCACAGAATACCTTCATGCTGAACCCCCTCTTGATAGTGTGGTTGCCCTATTATGGACTAAAATATTAAGAAGTAAAGACACTAGCAAAATTCTTCTTTTACCTTTTTCAAATTGAGGAGCATATCTAACCATCGATGCATTCTTCCATGATGTGGCAGCACTATTTATAGACTCAAGCATGTGGTTAGAACAACAAGTTATGTTGTCATTAGCACAAAAAACAATTAAGGGCACAAATGCCCTTTTAACCTCTCCCTTTTGGCATTGATGACAACATAATAGATAGAGTAGCAAAATAATTATGATAATAAGTCACAATGAACTTGTGAAGAGCTCCCCGTAGACATACTCCCTCCGTCCGTGAATAAGTGTACTTCTAGGTTTTGTCTTAAGTCAATGTTTTGAAACTTTGACCAACTTTATACAAAGAGAAATAACATATATCACATTAAATTGGTATATTATGAAAGTACATTTTAAAATGAATCTAGTGAAATTAATTTAGTGTCATAAATGCTAGTAATTTTCCCTATAAAGTTGGTCAAAGTTTTAAAACTTTGACCTTGGACAAAAGCTAAAAGTACACTTATTCACGAACGGAGGGAGTATGCCTTATTTTAATTTGCCTTGGAATACAAAAGGCATTAGTGTGGGAAGGAGCTCCCCTTGTTGCCATTTGGGCACCCAGGGCAGTGGGACCTTCTCCCACGTGGTGGAAGAGATCTCATGTGCACAGGAGAATCTCCCCTAAAGGTTTATTTTCCCGGTTTTTTTCCTACTCAACAACCAAATGTGAGCCCTAAGTGTTTGTGGATTTTACTTGCCGGTATTACCAGCACTGCATTCAGTTGATGCTGCCGCATCTTGCCTGTTACTGTACGTCTAAGAACGAGTTGGAAATATGCACCTAGTTTGACAATGGTCTTTATGTCAAACAATGGTCAGCTCCTTCTACTACTAGTATACAATATCTGGATTTGCACGGCACTAAAGCCGCCTATATAAGGATCAACATTTGTCATCGTAGAAACGACATGGTTGCATGGCAAACTCCTGAGACGCACTAGTCTAAAACACTCAAACGAGGATCATTCATATCCGTTACTGGAACAAAGCAAAAATGTACTTGAGCGGTTGAGCCTAGACCTACTACTGGTTTAAAAAAAATTAAAGTCTCGACTCATCATACGGGGAAGAACATTCCAATGATTGATGGCCATAAACATCAGCCATGCATGTTACTGAAAAAAAAAGAGGGCATCAAGAAATACGGCGCAGCTTTGAGAGCACGATCAGTGCTTCGTGGAGACCATGGTACAGGATTTCTTATCTGAAAGCAAATGAGGCTGCTGGATGTTACATCCCCCAAAACTCCAGTTCACGCCTGGCGAATTCTTTCATCTACTTCTGGCTACGGAGATCTGGTAGAATTATCAGGGAGATGATAAGTGTGTAGTTTAGGATCATGCACAGAAGAAACATATTTAAGTTAACAAATATACTTTCAATTTAACATAATGGTGACAAGACATCAAGCAGATTATATGCACATAAAAACATGTAGCTTTTCAGGGAAGGTGGAACAAGACAATATGCAGCTTACATCCGTCAGCCAATAGCACAGAAACACACAAGCAAGTAATAATACTGTAACACAAATAAATACGAAATGTTATCTGAAGAGAAGGTATGACTCACAAGCACTCCCACTCCGGCGGACGTATATCTTCTCGAGGGGTATTACCATTTGCCCTGAACAAATTTGCTAACTTGTGGACTCTCCCATCATCCTTTGAGCAGTTGATCTTTACCATTCTCAGGTCTTTGCAAGTAAATGATCTTCTCTGTAGTTTGGTACCTGTTTCTGATACCTTTCTGGTATTGAAGTTCTTTTGCAGATCAAGAAAGTTGTTGTTAAACATGTGTTCAGGTACTCAAAACTAAAAAATAATCAAGTAAGCATAAGCCCCAAATATGTAATTACACATACAATTTTAAGTTGGAGAAAGAGCTTCTGTATATTAGGTGAGTGCTGCAGCAAGAAAATTAGTGTTTCAAAGTCTGTAGCCATACACCATTCGCCAAGGGACAGGGTCTTCAGGTTGCCAAAACTTGGACACATTTCCAGTTCCCTACTCAGAACCACCTACACACATAAAATGAGTGTTCAGCAAATAAACATAGTAATTTGAATCAATTTTATATTTTATATACTGAATACAAGAGGTTTATTTAATATGCAGAGAAGAAAACAAACATACTCACCATGAAAAAGAAATTAAGACATATAGTAATGTGTTACCATGATTAGCGCCTATTGGTAAAAATATGATTCATCATTTTTTCTATAATGTGACGGGACATTGCCATTATACTGGTATGCAGACTCAAAATAGTTAATTACACGACGATTTAAACTGTAATCATTTAAAAAGATACAATACTACAAGAATATAAAAAATAATCTGAAATAATAAATAATGCTCTCTTGAAGCTGCATACTTCCATATCTTATTGATTTCACCTACAGAGTACTATTTGATGATGAAATGAGCTAGTACAAATTTCTTGATCTAAACTCTTCTCCCAGTCAACTGCGCCTTTCTAAGAAGGTGTTGCTACTTATGTAAGAAGAAATGTGCTCATTGGACATATGTGTGTTCTATTGGGAGCAACATAAATTTCTTTGGCAAACATCAGAAAAGGCTATTAAAAAACAATGATGGCTATATCAAGGAAATTTTCTTACTCAAAGATAGAGAGACCAGTAAAAGGTGGTGACAGCTATATATACCTATCCCGCATCAGTCAACAACTCGAAAGTCCTAGCACTTGAAAGAGACTCGAGAATATGGCGTCCACCTAAAATCTTCCTACCATTGCATTCTCTGTTTCCACCATAGTTACCATCATTACTGGAAATCTGGCCTTTACCTTTGTAGCCATGCTTTGCATCATTTGCAATCTCACCGTATTCATAGGTATTGTCATCGCTATCGATATCACTACCATAATCAAAATTATCCTTGTAATGACCCTGCGTGTAACTTTCTTCAGCAAAAGTATCTCCATATCCAAATCTTATAAAATGATCATATTCAAAATCATCACCCAAGGAAGAGTCATCATCATGAATCTTAGAGGTATCTGTCCAATCATTATCATCGCTATCATCCCCATCATCATCAGTAGTTCCGTCATAGCCATCTTCATCACTGATGTGTTCAAAGTCATCACCCAAGAAAGAGTCATCAAGTATGATAGTGCCGGTGACAAGTGACCCCAAGTTGTTGAACGATGGGACTCGGACGTAAGGCGTGGTGAGGCGCAGAAGTAGAAGGTTCGGAGCAGCAATGGAGAAGGCGCAGTTGATCTTGCACTTGAGCATGATAAAAGTCTCCAAAGAGGCAGACACAATCCCGGCACCAGTCACTAGGCAATCCTTGAGATCCAAATCCTCCAAAGACGTGTAGCTGGAAGAGAGCTGCTTGAGGATCCGGTCGTCGAGCCTGGCATACGACAACTTCAGCACCTTGAGGTGGCACGAGACGAACTGCACGCGTTCCAACGATGCAATCTCCGAGCGATGCCCAGCGAGATGGATGACCCACGCATTGCGGTTGATGGCAGCCCTGATCCACGCGCTGGCGTCGTCCTCGTCGTAGCCGGCGTCCTCGTCGCCGGACCGCAGGCAGAGTGTGCCCACGGGCGCTGAGGCGTCGCGGAGGAGGAAGAGGCGGTGCACGAAGTGGTGGAACTCCCCCGGCGGGTCGGCGTCACGGCCGGAGGAGTGGCGCACGCGGAGGTCGACGCAGGGCGAGGAAGCCCAGAGGTGGCGCCACCGGCGCGCGAGCACGCAGGTGCGGACCGCCTCCAACGCCTTGAGGGACGACATGATGTGGTGCAGGAGCGCGTCCGGGAGGGCGCTGAGGCGGTCGGGCTTGACGGCGGCCGGGCCGCGGGATCTGGGCTTGAGGCCGGCGCCGCGGCGCGGCCCCGGGCGCTGGGTGGTGCTCCGGCGCATTTCGTCGACCAGAAGGCCTGCAAGTAGGGTTTTGGGTCACCCCGACGCAACCCTGTCAGTAGGGTTTTGAGCAGAAGGCCTGCACGTAGGGTTTTGAAATCTCTGCGGTAATTTTAAAATGTGGTAAAATGTTTTTAAAAATTCTTGAATTTTTTGCGGATGTTTGTGTTAGTTTAGTAAGCATGTTTGGCAATTTTCATACAAAACGGAGCACTAGGGTTTTTCGCTGAAAAAAACATATTTGAATGACATTTTGAGGTAACATTTGGTATTCAATTTATTTATTTTTTGCACAGGCCAAAATGTTTAACTTTTTGCCTAAGACTTTGCAGGCAGCATTTGGATGTGACTATGATTACGTAAAAAAAAAAAGATTTGTTCGACATCTCAAAAATCATTTTCACGCGCAAGATCACGTGCTTCTGGGAGCCAAATTGGATTTTACAAGTGAACTCCACTTGTATTCCGGTTTGTAAATTGGTGGCAGTGCATACCAAGTGATGCTAGACCTAAGGACAACTTCATATGGGATTAGCATTACAGAGAAACACTACATTCAACCACCCCCCCTCCTCATCGCTGACACACTCACCTTATCTGCCCCCCTTCACCGGCCGACACCTCGCCCCCTCTCAACCCTCATTAGTCCCCGCCGCCACACTCAACCTCATCGACCATGTTGGTGCGGTCGTGCTCTCCCCAGTAAGAACTAAGAGGCCCGTGCCGAGAGAGTTCTGAGAGAGAGTGTGGGGCTACTTTGAGTGGATCGAGGACGACGCGCACCATGAAGCTGAATCAGTCGCCGGTCGTCCCCACCTACCCGCCGCCCTTGAGTATTTTGACTCGGTGTCAACAACAGCCTAGCAGAAATGAACGCCGCGTGTGATGCACAATATGGCGACTCTGCTAGAGTTGCTCTTACATCCCCATCTACCAGCACGAGCCATAAAACCACTCCAGCTCACTTGTTTGGTGATTTGGTCAAGCCAAATCCACTCTATGCGACCACAAGCGATGTGGTAAAGATGAACAAAGGGCGGCAAGCGACAACTAGAACTAGATTTGCATGGGCCAGGTTTTGCTGATTAGGCACACGAGGACGCGAGTCCGATTTGGTGGGTAGGGAGGATACTCTCATCTGGTTTACGCTTCCGAGTTGGAATACTGGCCATCACACACATTATCCTGACAAGTGGACCCAACAGGTTAAACTAGATACAACAAAACAATTTTGAGGTACAATGTGGTGGAAAATTTAAATGGGGCAAATACAATCACAAATACACAAACAATGGGTAAAAAGTTAAATTAACTCTCTTATTAACTATATCCCTTTTCAACCAAAAAATTGTGGTGTATTTTTTCAGGTGTGTCAGTATTTGTTATTCAGAGAGAAAATACCTCTCTGCTCATAGTTGTGGGCACACATGATTGCAGAGCATGAAGCTTACTTCAATATTCTACCTATTTTATATGATTGCAGAGCACCGAAATCTGAATAGTTAGACATCAATGTAAACCTTCATCGCCGAAATCGGAATGAAGGTTCATTTCCTTTTACACGACATCAAAATTTGTACGGTAGTAAAGCTGCCTATAACTCACCACAGGATCAATGCTTAATGCTTACTGGAGCATAGCACAACGCATGACAGACTCAGATGCACCACTCTCAAGTCTGAAGCATTCAAACGACGAGCATTCATATCTGTTCCAGGAACAAAGCAAAGTTGTACTAGAGGCTAGACCTACTACTAGTTGAACTTCTCCGCTCATCCCACTGGCAACAACATTCCGACGATTCAATAATCACCAACGTCATTCATGTTACCAAAAAAGAGGCAATCAAGAAACCCAGCGGAGCTTTGAGAGCACGATCAGTTGCTCATGAGGATGTTGGATGTTACACCCCCCAGAACTCCTTCGTCTGCTTCTGGCTGCGGAGATCTGGTAGAAATATCAGGGAGTGTATAAGTGTATAAGTGTGTAGTCTAGGATCATCTATAGAAGGAACATACTTAAGTTAGCAAAACATACTTCCAATTTAACAGAATGCTGACAAGATATTAAACAAATTATATATGCACATAAAAGCATGTGGCTTTTCAGGGAAAGCGGACCAAGACAGTATGCAGTGGACATCCGTAAGCATGTAGCACATGAACATACAAGCAAGTAAAACTACGGATAATGAAAATAAATACAAAATGCTATCTGAAGAGAAGGTATGACTCACAAGCACTCCCGCTGTGGCGGACATAAATTTTCTCGACTGGCATACCATTTGCCATAAACAAATTTGCCAGCTTATGGACTCTCCCATCATCCTTTGAGCATGTGATCTTCACCATTCGAAGATCTTTGCAAGTAAATGATCTTCTCTGTAGTTTGATACCTGTTTCTGATGCCTTTCTGGCATTGAAGTTCTTTTGCAGATAAAAAAGTTGTTGTTAGGCATGTGCTAAAATACTCAAAACTAAAAGATAATCAAGTAAGCATAAGCCCCAAATATGTAATTACACATACAATTTTAAGTTTGAGAAAGAGCTTATGTATATTAGGTGAGTGTTGTAGCAAGAAAATTAATGCATCAAAGTCTGCAGTCATACACCATTCGCCAAGGGACAGGGTCTTCAGGTTGCCAAAATTTGGACATGTATTCAGTTCCCTACTCAGAACCACCTACATATTGCACATAAAATGAGTGTTCAACAATTAAACATAGTAATTTGAATCAATTTATATTTTATATATTGAATACAAGAGGTTTATTTAATATGCAGAGATGAAAACAAATACCAACCACGAGAAAGAAATTAAGACATATAATGATGTGTTACCATGATTAGTACCTATTGGTAAAATATGATTCCTCGTTCTTTTCTATAATGTGAAGGGACATTGCCGTTATACTGGTACGCAGACTCAAAATAGTTAATTACACAACGATTTGAACAGTAATCATTTAAAAAGATACACTACTTCAAGAATGTAAAAAATAACAAACAATAATCTGAAATAATATATAATGCTCTCTTGAAGCTTCATACTTCCATATCTCATTGATTTCACCTACTACATTTGATGATGAAAGGAGCTACTACTAATTTCTTGATCTGAACTCTTCTCCAAGCCAACCGTGCCTTTCTAACCAGGTGTTGCTACTTATGTAAGAAATGTGCTCATTGTACATGTGTATTCTGTTGGGAGCAACATAAATTTCTTTTGCAAACATCAGAAAAAAGTTGTTATGAAAAAGAAAAAATTATAGCTATATCAAGAAATTTTTCATACTCGGAGATAGAGAAAATAGTAAAAGGTGGTGACAGCTATACCTCTCCAGCATCAGTCAACAACTCCAAAGTTCTAGCACTTGAAAGACTCTGAAGAATATAACGGCCACCTAAAATCTTCGCATCATTGCATTCTCTATATCCACCATAGATACTGTCTTTACTGGAAATCAGGCCTTTACCTTTGTAGCCATACTTTGCATCATTTGCAATCTCACTGTATGCATAGGTATTGTCATCGCTGTTGATATCACCACCATAATCATAATTATCCTTGTAACGACCATGCCTGTAAATTCCTTCAGCAAAACCATGTCCATATCCAAACCTTATAAAATCATCATATCCAACACCATCACTCAAGGAAGACTCATCATGAATCTTCGAGCTCTTTGTCCAATCATTATCGTCGCTATCATCCCCGTCATCATCAGTAGTTCCATCACAATAATCTTCATCACTGATGTATTCATTATCATCACCCAAGAAAGAGTCATCAAGTATGATAGTAGCTGTGACAAGTGACCCCAAATTCTTGAATGATGGGACTCGGACGTAAGGTGTGATGAGGTGCAGAAGTAGGAGGTTCGAAGCAGCAATGGAGAAGGCGCAACTGATCTCGCATTCGAGCATGATTAAACTCTTCAAAGAGGCAGACACAATCCTAGGGCCAGCCACCAAGCAATCCTTCAGACGTAGTACTTCCAAAGACGTGCAACTAGAAGAAAGCTGCCCGAGGATCCTGTAGTCGAGCATGGCATCCGACAGCTTCAAGACCTTGAGGTGGCAAGAGATGAACGACACGCGGTCCAACGACGCGATCTCCGAGCAACGCCCGGTGAGATGGATAACCCGCGCGTTGCGCTTGATGGCGGCCCTCATCCACGCCCTGGCGTCGTCATCGGTGAAGCCCGCTTCTTCGTCACTCGACCGCAGGCGGAGCATGACCACGAGCGCCGATTCGTCCCGGAGGAGGAAGATCCGGTGCACGAAGTCGCGGAACTTCTCAGGCGGGTCGCCGTAGCGGCCAGTGGAGGGGCGCACGCGGAGATCGACGCAGGGCACGGACGCCCAGAGATGGCGCCACCGCCGCGCGAGCACGCAGGTGCGGATGACCTCCCACGCCTTCAAGAATGACATGATGGCGGTCGGGCTTGACGGCAGCCCGGCGGGCGCCGCGGCGCTGGGTGGTGCTCCGGTGCATTTCGTCGAGCGGAAGATCTGCATGCAGGTTTAGCGACACCGCGGCTCAGCCTTGTCAGTCAGTATTTTGAATGATGGAACGGAACATAACATACCAAGAGAGACTGCTTGAGATGGCCTAAACTGAATTCCGCCAAGAGACACTCACGTACACAAGAGCTAGCAGAAGCACTTGATCGGTTCCTGTACAAGCATGCACTAGTACACGAGCCTGACTTGTAGTACAAAGTTGAAGATTTTTAAAACCATCATCAAAGGATATGGAGCACATTGCCGTTTGTTAAGGAAACCGGCACAAACAAACTGCGGAGTGGAATGTCACAAATTCTCCAAATCCACTACCCAAAATAGTAATAAAATGATTGTACATAGCGGCGGCGAAAGGAAAGCAGGGGAGAGGTGGCCACCCTGCAGCTTGGGCGCGGACGGCGTGGGCTCATCCACGTCGTAGATGTGCCGGAGGAGGGCACGATGAACGTCATGTGGTGCCTCGAAGGCACCTATGCCGGCGGGGCCCGGGCCCGCCGTGGAGCTCACTGTCACGACGACGACCGGTTGCCGCTCGGAGATTTGGGGCGCGATGTCTGGTGGTGGCCTTGAGTCGGAGTAGCTGGGGAAGGGAAGGGAAGGGATGCGCTTGGCACCAGATCTGGAGCGCCGCCGCGAAGCAACAGGGGAGATGGTCAGATGGGACTATCACGGGAGCAAATCCTGAAATAAGAACCGTGAGCGCCCCCACACTCTCTTAGAGCTTAGGCACTCTCGGCCATCAGATCAATTTCATGATGCATTTTCGACCATTCGATCTCGCTCTTGGAAGACCTCGGCCGTCGGATCAAACCGAAAACACTGACGCAGTGAGTAGTGTGCCCTCCAGCGTGCCACCGCCCATTGTTTCTAGGCCCCGCCGAGGGCATTTTCATCATTTCACGTCTTAGGTCAACACTTGCCTTTTCCGTGTCGCTGCCTCTTTCCCAATCAATGCTAGGGCTATTGCGGGAGCAAATTCGTTAGAAACGAGGGTCCTTTTTGCACAGAAGCGTGCATTTCTGTGTACACATCCGTCCCATTAAATCTGTGCCATCCATCCTCAATCCAGTGGTCCAGCTTCCAGTTTTCTATTTTTGCAACTAAAGGCCAGATTCTATAGCAGTCGACCGACCAATATGGCGACTTTTGACTGAGAATGTCATTTTAGCACTAGTCATCCGGCATTCGGCATGCATAATTTGTGAAGGGTGCTCCAATTCAACCCTTCAAATAATGATGGGGCATTGGTTTGGAGCATGCATCATCCACCATCTGCTCGAGCGGGAGGAAAGTTTTGCCTCGGACTCTTCCTCTTGCATGCAACCCTATCAATGTCATTGTCGCCCATGCAATTGCCGCTTCCGCCCTGACAATGTTGCAACACACTCACCTCACCGCCCCCCTTCACCGGCCGCCACCCTTCACCGGCCGCCACCCTGCCCTCTCCATCCCTGCCACCACACTCAATCTCATTGACCATGTCGATGCGGTCACGTCCTCCCCAGCAAGACCTAAGAGGTCCACACCGAGAGAGGGTTCTGGGGAAGGATGTGGGACTACTTCAAGTGGATCGAGGATGACGCGCACCGTAAGATAGAATCAGTCGTCGTCCGTGCCCGCCTACCCACCACCCTCGAGTATTTTGAATGAATGTCGGTGGCAGCCTAGGCCGAAATGGGCGCCGCGCTCATGCCAGTTTTCAAATGCACGGTATGACGACTCTGGTAGAGTTGCTCTTATATCTCGCCAGCACAACCCATAAAAAACCACCCCAGCTCTGCACCATATTTTGTGGTTTGGTCAAGCCAGGCCCACTCTGCGAGACGACAAGTGGTGGGGTGGAGGGAATAAAGGGCGGCAAAGAGGAGCCGTCAGGCGACAACCAAATCAAGATTTGCCATGGGGCAAGGTTTTGCCAATTAGGTGGACGGGGGCGTGAGTCCGATTAGGTGGGTAGAGGATAGTGCCATCTTGTTTACGCTTCCTAGACTCCTAGTTGGAATACTGGTCATCACACACATCATCTTGATAAGGGGACCCAACTGGTTAAAATCAGGGCAAAGTGTTAAACTGGGTTAAACACGACACATCACAGCAATTTTGGGGTACAATGTAGCCGAAAATTTAAATGGGGCAAATACTATCATACACAAACAGTCGGTAAAAAGTGAAATTCACCATCTTATTAACAGTGGCCTTTTTCAACAACAAAAATGCGGTGTATTTTTTCAGGTGTTAATATCTATTATTCTGAGAGAAAATACCTCACTGCTCGTAGTTGTAGGCACACATGATTCAGAGCATGAAGTTTACTTCAGTATTCAACATGTCGTATATGAAGTGTATTTCCTTTTCACTGCATGTGAAACACATTTCAAATTTTCAATTTTGCATTGATTTCAATATACAACTATACTAAACTTCCAAAGATAAAAAAACCCTGACAAATGAACCCTACAGTCATACTGTCGGAGTGAAATAACAAAGCTTATCTCAGCTGCACCACAATTCAGGCACGGCGCATCCATAATTTATTTTCTGTTCTGGTAAAAAAGCAAAGTTTACTACAGACCATACAGATGAATTAGTTTATAGTATAGGAAGAACATCCCAACGATTTGTAGCCCATGCTACTAAAAAGGACGTCAAAAGATCCGGTGAAGCTTTGAAAGCATCATCAGTACTGCATGGAGATCAAGGGTTCTTACTGCACCTTGCTAACTACATAATGGATGGTCGATCGCCGGCAGGATTTAATATCTAGAGGACCCCTCGTAAACTTCTGGATGTTACATCCAGTCGTCCCCACATTCATCCAGTTCTTGCTTGGCGAGGTCCCTCATAAACTTCTGGCCACGGAGATCTGGTAGAAATATCAAAAAGTAGATGACTGTAGATTAGGACCATGTACGAAAGAACATCTTTTAATTTTACAGAATACACTTCTCATGTAACAGAATATCGATGAATACACTAAGCAGATTATATGCCCATTTATACTTATTTAGCTTTTCAGGAACAAGGCAATGTGCTCTTTACATCTCAGTAAATAGCATATGAACATATAAACCAGTAAGGAAATACTGATATTGCAAGTAAATACGAAATGGTATAGGTATGACTCACAAGCATTCCCGCTCCGACGCACATAAATATTCTCTAGTGATATACCATTTGCCCTGAACATATGTGCCAACGTGTGGACTCTCCCATCGTCCTTTGAACATTTGATCTTCACCATTCTAAGTTCTTTGCAAGTAAATGATCTTCCCTGTAGTTTGATACATGTTTCCAATGCCTTCCTTGTGCTGAAGTTCTTTAGCACATTAACCAAATTGTCATTAAGTGTGCGATGATACTAAAAAACTAATAACAATGAAGTCAAGGATCAAGTAGCATACACCAAATATGTAATTGTTGGGGAACGTAGTAATTTCAAAAAATTTCCTACGCACACGCAAGATCATGGTGATGCATAGCAACGAGAGGGAAGAGTGTTGTCCATGTACCCTCGTAGACCGAAAGCGGAAGAGTTAGCACAACGTGGTTGATGTAGTCGTATGTCTTCACGATCCAACCGATCAAGTACCGAACGTACAACACCTCCGAGTTCAGCACACGTTCAGCCCAATGACGTCCCTCGAACTCCGATCCAGCCGAGTGTTGAGGGAGAGTTTCGTCAGCACGACGGCGTGGTGAGGATGATGATGTTCTACCGACGCAGGGCTTCGCCTAAGCACCGCTACAGTATTATCGAGGTGGACTATGGTGGAGAGGGGCACCGCACACGGCTAAAAGATCAAACGATCAATTGTTGTGTCTATGGGGTTCCCCCTTGCCCCGTATATAAAGGAGCAAGGGGAGGAGGCGGCCGGCCAGGGAGAGGCGCGCCAAGGGGGAGTCCTACTCCCACCAGGAGTAGGACTCCTCCTATTCCTAGTAGGAGTAGGAGAGGGGGAAGGAAAGAGAGAGGGGGACACTAGTAGAAAAAGGGCCTTTAGTCCCGGTTCATAAGGGCCTTTAGTCCCGGTTCTGGAATCGGGACTAAAGGTCGGTACTAAAGCCTCCCCCTTTAGTCCTGGTTCTTATACGAACCGGGACTAAAGGCCCTCCATGTGGCCGCTGCCTGGAGGTCCACCTTTAGTCCCGGTTGGTAACACCAACCAGTACTAAAGGAAATTTTATGATTTTTTTGAAAAAAAATTGAATTTTTTTATTTTCAAATTTATGAATTATTTTAACCTCTAATCTCTAATTACACCTTATCACTTCTCAATTTAACATTTAATCTCTAATCACCCCTCATCATTCCAAATCATCTAACTTCCCGAACGGTCACCCATCCTCTCACTACTCCAGCCTAAGCATGCTTAACTTTCAGGTTCTATTCTCCCTCGTTTCCAAGTCTGCACTTGTTGTTTCCTGACAATAGTAAGATGTCAATCCTATTAACCCTCAGGAATTTAGCTTGAGCATGAAGTCACACATTTCACTGTTTGAGTTTGAAACTATTGTTCTAAAAAACAATAATTATTTAGTAACACTAATATTTCTTGAATAAGTAGTTTGACCACAGTTTGACCCTAGTTTGACCACAGTTTGACCATAGTTTGACCATATTTGAGCAAAATTCAAAAAAACTGAAATAATTATTTAGTAACACTAATATTTCTTGAATAAGTAGTTTGACCATTGTTTGACCACAGTTTGACCAAAATTTAGAAAAACTGAAATAATTATTTAGTAACACTAATATTCTTGAATAATTATTTAGTAACACTAATACTTCTTGAATAAGTAGTTTGACCATAGTTTGACCAGATTTAACAAAAATTCAAAAAAAACTGAAATTTGAGCATAACTTTTTTCCTTTTAAAATTTGAGGATTCTAAAAATTTGCAAACAGGCCATAGGCCATCAAAATCGTAAGCGGATTTTCGTTCTGAATATTTTGATATATTATACGTTTTTTCCGGCATCGTATGCAAAAGTTATAGCCGTTTTACATTTCCCTACACTTTTTGCAAAACATGTCCAAATTTAAGTTTTTAAATTTTCCTAACTAGTAGATGTAGTAATATAACTACCTCTCGAAGGATTTTATTTTTTGAAGTCTTTATCATTTTCTTTTAATTTTTTCAAAACAAAAAAGGCGATCCACCGGGGGGGGGGGGGGGGTAGAGTTTGAAAATGGGACCTTTAGTCCCGGTTTGAGACACAAACTGGGACTAAAGGGCACCGCACCTTTTAGTCCCGGTTTGTGTCTCAAACCGGGACTAAAGGTCTAATCTTTAGTCCCACTAAAGGGCATCGCACCCTTTAGTCTCGGCTCTTGTCTCAAACCAGGACTAAAGGGCTCAGGTGAACCGGGACTAATGCCTTAGCCGCACGAACCGGGACCAATGCTCACATTAGTCCCGGTTCATGACTGAACCGGGACTAATGTGAATATTGTCCCGTGACCTAAGCCCTGTTTTCTACTAGTGGGAGAAGGAAAGAGGGGGCCGGCCCCCCTTGCCCTAAACCAATTCGGTTTGGGCCTTGCGGGGGGGGGGGGGCACACTCCCCTTGCTGCCCTCTATTTCCAATAAGGCCCATGTAGGCCCATTAAGCCCCCGGGGGTTCCACGAACCTCCCGGCACTCCGGTAAAATCCCGATTTCACCCGGAACACTTCCGATATCCAAACATAGGCTTCCAATATATCAATCTTCATGTCTCGACCATTTCGAGACTCCTCATCATGTCCGGGATCACACCCGGGACTCTGAACAACCTTCAGTACATCAAAACATATAAACTCATAATATAACCGTCATCGAAACATTAAGCGTGCGGACCCTACGGGTTCGAGAACTATGTAGACATGACCGAGACACGTCTTCGGTCAATAACCAATAGCGGAACCTGGATGTTCATATTGGCTCCCACATATTCTACGAAGATCTTTATCGGTCAAACCGCATAACAACATATGTTGTTCCCTTTGTCATCGGTATGTTACTTGCCCGAGATTCGATCGTCGGTATCTCAATACCTAGTTCAATCTCGTTACCGACAATTCTCTTTACTCGTTCTGTAATACATCATCCCGCAACTAACTCATTAGTTGCAATGCTTGCAAGGCTTAAGTGATGTGCATTACCGAGAGGGCCCAGAGATACCTCTGCGACAATCGGAGTGATAAATCCTAATCTCGAAATACGCCAACCCAACAAGTACCTTCGAAGACACCTGTAGAGCACCTTTATAATCACCCAGTTATGTTGTAACGTTTGGTAGCACACAAAGTGTTCCTCCGGTAAACAGGAGTTGCATAATCTCATAGTCACAGGAACATGTATAAGTCATGAAGAAAGCAATAGCAGAATACTAAACGATCGTGTGCTAAGCTAACGGAATGGGTCAAGTCAATCACATCATTCTCCTAATGATGTGATCTCATTAATCGAATGATAACACTTTGTCTATGGTTAGAAAACTTAACCATCTTTGATCAATGAGCTAGTCAAGTAGAGGCATACTAGTGACATACTGTTTGTCTATGTATTCACACATGTATTATGTTTCCTGTTAATACAATTCTAGCATGAATAATAAACATTTATCGTGATATAAGGAAATAAATAATAACTTTATTATTGCCTCTAGGGCATATTTCCTTCAGTCTCTCACTTGCACTAGAGTCAATAATCTAGATTACACAATAATGATTCTAACACCCATGGAGCCTTGGTGCCGATCATCTTTTGCTCGTGGAAGAGGCTTAGTCAATGGGTCTGCAACATTCAGATCCGTATGTATCTTGCAAATTTCTATGTCTCCCACCTAGACTAAATCCCGGATGGTATTGAAGCGTCTCTTGATGTGCTTGGTTCTCTTGTGAAATCTGGATTCCTTCGCCAAGGCAATTGCACCAGTATTGTCACAAAAGATTTTCATTGGACCCGATGCACTAGGTATTACACCTAGATCGGATATGAACTCCTTCATCCAGACTCCTTCATTTGCTGCTTCCGAAGCAGCTATGTACTCCGCTTCACACGTAGATCCTGCCACAACGCTTTGTTTAGAACTCCACTAACTGACAGTTCCACCGTTCAATGTAAACACGTATCCGGTTTGCGATTTAGAATCATCCAGATCGGTGTCAAAGCTTGCATCAATGTAACCGTTTACGACGAGCTCTTTGTCACCTCCATAAACGAGAAACATATCCTTAGTCCTTTTCAGGTATTTTAGGATGTTCTTGACCGTTGTCTAGTGATCCGCTCCTGGATTACTTTGGTACCTCCCTGTTAGACTTGTAGCAAGGCACACATCAGGTCTGATACACAGCATTGCATACATGATAGAGCATATGGCTGAAGCATAGGGAACATCTTTCATTTTCTCTCTATCTTCTGTAGTGGTCGGGCATTGAGTCTTACTCAACTTCACACCTTGTAACACAGGCAAGAACCCTTTCTTTGCTTGATCCATTTTGAACTTCTTCAAAACTTTGTCAAGGTATGTGCTTTGTGAAAGTCCAATTAAGCATCTTGATCTATCTCTATAGATCTTGATGCCCAATATATAAGCAGCTTCACCGAGGTCTTTCATTGAAAAACTCTTATTCAAGTATCCCTTTATGCTATCCAGAAATTCTATATCATTTCCAATCAACAATATGTCATCCACATATAATATTAGAAATGCTACAGAGCTCCCACTCACTTTCTTGTAAATACAGGCTTCTCCAAAAGTCTGTATAAAACCAAGTGCTTTGATCACACTATCAAAGCGTTTATTCCAACTCCGAGAGGCTTGCACCAGTCCATAAATGGATTGCTGGAGCTTGCACACTTTGTTAGCTCCCTTTGGATCGACAAAACCTTATGGTTGCATCATATACAACTCTTCTTCCAGAAATCCATTCAGGAATGCAGTTCTGACATCCATTTGCCAAATTTCATAATCATAAAATGTGGTAATTGCTAACATGATTAAGACAGACTTAAGCATCGCTACGGGTGAGAAGGTCTCATCGTAGTCAATCCCTTGAACTTGTTGAAAACCTTTTGCAACAAGTCGAGCTTTATAAACAGTAACATTACCGTCAACGTCAGTCTTCTTCTTGAAGATCCATTTATTCTCAATTGCTTGCCGATCATCGGGCAAGTCAACCAAAGTCCACACTTTGTTCTCATACATGGATCCCATCTCAGATTTCATGGCCTCAAGCCATTTTGCGGAATCTGGGCTCACCATCGCTTCTTCATAGTTCGTAGGTTTGTCATGGTCTAGTAACATAACTTGCAGAACAGGATTACCGTACCACTTTGGTGCGGATCTTACTTTGGTTGACCTACGAGGTTTAGTAACAACTTGATCTAAAGTTTCATGATCATCATCATTAACTTCCTCACTAATTGGTGTAGGTGTCGCAGAAACCGGTTTCTGTGATAAACTACTTTCCAATAAGGGAGCAGGTATAGTTACCTCATCAAGTTCTACTTTCCTCCCACTCACTTCTTTCGAGAGAAACTCCTTCTCTAGAAAAACTCCAAATTTAGGAACAAAAGTCTTGCCTTCGGATCTGTGATAGAAGGTGTACCCAACAGTCTCCTTTGGGTATCCTATGAAGACACATTTCTCCGATATGGGTACGAGCTTATCAGGTTGAAGCTTTTTCACATAGGCATCACAACCCCAAACTTTTAGAAACGACAACTTTGGTTTCTTACCAAACCACAGTTCATAAGGCGTCGTCTCAACGGATTTCGATGGTGCCCTATTTAACATGAATGCGGCCGTCTCTAAAGCATAACCCCAAAACAATAGCGGTAAATCAGTAAGAGACATCATAGATCGCACCATATCAGTAAAGTACGATTACGACATTCGGACACACCATTACGCTATGGTGTTCCGGGTGGCATGAGTTGCGAAACTATTCCGCATTGTTTCAAATGAAGACCAAAAAAATATTCTCCTCCACGATAAGATCGTAGAAACTTTATTTTCTTGTTACGATGTTTTTCAACTTCACTCTGAAATTCTTTGAACTTTTCAAATGTTTCAGACTTATGTTTCGTTAAGTATATATACCCATATCTGCTTAAATCATCTTTGAAGGTGATAAAATAACGATATCCGCCACGAGCCTCAACATTCATCGGACCACATACATCTGTATGTATGATCTCCAACAAATCTGTTGCTCTCTCCATAGTTCCGGAGAACAGCGTTTTAGTCATCTTGCCCATGAGACATGGTTCGCAACTACCAAGTGATTCATAATCAAGTGGTTCCAAAAGTCCATCAGTATGGAGTTTCTTCATGTGCTTTACACCGATATGACCTAAACGGCAGTGCCACAAATAAGTTGCACTATCATTATCAACTCTGCATCTTTTGGCTTCAATATTATGAATATGTGTATCACCACTATCGAGATTTAGAAAAAATAGACCACTCTTCAGGGGTGCATGACCATAAAAGATATTACTTATATAAATAGAACAACCATTATTCTCTGATTTAAATGAATAACCGTCTCGCATCAAACAAGATCCAGATATAATGTTCATGCTCAACGCTGGCACCAAATAACAATTATTTAGGTCTAATACTAATCCCGAAGGTAGATGTAGAGGTAGCGTGCCGACCGCGATCACATCGACTTTGGAACCATTTCCAACGCGCATCGTCACCTCGTCCTTAGCCAATCTTCGCTTAATCCGTAGCCCATGTTTTGACTTGCAAATATTAGCAACAGAACCAGTATCAAATACGCATGTGCTACTGCGAGCATTAGTAAGGTACACTTCAATAACATGTATATCACATATACCTTTGTTCACCTTGCCATCCTTCTTATCCGCCAAATACTTGGGGCAGTTCCGCTTCCAGTGACCAGTCTGCTTGCAGTAGAAGCACTCAGTCTGAGGCTTAGGTCCAGACTTGGGTTTCTTCTGCTGACCAGCAACTTGCTTGTTGTTCTTCTTGAAGTTCCCCTTCTTCTTCCCTTTGCACTTTTTTCTTGAAACTGGTGGTCTTATTGACCATCAACACTTGATGCTCCTTCTTGATTTCTACCTCCGCTGCCTTTAGCACTGCGAAGAGCTCGGGAATTGTCTTATCCATCCCTTGCATATTATAGTTCATCACGAAGCTCTTGTAGCCTGGTGGCAGTGATTGGAGAATTCTGTCAATGACGCTATCATCCGGAAGATTAACTCCCAGTTGAATCAAGTGATTGTAGTACCCAGACATCTTGAGTATGTGCTCACTGACAGAACTTTTCTCCTCCATCTTGCAGTTATAGAACTTATTGGAGACTTCATATATCTCAATCCGGGCATTCTTTAGCAATATTAACTTCAACTCCTGGAACATCTCATGTGCTCCATGATGTTCAAAACGTCGTTGAAGTCCTGGTTCTAAGTCATAAAGCATGGCACACTGAACTATCGAGTAGTCATCAACACGTGACTGCCAGGCATTCACAATGTCTGCAGTTGCTGGTGCAGGTGGTACACCTAGCGGTGCTTCAAGGACATAATTTTTCTGTGCAACAATGAGGATAATCCTCAAGTTACGGACCCAGTCCGTGTAATTGCTACCATCATCTTTCAACTTTGCTTTCTCAAGGAACGCATTAAAATTCAACGGAACAATAGCACGAGACATCTATCTACAATCAACATAGACAAGGAAGATACTATCAGGTACTAAGTTTATGATAAATTTAAGTTCAATTAATCATATTACTTAAGAACTCCCACTTAGATAGACATCCCTCTAATCCTCTAAGTGATCACGTGATCCAAATCAACTAAACCATGTTCGATCATCACGTGAGATGGAGTAGTTTCAATGCTGAACATCACTATGTTGATCATATCTACTATATGATTCACGCTCAACCTTTCGGTCTCCATGTTCCGAGGCCATATCTGTTATATGCTAGGCTCGTCAAGTTTAACCTGAGTATTCCGCGTGTGCAACTATTTTGCACCCGTTGTATTTGAACGTAGAGCCTATCGCACCCGATCATCACGTGGTGTCTCAGCACGAAGAACTTTCGCAACGGTGCTTACTCAGGGAGAACACTTTATACTTTGATAATTTAGTGAGTGATCATCTTATAATGCTACCGTCAATCAAAGCAAGATAAGATGCATAAAAGATAAACATCACATGCAATCAATATAAGTGATATGATATGGCCATCATCATCTTGTGCTTGTGATCTCCATCTCCGAAGCACCGTCATGATCACCATTGTCACCAGCGTGACACCTTGATCTTCATCGTAGTATCGTTGTCGTCTCGCCAATCTTATGCTTCTACGACTATCGCTACCGCTTAGTGATAAAGTAAAGCATTACAGGGCTGTTGCATCGCATACAATAAAGCGACAACCATATGGCTCCTGCCAGTTGCCGATAACTCGGTTACAAAACATGATCATCTCATACAATAAAATTTAGCATCATGTCTTGACCATATCACATCACAACATGCCCTGCAAAAACAAGTTAGACGTCCTCTACTTTGTTGTTGCAAATTTTACGTGGCTGCTACGGGCTTAGCAAGAACCGTTCTTACCTACGCATCAAAACCACAACGATAGTTTGTCAAGTTGGTGATGTTTTAACCTTCTCAAGGACCGGGCGTAGCCACACTCGGTTCAACTAAAGTTGGAGAAACTGACACCTGCAAGCCACCTGTGTGCAAAGCACGTCGGTAGAACCAGTCTCGCGTAAGCGTACGCGTAATGTCAGTCGGGCCGCTTCATCCAACAATACCGCCGAACCAAAGTATGACATGCTGGTAAGCAGTATGACTTATATCACCCACAACTCACTTGTGTTCTACTCGTGCATATGACATCTACGCATAAAACCTGGCTCGGATGCCACTGATGGGGAATGTAGTAATTTCAAAAAAATTCCTACGCACGCACAAGATCACGGTGATGCATAGAACGAGAGGGGAGAGTGTTTTCCACGTACCCTCGTAGACCGAAAACGGAAGCGTTAGCACAACGCGGTTGATGTAGTCGTACGTCTTCACGATCCGACCGATCAAGTACCGAACGTACGGCACCTCTGAGTTCAGCACATGTTCAACCCGATGATGTCCCTCGAACTCCGATCCAGCCGAGTGTTGAGGGAGAGTTTCGTCAGCACGATGGCGTGGTGACGATGATGATGTTCTACCAACGCAGGGCTTCGCCTAAGCACCGCTACAGTATTATCGAGGTGGACTATGGTGGAGGAGGGCACCGCACACGGCTAAAAGATCAAATGATCAATTGTTGTGTCTATGGGGTGCCCCCTTGCCCCCGTATATAAAGGAGCAAGGGGAGGAGACGGCCGGCCAGGGAGAGGCACGCCAAGGGGGAGTCCTACTCCCACTAGAAGTAGGACTCCTCCTATTCCTAGTAGGAGTAGGAGAGGGGGAAGGAAAGAGAGAGGGGGAGAAGGAAAGAGGGGGCCGGCCCCCCTTGCTCTAAACCAATTCGGTTTGGGCCTTGGGGGGTGCGCCCCACACTCCCCTTGCTGCCCTCTATTTCCACTAAGGCCCATGTAGGCCCATTAAGCCCCCTAGGGGTTCCGGTAACCTCCCGGTACTCAGGTAAAATCCAGATTTCAAATATAACACTTCCGATATCCAAACATAGGCTTCCAATATATCAATCTTCATGTCTCGACCATTTTGAGACTCCTCATCATGTCCGGGATCACATCCGGGACGATTCCGAACAACCTTCGGTACATCAAAACATATAAACTCATAATATAATCGTCATCGCAACGTTAAGCGTGCGGACCCTACATGTTCGAGAACTATGTAGACATGACCGAGACACGTCTCCGGTCAATAACCAATAGTGGAACCTGGATGTTCATATTGGCTCCCACATATTCTACGAAGATCTTTACCGGTCAAACTGCATAACAACATACGTTGTTCCCTTTGTCATCGGTATGTTACTTGCCCGAGATTCGATCGTCGGTATCTCAATACCTAGTTCAATCTCGTTACCGGCATGTCTCTTTACTCATTCTGTAATACATCATCCCGCAACTAACTCATTAGTTGCAACGCTTGCCAGGCTTAAGTGATGTGCATTACCGAGAGGGCCCAGAGATACCTCTGCGACAATCGGAGTGATAAATCCTAATCTCGAAATACGCCAACCCAACAAGTACCTTCGGAGACACCAGTAGAGCACCTTTATAATCACCCAGTTATGTTCTGACGTTTGGTAGAACACAAAGTGTTCCTCCGTTAAACGGGAGTTGCATAATCTCATAGTCATAGGAACATGTATAAGTCATGAAGAAAGAAATAGCAGAATACTAAACGATCGTGTGCTAAGCTAACGGAATGGGTGAAGTCAATCACATCATTCTTCTAATGATGTGATCTCATTAATCAAATGATAACACTTTGTCTATGGTTAGAAAACTTAACCATCTCTGATCAATGAGCTAGTCAAGTAGAGGCATACTAGTGACATACTGTTTGTCTATGTATTCACACATGTATTATGTTTCCTGTTAATACAATTCTAGCATGAATAATAAACATTTATCATGATATAAGGAAATAAATAATAACTTTATTATTGCCTCTAGGGCATATTTCCTTCAGTGATCACACATACCAATTTGAGTTGGAGAAAAAGCGTCTTTATATTAGGTGGATGTTGTAGCAAGAAAATTAATGCATCGAAATCAGCGGCCATACACCATTCGCCAAGGGACAGGGTCTTCAGGTTGCTAAAAGTTGGACACCTTCTCAATTCCCTAGTCAGAACCACCTTCATAATGCAGACAAAAGAGTATTCAGCAAAGAACGGTAGTAACTCGAATCAACTTCTCACAGTAAAAAATGCATATGGATGGTTTATTCAACAGAAAAAAGATACCCATCTCAAAAAAGAAGGGAAAACAACATCTATCATATAGTGATGTATTGCTAGAAGAGTAGCACGTATTGCTTTCATATCATTCATCTTTCTTTTCTAGTAACTGGAGGAACATTGGCCTTAGACACTCTTATAAAAACTAAATATATATAGCTAATTTGTTGAAAAGATACACTGTTGCAACAAAGAGAAAAATAGCAAAGTTGCAATGAGAACATAATTGATGATACTCCCTTGAAGCTACAATTGATGATTAAACAAACTAGTACTACACCAGATCAGAAGGTCGGAAATGTGCTCATTCAACATTTGTTCTATTGGAGGGAACTCGACATTTCATTGTGAAACATGCAGGAAAAAATGTCCCATTATTACTATGACCATGCCAAGGAAAATATAAATAGAAAATAAGAGAGGAAAAAGAGAAATTAGTAAAAGATGGTGATTGTTATACCTCTCCAACATCAGTTAACAACTCCAAACTCGTAGTTGTGGAAAGGCTCTCGAGCAGATGGTCACCTAGAATGTTACTATGATTTCCACCACTGATTTTCCCATAGTCACCATCTTCACTGGAAAGCTTTCCTTTACCGTTGTAGCCATACTTTGCATCATTTGCAATCTCACTGTATTCATAGGTATTGTCATCACTATCAATATCGTTGCCATAATTATAATTATTCTTGTAACGACTGTGCCCATATCTTTCTTCGGGAAAACCATATCCATATCCAAACTCGTCAAATCACCGATGTATCCAAAATCATCATCATCACTCAAGGATGAGGCATCATGAATCGTATAGTTCTCCCTCTTATCATCATTGCCATCGTCATCAGTAGTTTCATCGCGGTCATCCTTATTGTTGATGTGTCCAAATTCAGTTCTCAAGAAATGGTCATCAAGTAAGATAGTGGTTGTGACTAGTGACCCAAAGTTGGTAAATGACGGAACTTGGGCATACGGTATGATGAGGCGCAGAAGTAGGAGGTTGGGAGCTGCAATGGAGAAGAGGCTAGGAGGTCCAATTGAGAAGCCTGAATTGAACTTGCACTTAAGCATGATTAAGGTCTTCAAAGAGGCGGACACAATCCCAGGACATGTGACCAAGCAACCCTTGAGATCCAGCTCTTCCAAGGATTTGCAACTAGCAGAAAGCTGTCGGAGGACACTGTCATCGAGCCTGGCGTACGACAACTTCAAGATCTTGAGGTGGCACGAAACGAAGGGCATGCCGTCCAACGACGCGGCTCTCTTGTGATGCCCAGTGAGATGAATAACACGCGCCTTGCGTTTGAGAGCAGTCCTGATCCATATGCTGGCATCTTCCTTGTTGAAGCCAGCGTCCTCGTCGCTGGGCTGCAGGCGGAGCGTGTCCACGGGCGCCGACATGTAGCGGAGGAGGAAGAGGCGGTGCACGAAGTCGCGGAACTCCTGGGGCGGGTCGCCGTCGCAGCTCATGTAGCGCAGGTGGAGGTCGACGCAGGGCGCGGAGTCCCAGAGGTGACGCCACCGGCGCGCGAGCACGCAGGTGGGCACCACCTCCCACGCCTTGAGGAACGACATGATGTGGTGCAAGATCGCGTCCGGGAGGGCGCTAAGGCGGTCGACCCCTCCGCTGCCGGAGCCTGACGCCTGGTCGGTGCGGCGGCGCGGCCCCCGGCGCTGGGTGGTTGTCCGGCGCATTTCGTCGAGCCGGTAGAGGGCGTGTGTGCAGGTCCAGGGACGCCCGCTGTGAAGATTATGCAGGGAAATCCATGGAGGGATGTGCTTATGGGGAAGGGGATCGGAGGGAGCGAGGAAGGGTTCGAACTTACGGAGAGATCCACCGAAATGGTGTTGAGTTCTTGCCGCTTTTGGAACGAAAACTCGAAATTTTGGGGATAGAGGTGATAGTTACGTGCCTTCTCCGCAAATGGGGTGGTGTCCGCTTAAATCACGTTTTGTTCCAATGTGCCTTTGGCCTCGTTAGTTAGGGCGTAAACGGATTAGGTGTCAATGGGCCTTTGGCCTAGTTAGTTAGGGCGTAAACGGACTAGATGCAGATTGGATATTTATCTCAAAAAATGCAGATTGAATAAACGCTCAAAAGTTTCTAAAAAAGGACATATGCTCAAAAGATTCCAAGGAAAAGAAAAGATATATGCTAAAAAAAATGCAGATTGGATATACTACTCTCGATCACATGTACCACTTTGCCTCCTCTCACAACTGCCTAGGTGATTAGGGTATCTCTACCTCCCGTCAATGCCGCCGTCGGTCCACCTCGTCTTCTGTGACCTTACAGCATGTTTGGAACGGGGAATTAGAGATGGGAAATGGGAGTTGAGGGGTAAGGAGATTAAAAGTCCACTGTTTGATTAGAGGGAATGGGAGTTTAAGTGGGAGGGGGACTGGGAGTTGAGAAAGCCAATTCCCACCGATTTCTTCCCAGGGGGTACCCTGTTAATTCGTGAGCAGAGTTCCCATCATATGCCAAACAAGGTAATGGCAGTAAAAATCTACTTCCCATTCCTAATCCCTTCATAAACACCCTTGTGCAAACTCCCATTCCCCTGCCCGAGTGTTTACCGAACAGGCTGTATTAGGGCCATGAAGGCGTGGTGGGCATCAACCCTTGCCGGCGGGAGGGTTCCTACTCAATTTTAGGCGTTTTAAGGTCGATTGGGGTTTGTGTCCTTCTCGGTAAGGCGGGGCGGCGGTGGCGGCTCCTTGCGAATGGAATAAGGTCCTCACGTCTAGCCCTCGTTTTCGGTAGTGTGTCTAATGTCGTTGAAGGGCATGTGGAGGTGTGTCTTCGGAAAATCTTATAGGATTCAATCGATGTTCGTCATCGATGAATCTTTGTGGATCCAATCTGTTGGAGAACGTAGTAATTTCAAAAAAATTCCTACGCACACAAAAGATCATGGTGATGCATAGCAACGAGAGGGGAGAGTGTGATCTACATACCCTTTTAGACCGACAGCGGAAGCGTTATGACAACGCGGTTGATGTAGTCATACATCTTCACGGCCCGACCGATCAAGCACCGAAACTACGGCACCTCCGAGTTCTAGCACACGTTCAGCTCGATGACGAACCCCGGACTCCGATCCAGCAAAGTGTCGGGGAAGAGTTCCGTCAGCACAACGGCGTGGTGACGATCTTGATGTTCTACTATCGCAGGGCTTCGCCTAAGCACCACTATACAATATTATCGAGGACTATGGTGGAAGGGGGCACCGCACACGGTTAAGAGAACGATCTTAGAGATCAACTTGTGTGTCTATGGGTGCCCCCTGCCCCCGTATATAAAGGAGCCAAGGGGGGGGGTGCGGCCGGCCCTAGGAGGAGGCGCGCAGGAGGAGTGCTACTCCTACCGGGAGTAGGACTCCCCTCCCTTTTCCCTAGTTGGATTAGGACTTGGGGGGGAAGGAGGAGAGGGAAGAAAGGAAAGGGGGGCGCCCCCCCTCCTTGTCCAATTCGGACTTGGGGGGGAGGGGCGCGCGGCAGCCCCTAGGCCTCCTCTCGTCTTCCTCCACTAGGCCCATTAGGTTACCGGGGGGTTCCGGTAACCTCCCGGTACTCCGGTAAAATGCCGATTTCACCCGGAACACTTCCGATGTCCAAATATAGGCTTCCAATATATCAATCTTTATGTCTCGACCATTTTGAGACTCCTCGTCATGTCCGTGATCACATCCGGGACTCCAAACTAACTTCGGTACATCAAAACTCATAAACTCATAATATAACTGTCATCGAAACCTTAAGCGTGCGGACCCTACGGGTTCGAGAACAATGTAGACATGACCGAGACACGTCTCCAGTCAATAACCAATAGCGGAACCTGGATGCTCATATTGGCTCCCACATATTCTACGAAGATCTTTATCGGTCAGACCGCATAACAACATACGTTGTTCCCTTTGTCATCGGTATGTTACTTGCCCGAGATTCGATCATCGGTATCTCAATACCTAGTTCAATCTCGTTACCGGCAAGTCTCTTTACTCATTTCGTAATACATCATCTCGCAGCTAACTCATTAGTTGCACTGCTTGCAAGGCTTATGTGATGTGCATTACCGAGAGGGCCCGGAGATACCTCTCCGACAATTAGAGTGACAAATCCTAATCTTGAAATACGCCAACCCAACATTTACCTTTGGAGATACCTGTAGAGCTCCTTTATAATCACCAGTTACGTTGTAACGTTTGGTAGCACACAAAGTGTTCCTCCGACAAACGGGAGTTGCATAATCTCATAGTCATAGGAACATGTATAAGTCATGAAGAAAGCAATAGCAACATACTAAACAATCGGGTGCTAAGCTAATGGAATGGGTCATGTAAATCACATCATTCTCCTAATAATGTGATCCCGTTAATTAAATGACAACACATGTCTATGGTTAGGAAACATAACCATCTTTGATTAACGAGCTAGTCAAGTAGAGGCATACTAGTGATGTTTAGTTTGTCTATGTATTCACTCAAGTATTATGTTTCCGGATAATACAATTCTAGCATGAATAATAAACATTTATCATGATATAAGGAAATAAAATAATAACATTATTATTGCCTCTAGGGCATATTTCCTTCAGTCTCCCACTTGCACTAGAGTCAATAATCTAGATTACACAGTAATGATTCTAACACCCATGGATCTTTGGTGCTGATCATGTTTTGCTCGTGGAAGAGGCTTAGTCAATGGGTCTGCAATATTCAGATCCGTATGTATCTTGCAAATCTCTATGTCTCCCACCTGGACGAGATCCCGGATGGAATTAAAGCATCTCTTGATGTGCTTGGTTCTCTTGTGAAATCTGGATTCCTTTGCCAAGGCAATTGCACCAGTATTGTCACAAAAGTTTTTCATTGGACCCGATGCACTAGGTATGACTCCTAGATCGGATATGAACTCCTTCATCTAGACTCCTTCGTTTGCTTCTTCCGAAGCAGCTATGTACTCCGCTTCACATGTAGATCCCGCCACAACGCTTTGTTTAGAACTGCACCAACTGACAGCTCCACCGTTTAATGTAAACACGTATCCGGTTTGCGATTTAGAATCGTCTGGATCAGTGTCAAAGCTTGCATCAACGTAACCATTTACGATGAGCTCTTTGTCACCTCCATATATGAGAAATATATCCTTAGTCCTTTTCAGGTATTTCAGGATGTTCTTGACCGCTGTCCAGTGATCCACCCCTAGATTACTTTGGTACCTCCCTGCTAGACTTATAGCAAGACACACATCAGGTCTGGTACACAGCATTGCATACATGATAGAGCCTATGGCTGAAGCATAGTGAACATCTTTCATTTTCTCTCTATCTTCTACATTGGTGGGGCATTGAGTCTTACTCAATTTCACACCTTGTAACACAGGCAAGAATCCTTTCTTTGCTTAATCCATTTTGAACTTCTTCAAAACTTTGTCAAGGTATGTGCTTTGTGAAAGTCCAATTAAGCGTCTTGATCTATCTCTATAGATCTTAATGCCCAATATGTAAGCAGCTTCACTGAGGTCTTTCATTGAAAAACTCTTATTCAAGTATCCCTTTATGCTACCCACAAATTCTATATCATTTCCGATTAGTAATATGTCATCTACATATAATATCAAAAATGCTACAGAGCTCCCACTCACTTTCTTGTAAATACAGGCTTCTCCAAAAGTCTATACAAAACCAAATGCTTTGATCACACTATCAAAGCGTTTATTCCAACTCCGAGAGGCTTGCACCAGTCCATAAATGGATCGCTGGAGCTTGCACACTTTGTTAGCTCCCTCTGGATCGACAAAACCTTCCGGCTGCATCATATACAACTCTTCTTCCAGAAATCCATTCAGGAATGCAGTTTTTACATCCATCTGCCAAATTTCATAATTATAAAATGCGGCAATTGCTGACATGATTCGGACAGACTTAAGCATCGCTACGGGTGAGAAGGTCTCATCGTAGTCAATCCCTTGAACTTGTTGAAAACCTTTTGCGACAAGTCGAGCTTTGTAGATAGTAACATTACCGTTAGCGTCAGTCTTCTTCTTGAAGATCCATTTATTTTCTATTGCTTGCCGATCATTGGGCAAGTCAACCAAAGTCCACACTTTGTTCTCATACATGGATCCCATCTCAGATTTCATGGCTTCAAGCCATTTTGCAGAATCTGGGCTCACCATCGCTTCTTCATAGTTCGTAGGTTCATCGTGATCTAGTAGCATGACTTCCAGAACAGGATTACCATACCACTCTGGTGCGGATCTTACTCTGGTTGATCTACGAGGTTCAGTAGTATCTTGTTCTGAAGTTTCATGATCATTATCATTAGCTTCCTCACAAATTGGTTTAGGTGTCACAGAAACTAGTTTTTGTGATGTACTACTTTCCAATAAGGGAGCAGGTATAGTTACCTCATCAAGTTCTACTTTCCTCCCACTCACTTCTTTCGAGAGAAACTCCTTCTCTAGAAAGTTTCCGAATTTAGCAACAAAAGTCTCGCCTTCGGATCTGTGATAGAAGGTGTATCCAATAGTTTGCTTTGGATATCCTATGAAGACACATTTCTCCGATTTGGGTTCGAGCTTATCAGGTTGAAGCTTTTTCACATAAGCATCACAGCCCCAAACTTTCAGAAATGACAACTTTGGTTTCTTGCCAAACCATAGTTCATAAGGTGTCATCTCAACAAATTTTGATGGTGCCCTATTTAACGTGAATGCGGCCGTCTCTAAATCATAACCCCAAAATGATAGCGGTAAATCAGTAAGAGACATCATAGATCGCACCATATCTAGTAAAGTACGATTACGACGTTCGGACACACCATTACGATGTGGTGTTCCGGGTGGCGTGAGTTGCGAAACTATTCCGCATTGTTTCAAATGTACACCAAACTCGTAACTCAAATATTCTCCTCCATGATCAGATCGTAGGAATTTTATTTTCTTGTTACAATTATTTTCAACTTCACTCTGAAATTCTTTGAACTTTTCAAATGTTTCAAACTTATGTTTCATTAAGTAGATATACCCATATCTGCTTAAGTCATCTGTGAAGGTGAAAAAATAACGATATCCGCCACGAGCCTCAACATTCATCGGACCACATACATCTGTATGTATGATTTCCAACAAATCTGTTGCTCTCTCCATAGTACCGGAGAATGGTGTTTTTGTCATCTTACCCATAAGGCACGGTTCGTAAGTACCAAGTGACTCATAATTAAGTGGTTCTAAAAGTCCATCGGTATGGAGTTTCTTCATGCGCTTTACACCAATATGACCTAAACGGCAGTGCCACAAATAAGTTGCACTATCATTATCAACTCTGCATCTTTTGGCTTCAACATTATGAATATGTGTGCCACTACTATCGAGATTTAATAAGAATAGACCATTCTTCATGGGTGCATGACCATAAAAGATTTTACTCATATAAATAGAACAACCATTATTCTCTGATTTAAATGAATAACCGTCTCGCATCAAACAAGATCCAGATATAATGTTCATGCTCAACGCTGGCACCAAATAACAATTATTTAGGTCTAATACTAATCCCAAAGGTAGATGTAGAGGTAGCGTGCCGACCGCGATCACATCAACTTTGGAACCATTTCCCACGCGCATCGTCACCTCGTCCTTAGCTAATCTTCGCTTAATCCGTAGTCCCTGTTTCGAGTTGCAAATGTTAGCAACAGAACCAGTATCAAATACCCAGGTGCTACTGCGAGCATTAGTAAGGTACACATCAATAACATGTATATCGTATATACCTTTGTTCACCTTGCCATCCTTCTTATCCGCCAAATACTTGGGGCAGTTCCGCTTCCAGTGACCAGTCTGCTTGCAGTAGAAGCACTCAGTTTCAGGCTTAGGTCTAGATTTGGGTTTCTTCTCTTGAGCAGCAACTTGCTTGCTGTTCTTTTTGAAGTTCCCCTTCTCTTCCCTTTGCCCTTTTTCTTGAAACTAGTGATCTTGTTGACCATCAACACTTGATGCTCCTTCTTGATTTCTACCTCCGCAGCTTTCAGTATAGCGAAGAGCTCGGGAATAGTCTTATTCATCCCTTGAATATTATAGTTCATCACGAAGCTTTTGTAGCTAGGTGGCAGTGATTGGAGAATTCTGTCAATGACGCAATCATCTGGAAGATTAACTCCCAATTGAATCAAGTGATTATTATACCCAGACATTTTGAGTATATGCACACTGACAGAACTGTTCTCCTCCATCTTGCAGCTATAGAACTTATTGGAGACTTCATATCTCTCAATCCGGGCATTTGCTTGAAATATTAACTTCAACTCTTGGAACATCTCATATGCTCCATGACGTTCAAAACGTCGTTGAAGTCCCGATTCTAAGCCGTAAAGCATGGCACATTGAACTATCGAGTAGTCATCAGCTTTGCTCTGCCAGACGTTAATAACATCTGGTGTTGCTCCTGCAGCAGGCCTTGCACCCAGTGGTGCTTCCAGGACGTAATTCTTATGTGCAGCAATGAGGATAATCCTCAAGTTACGGACGCAGTCCGTGTAATTGCTACCATCATCTTTCAACTTTGCTTTCTCAAGGAACGCATTAAAATTCAACGGAACAACAGCACGGGCCATCTATCTACAATCAAACATAAACAAGCAAGATACTATCAGGTACTAAGTTCATGAGAAATTTAAGTTCAATTAATCATATTACTAAAGAACTCCCACTTAGATAGACATCCCTCTAATCCTCTAAGTGATCACGTGATCCAAATCAACTAAACCATGTCCGATCATCACGTGAGATGGAGTAGTTTCATTGGTGAACATCACTATGTTGATCATATCTACTATATGATTCACGCTCGACCTTTCGGTCTCCGTGTTCCGAGGCCATATATGTATATGCTTGGCTCGTCAAGTATAACCTGAGTATTCCGCGTGTGCAATTGTTTTGCACCCGTTGTATTTGAACGTAGAGCCTATCACACCCGATCATCACGTGGTGTCTCAGCTCGAAGAACTTTCGGAACAGTGCATACTCAGGGAGAACACTTCTTGATAATTAGTGAGAGATCATCTTAAAATGCTACCGTCAATCAAAGCAAGATAAGATGTATAAAAGATAAACATCACATGCAATCAATATAAGTGATATGATATGGCCATCATCATCTTGTGCTTGTGATCTTCATCTTCGAAGCACCGTCATGATCACCATCGTCACCGGCGCGACACCTTTATCATCATCGTAGCATCGTTGTCGTCTCGCCAATCTTATGCTTCCACGACTATCGCTACCTCTTAGTGATAAAGTAAAGCATTACAGCGCAATTGCATTGCATACAATAAAGCGACAACCATATGGCTCCTGCCAGTTGCCGATAACTCAGTTACAAAACAGGATCATCTCATACAATAAAATTTAGCATCATGTCTTAACCATATCACATCACAACATGCCCTGCAAAAACAAGTTAGACGTCTTCTACTTTGTTGTTGCAAGTTTTACGTGGCTGCTACGGGCTTAGCAAGAACCGATCTTACCTACGCATCAAAACCACAACAATAGTTTGTCAAGTTGGTGATGTTTTAACCTTCGCAAGGACCGGGCGTAGCCACACTTGGTTCAACTAAAGTTGGAGAAACTGACCCGCTAGCCACCTTTGTGCAAAGCACGTCGGGAGAACCGGTCTTGCGTAAGCGTACGCAAAATGTCGGTCCGGTCCGCTTCGTCCAACAATACCACCGAACCAAAGTATGACATGCTGGTAAGCATTATGACTTATATCCCCCACAACTCACTTGTGTTCTACTCATGCATATAACATCAACGCATAAAACCTAGGCTCTGATGCCACTGTTGGAGAACGTAGTAATTTCAAAAAAATTCCTAGGCACACGCAAGATCATGGTGATGCACATCAACGAGAGGGGAGAGTGTGATCTACGTACCCTTGTAGACCGACAGCGGAAGCGTTATGACAACGCGGTTGATGTAGTCGTACGTCTTCACGGCCCGACCGATCAAGCACCGAAACTACGGCACCTCCGAGTTCTAGCACACGTTCAGCTCGATGACGATCCCCGGACTCCGATCCAGCAAAGTGTCGGGGAAGAGTTCTGTCAGCACAACGGCGTGGTGACGATCTTGATGTTCTACTGTCGCAAGGCTTCGCCTAAGCACCATTACAATATTATCAAGGACTATGGTGGAAGGGGGCACCGCACACGGTTAAGAGAACGGTCTTAGAGATCAACTTGTGTGTCTATGGGTGCCCCCTGCCCCCGTATATAAAGGAGCCAAGGGGGGATGCAGCCGGCCCTAGGAGGGGGCGCGCAGGAGGAGTCCTACTCCTACCAGGAGTAGGACTCCCCTCCCTTTTCCCTAGTTGGATTAGGACTTGGGGGGAAGGAGGAGAGGAAAGAAAGGAAGGGGGGGGCGCTGCCCCCCCCCTCCTTGTCCAATTCGGACTTGGGGGGGGGGGGAGGGGCGCGCGGTAGCCCCTAGGCCTCCTCTCGTCTTCCTCCACTAGGCCCATTAAGGCCCATTAGGTTACCGGGGGGTTCCGGTAACCTCCCGGTACTCCGGTAAAATGCCGATTTCACCCGGAACACTTCCGATGTCCAAATATAGGCTTCCAATAAATCAATCTTTATGTCTCGACCATTTCGAGACTCCTCGTCATGTCCGTGATCACATCTGGGACTCCGAACTAACTTCGGTACATCAAAACTCATAAACTCATAATATAACTATCATCGAAACCTTAAGCGTGCGGACCCTACGGGTTCAAGAACAATGTAGACATGACCGAGACACGTCTCCGGTCAATAACCAATAGTGGAACCTGGATGCTCATCTTGGCTCCCACATATTCTACGAAGATCTTTATCGGTCAGACCGCATAACAACATACGTTGTTCCCTTTGTCATCGGTATGTTACTTGCCCGAGATTCGATCGTCGGTATCTCAATACCTAGTTCAATCTCGTTACCGGCAAGTCTCTTTACTCGTTTCGTAATACATCATCTCGTAGCTAACTCATTAGTTGCAGTGCTTGCAAGGCTTGTGTGATGTGCATTACCGAGAGGGCCCAGAGATACCTCTCCGACAATCGGAGTGACAAATCCTAATCTCGAAATACGCCAACCCAACATTTACCTTTGGAGACACCTGTAGATCTCCTTTATAATCACCCAGTTACGTTGTGACATTTGGTAGCACACAAAGTGTTCCTCCGGCAAACGGGAGTTGCATAATCTCATAGTCATAGGAACATGTATAAGTCATGAAGAAAGCAATAGCAACATACTAAACGAACGGGTGCTAAGCTAATGGAGTGGGTCATGTCAATCACATCATTCTCCTAATAATGTGATCCCGTTAATCAAATGACAACACATGTCTATGGTTAGGAAACATAACCATCTTTGATTAATGAGCTAGTCAAGTAGAGGCATACTAGTGACGTTTAGTTTGTCTATGTATTCACACAAGTATTATGTTTCTGGATAATACAATTCTAGCATGAATAATAAACATTTATCATGATATAAGGAAATAAAATAATAACATTATTATTGCCTCTAGGGCATATTTCCTTCACAATCTTCGTTTCTGTGACTATGGTTTGGATCCTTTCGACCTATGCTTCTAGTCATCGGCGACGGTTGTTATTCTGATGCGCTGGTCTTGTGTCGCCTTAGCACGACGACTTCTTGACTATCTACCACAACAAAAAATCCACTGATCCGGTGAGGGAGAGGTGTTGACTGTGGTCTGCCTTTGGCTTACTCCGGTGCTTGTAGTCATTGCTAGATGGTCTACGAATCCATATGTAATTTTTATTATTTATGGTGTTCTTTGTACTGTCATGACAGACGACGAATAGACTGGAAGTTTCCCCCCCCAAAAAATAGCAATGAACACACGAAGAATCACACCAGCAAATAGCAAAGGCATACAACACCGAAACTATGCATTGGTGGAGTAAAAAAACTCCACAATGATGAAAACAATGATTAACAAGCTCCAACAACGACCATATCCACAACAACCATCCCTTGACATCACAAGTAAACAAGAAATGTTGTCCAATAGCAATGCCTTCAGGAAGGGAACGACGCTCAAGCGCCATCGTCGCCAGATCTAACTATCGAAGGCTAGATCATGTATTTTCACCTTGAAAATCAAGTCTGAGCAGATCTGAGGAATGTCATCTGAAAGGATCGACATGGACCAGGAGAGGGGGCGAATAGAAAAAAAATCAAAATTTACTTGTTAATTAGCAAGCTTAGGCAAATGGGGGATGCAATGTATGCCTAACAATTGCAAAGGTGAGTCAAGTTTCTAGCAAAGATGATAGCAATAATAGTACAAACTAAACAACATATTATGATATATCGACTGCAAGGACAAGGAAAAAGTAACCACAAGTAAGGATCTAGAGTTAGGAATAACCGAACTCTGGAGATGAGGATGTATCTTGATATTCACTTTCTTGGAGGGAAACTAGTCACCGTTGGAGGATTGGGTGTTACCATGAAGGCTCACCCCTATTCTCCTTGAGATATCACAACAAATGTGATTCCCAACCACTAGTGGTAGACCGTATACCTTGAGGCGGCTCCAAACCTTCACAAACTTTTCGGGGTAAATCACAATTTGGTTTCTCACCGAAGCATTCCTATCACCTAGGAGTCTTCAACCTCCCAGGGTAACAAGATTCACCACGAAACACAAGGAGGAATCGCCTTTGCTTTGGTGAATGTGTAGATGGGGCACTACTCCTTCACTCCTCAAAAGATCAAGAGCTTTGGGTGGCTAGGGGGTGATCTCCAAGAAATCAAGTTCTAAAAATGGAAGTGGGAGAAATGGAATCATCACCTTCTTCTTGGAGAAGAAAAGTACTATTTATAAGGTCACCACAAATCCAGCCGATGTTCACAGATTCTTTTAGCCCCGGAAGTTCCAGGCAGTCCTGGAAGTTCCGACCACTAGAAGTTTCGGGCAGGTTCTGAGGTTTCTACAGACACTGCATTGTTTGTGCAATCTCTCTCAACGCCCCGAAAGCTGCCTGAACCTCAGAAGTTCCTGTCTACCCTAGAGGTTCTAGGGTTTCCAAAACATGTGTACCTTAGTAGATTTAGAGGACCTTTCCTCGCACATTTTTGTATGAATTGGGTACATATATTTGGTGTACGTGTGCTCGATTCCCACAATACCTTCATGGTGAACCCCCTCTTGATAGTGTGGTTGCCCTATTATGGACTAAAATATTAAGAAGTAAAGACACTGGCAAAATTCTTATTTGACCTTTTTCGAATTGAGGAGCATCTAACCATTGATGCATTCTTCCATGATGTGGCAGCACTATTTATAGACTCAAGCATGCGGTTAGAACAGCAAGTTATGTTGTCATTAGCACAAAAAAATAATTAAGGGCATAAATGCCCGTTTAACCTCTCCCTTTTGGCATTGATGACAACATAATAGATAGAGTAGCAAAATAGTTATGATAATAAGTCAGAATGAACTAGCCAAGAGCTCCCGTAGACATATGCCTTATTTTAATTTGCCTTGGAATACAAAAGGCATAAGTGTGGAAAGGAGCTCCCCTCATTGTAAGG
Source organism: Triticum aestivum (assembly GCF_018294505.1). Taxonomy (NCBI): domain Eukaryota; kingdom Viridiplantae; phylum Streptophyta; class Magnoliopsida; order Poales; family Poaceae; genus Triticum; species Triticum aestivum. The sequence continues at coordinate 76,091,926 of NC_057797.1, forward strand.
CTGCTTCATTCGTTTTATAGGATTCTTAGATTGTAGGAATAGGAAAAGTAAAGGATTGTGATGTCATGTCCACTCCAATTCTTAGGAATTTTTCATGAGGTCTCACCTAATGCTAAGAATCCTTAGGAATTAGGCTAATATGGGCACAATCCTTAGGAATGTAGCATCTCTGTTTCCTATGAAACGAATGCCCAACATAGGAAAAAAATCCCATGGGAAAAAATCCTGTAGGAATCCTCCAAACCGAATAGGCCCTAAGGAATCTGATAGTACTAGTACCAGCTTGCCAAGTGCCTAGCTACTTAAAGATGTTATTTCTTTACTTTCTTTTCCCTATTCCTCCGATTAGGATATGTTGTCATTTAAGTGAACTTGTGTAGCAATCTGTTTGACAAATGATTTACTCATCAGGAAGTAGCTTGTAGTAGCAGTGTAGTGTGGCCCCATACTATGTATTTATTAGCAATTTTGTACTCTAGTCATGCTTTCCCAGCTTGTGATTATTTTTCTTGCTTGCTTCGGTCACAATCTTGTCCAACATTTTTACATGGCATAGGATGACACGCACAAAAATCTGCTTGATCGTAAAATTTGATTATTTTTGCTTTATCCCCTGACAAATGGATATTAAATCTGCGTACTTAGTATTGACTGCAAGTGGCATTCTGGTTCATAGGACATTCTGAATCTGAGTACTTTGTGTGGGGCTTTTTTCCCCCGAAACCTAGGGCTCTCTGGCGGCGCTAGGGTTTGGAGTGGAAACCGATCGGCGGCCGCGGAGATCATCGGCGGGCCGCCCAAGGGCTTGGCCGGGGTGATGGCTACACCACCGGCGGCGGAGGCGGCGCAAGGGGACTCTAGTTCGACCAACCCTAGATCGGCGAGGGAGAGACTAGAGGAAGCTCTGGGGAAGCTGGATATATCCGAAGAGGAGGCGACTCCTCTCGTGATAGATGACCAGCAGGACGGTGCTCCGGCGAAGTGGTTGCTAGCAGGGAAGGTTCTCTACCGAAACCTGTATCATATTCATACCATTGGCAACGCTTTGCGACCGGCTTGGGGAAACCCTAGAGGACTGCAATTCCGATCAACTGGGGCGAACACTTTTGTTGCTAAATTTGAGGCCAGCGTGATCGTGATAGAGTGTGGGCGGGATCACCCTGGCACATCAACAAGAACGCGGTCATCCTAGCCGAGTTCGAAGAGTGCATGCGCCCTGATGAGGTCATGTTTGATCGACTATAAGTTTGGGCTAGGGTTTTGAATTTACCCTACAACCTGAGAGATGAAGCATGGAGCCTCCCAATAGCACGGATGATTGATAAGGAGGTGTAGATTGCTAAGTTCGACCACAATGGAGGCTATCTCCGAGTCAACTGTGCTCGTACTACTTTGATGGTGAAATGAGCTCGTACTAATTTCTTGATCTAAATTCTGAACTCTTCTCCAAGTCAACTGTGCTAACCAGAGGTTGCTACCTATGTACGAAATGTGCACATTGGACATATATGTGTTATGTTGGGAGCAACATAAAATTCTCTTGCAAACATTAGAAAAGGCTGTTAAAAAGCAATTATGGCTATATCAAGGAAATTTCCGTACTAAATAAAAGATAGAAAGATCAGTAAAAGGTGATGACAGCTATACCTCTCCAGCATCAGTCAACAGCTCCAAAGTTCTAGCACTTGAAAGAGACTCAAGAATATGACGTCCACCTAAAATCTTCCTGCCATTGCATTCTCTGTTTCCACCATAGTTACCATCTTTATTGGAAAGCTGGCCTTTACCTTTGCAGCCATACTTTGCATCATTTGCAATCTCACTGTATTCATAGGTATTGTCATCGCTGTCGATATCACTACCATAATCAAAATTATCCTTGTAACGACCCTGCGTGTAACTTTCTTCAGCAAAAGTATGTCCATATCCAAACCTTATAAAATGATCATATACAAAATCATCACCCAAGGAAGAGTCATCATGAATCTTAGAGCTCTCTGTCCAATCATTATCATCGCCATCACCCCCGTCATCATCAGTAGTTCCATCACAGTCATCTTCATCATTGATGTGTTCAAAGTCATCACCCAAGAAAGAGTCATCCAGTATGATAATGCCTGTGACCAGTGACCCCAAGTTCTTGAACGATGGGACTCGGACGTAAGGCGTGGTGACACGCAGAATTAGGAGGCTCAGAGCAGCGACGGAGAAGGCACAGTTGGTCTTGCACTTGAGCATGATCAAAGTCTTCAAAGAGGCAGACACAATCCCGGCGCCCGTCACTAGGCAATCCTTGAGATCCAGCTCCTCCAAAGACCTGCAGCTGGAAGAGAGCTGCTTGAGGACCCTGTCGTCGAGCCTAGCATACGACAGCTTCAGGACCTTGAGGTGGCAGGAGACGAACTGCACGCGGTCCAACGATGCGATCTCCGAGCGATGCCCGGCGAGATGGATGACCCGCGCGTTGCGGTTGATGGCGGCCGTGATCCACGTGTTGGCGTCGTCCTCGTCGTAGCCGGCGTCCTCCTCGCCGGACCGCAGGCGGAGCGTGCCCACGGGTGCCGCCGCGTCGCGCAGGAGGAAGAGGCGGTGCACGAAGTGGCGGAACTCCTCCGGCGAGTCGGCGTCGCGGCCAGAGGAGTGGCGCACGCGGAGGTCGACGCAGGGCGAGGAAGCCCAGAGGTGGCGCCACCGCCGCGCGAGCACGCAGGTGCGGACCGCCTCCCACGCCTTGAGGGACGACATGATATGGTGCAGGAGCGCGTCCGGGAGGGCGCTGAGGCGGTCGGGCTTGAGGCCGGCGCCGCGGCGCGGCCCCGGGCGCTGGGTGGTGCTCCGGCGCATTTCGTCAAGCAGAAGACCTGCACCGGGGTTTAGGGTCACCCCGCCGCAGCCTCGTCAGTCGGGATTTTGAAATCCCGGGGGATATGCATACGGACGGAGACGAGATCGGGGGGAGGGGGGGGGGGGAATGGAACTTACGAAGAGAAACTCAGCGAAATGGGCGGAGTCTGTTGCCGCTTTCTGGGTTTCGGTGTGCGGCTGCTTGGGAGTGAATTGTCGAGTGGGATGGCGTAAACTCCCAAGTCTTTTTTTATTGAGAGTGAACTCCACTTGTATCCCCGTTTTGTAAATTTGTGGCATTGTCAACATTCAAAAAATTAAACTAAATTGTGGGCAGTGTATACTGAGAGACGCTAGACCTACGGACAGCTTCGTACGGAATTAGAGTTACGGATCAGCACCACATTCAACCTCTGTCCCCGTCTCCTCGATCCCATCACCGACACACTCACCTTATCCGCTCCCTTCACTGGCCGACAGCCCGCTCCCTCTCAACCCTCCTTAGTCCCTGCCGCCACACTCAACCTCATCGAGCATGTCGGTGCGGCCACGTCCTCCCCGGCACACACCGAGAGAGTTCTGGGAGAGGGTATGGGACTACTTTGAGTGGATCAAGGACGACGCACACCGTAAAGCTGAATCAGTCGTTGGACGGGCCCGCCGCCCTTGAGTATTTTGACTCGATGTCGATAGCAGCCTAGCAGAAAATGGACGTCGCGCTCACGCCGGCCTTCAGATGCATAGTGTGGCGACTCTACTATGTTTGCTCTTAAATCTCCTTCTGCCAGCATAGGCCATAAAACCACCCCAGCTCACTTGACTGCATCATATTTTGAGGTACAATGTGGCGGAAAATTTAAATGGAGTAAATACTATCACAAATACAAAAACAGTGGGTAAACATTGGAATTCACTCTCTTATTAACTGTGTCATTTTCAATTAAAAAACACTGTGCATTTTTTCAGGTGTGTTGGTATTTGTTATTCAGAGCGAAAATACCTCGCTGCTCATAGTGGTAGGCACACATGATTGCAGAGCATGAAGCTTACCTCAATATTCTACCTGTTGCATATGAAGTTTATTTCCTTTTTACTACAGTTAAAACATATTTCAATATACTACTAAACTTATGAAGATAAAAAAAACCTGACAAATGAACCCTACAGTCATACTGTCGGAGTGAAACAACAAAGCGTATCTCCGCTGTACCACAATTCAGACAAGGAGCATCCATAATTTTGTTTCTATTCCGGTAAGAAAGAAAAGTTACTACAGAACACACATATGAACTCATCCCACGGGATTCTAGGAAGAACATCCCAACGATTTGTACTGATAAATAGTTCCATCATCCATGCTACTAAAAAAAGACGTCAAAGGATCCAGTGAAGCTTTGAAAGCATCATCAGTACCTCATGGAGATCAAGGGTTCTTACTAGGTCCTTGCTAACTACATAATGCAGGTTCGATCGCGGCAGGATTTATTATCTAGAAGACCCCTCATAAACTTCTTGATGTCATGTTACATCCAGTCGTCCCCACATTCATCCAGTTCTTGCTTGGCGAGTTCCCTCATAAACTTTTGGCCGCGGAGATCTGGTAGAAATATCAGAAAGTAGATGACTATAGATTAGGACCATGTATGAAAGAACATCTTCTAATTTAATAGAATACACATCTCATGTAATTAATAGAATACACATCTCATGTAATAGAATATTGATGAAACACTAAGCAGATCATATGCCACCTAAAAACATATTTAGCTTTTCAAGAACATGGCAATGTGTGTCATTACATCTCAGTAAATAGCACATGAACATATAAACCAACAAACCAGTAAGGATGTACTGATATTGGAAGTAAATACAAAATGGTATATGAAGAGAAGGTATGACTCACGAGCATTCCCGCTCCGACGCACATAAATATACTGAAGGGGTATACCATTTGCGCTGAACATATGTGCCAAGGTATGGACTCTCCCATCATCCTTTGAACATTTGATCTTAACCATTCTAAGGTCTTTGCAAGTAAATGATCTCCTCTCAAGCTTGATACCTGTTTCCAATGCCTTCCTCATGCCGAAGTTCTTTAGCACATTAACCAAATTGTTATTAAGCATGCGATTAGAAAAATAAAGTCAAGGATCAAGTAGCATACACCAAATATGTAATCACACATACCAATTTAAGTTGGAGAAAAAGCCTCTTTATATTAGGTGAATGCTGTAGCAAGAAAATTAATGCATCAAAATCAGCGGCCATACACCATTCACCAAGGGACAGGGTCTTCAGGTTGCTAAAAGTTGGACACCTTTTCAATTCCCTACTCAGAGCCACCTTCATATTGCAGCCAAAAGAGTATTTAGCAACGAACAGTAGTAAGTCGAATCAACTTCTCAGTTCTCACAATACAAACTGCATACGAGTGGTTTATTAAACAGAAATAATAAAACAAAGAAACCCATCTCAAAAAAGAAGGTAAAACAACATATAACATATAATTAGGCCTCCTTTGGTTCATAGGATAGGAAAATCATAAGAATAGAAAAGTCATAGGAAGTGAGATGACATGCATCTCAGTTCCTATAGGAAAAAGAGATGTCACTAGGTTCATAGGATAGAAAATTTTCCATTAGGTATGAGCTAATGTTTTTCCCCTTTGAAATGTGAAGGATAGGAACAGATCCTACATAGAATAAGAATCCATTCCTACAAACCAAACGGTTCTATATGAAATTTTCCTTTAGAAATCTTATCCTATAGAATTCCTACAAAATTCCTTAATCAGTTTTCTAGTAACTGAAGGAACATCGGCCTTAGACTCTCTAATAATGACTGGATATAATTAATCAGTTTTTTTACATTATATATAGTTAATCTGTTGAAAAGATACACTGTTGCAACAAAGAGAAACACGACAAACAATCCTATGAGAACGTAAATGGTGAACAATGCTCCCTCGAATCTACAGTCTTTCATCTAACTGATTCCCTACTACTACATTTGATGATTAAGCAAACTAGTACTACTTTATTAATCTAAACTTTGTAACCAGGTATTGACACTAGAGCAGAAGGTCAGAAATGTGTTTGTTCGACACATGTATTCTGTTCAAGGGAACACGATGTTTCTTTCTGAAACGTCCGGAAAACATGTCCCATGATAACTACGGTCTGTGGAAAATATAAATAGAAAATAAGAGAGGAAAGAGACAGATCAGTAAATGATGGTGATAGATATACCTCTCCAGCATCAGTTAACAACTCCAAGCTTGTAGCAGTAGAAAGGCTCTCAAGCATATTATGGCCACCTAGAATCTTACTATAATTTCCACCACTGTTTCCACCATACTTACCATCTTCACTGGAAAGCTTGGCCCCTTTGTAGCCATACTTTGCATCATTTGCAATCTCACTGTATTCATAGGTATTGTCATCACTATCAATATCACTACCATAATCGTAATTATCCTTGTAACGGCTGTGTCCATATCTTCCTTTAGGAAAACCATATCCAAATCCAAACTTATCAAAATTGCCATCATCACTGATGCATCCAAAGTTATCATCACCGATGTATCCAAAGTTATCATCACTGATGTATCCAAAATCATCATCACTCAAGGAACAGTCATCATGAATCTTATAGTTCTCACTCTTATCATCGTTGTGGTTATCATCATCAGTAGTTTCATCAAAATTATCTTCATCACTGATGTATCCAAAATCATCACACAAGAGAGAATCATCAAGTATGATGGTGCTTGTGACCAGTGACCCAAAGTTCGTAAATGACGGAACTCGGACGGAAGGCGTGATGAGGCGCAGAAGCACAAGGTTCGGAGCAGTGATCAAGAATTCCCAGTTGAACGTGCATTTGAGCATGATTAAAGTCTTCAAAGAGGTAGACACAATCCCAGGGCCAGTGACCAAGCAATCCTTCAGATCCAGCTCTTCCAAGGATTTGCAACTAGAAGAAAGCTGTCCAAGGATCCTATCGTCGAGCATGGCATACGACAACTTCAAGATCTTGAGATGGCAAGAGACGAAGGGCACGCGGTCCAGTGACGTGACTCCCTTACGATGTCCAACAAGATGAATAACCCGCGCTTTGCGGCCGATAGCAATCCTGATCCACGAGTTGGCATCTTTCTCGTCGAAGCCCACATAGTCATCGCTGGACCGCAGGCGGAGCGTGTCCACCGACGCGGACACATCATGGTGGAGGAAGAGGCTGTCCACGAAGTCACGGAACTCCTCCGGCGGGTTGGCATCGCGGAAGGAGGAGTGGCGCACGCGGAGGTCGATGCAGGGCGCGGACGCCCAGAGGTGGCGCCAGCGCCACGCGAGCACGCAGGTGGGCACCACCTCCCACGCCTTCAGGAACGGCATGATGTGGTGCAGGAGCGCGTCCGGTAGGGCGCTGAGGCGGTCGACAGTGACGGCGCTGGCGCCGGCGCCGGAGGCTGACGTCTGGCCAGCGCGGCGGTAAGGCCCCCAGCGCCGGGAGGTTGTCCGGCCCATTTCGTCGAGCAGATGGCCTGCGTACAGGTTCACGGGCACCCGGCGTAAAGATTACGCAGGAAAATCCATGGAGGAATATGCGTATGGAGATTGGATCGGATCTAGAGGGGTTGAGGGACGAAGGGATCCAACTTACGGAGAGATTCGTCGAAATGGCGTGGAGTTCTTCGCCGCTTTTCAAATTCGAAATTTTGGGGATGGAGTTCGATCGCGACTCGCCTTCTCCCCCGCAGCAAATGGGGGCGTCTGCTGCTGCTTGGGTCGATGGGCCTTTGGGCATTCTGTCGCGTGTGTTACCAAAAGGGTGGCCCAGTTAGCTAATCCATCTATTTCTCTGAATTTCCTCAAAAAAATCTATTTCTCTGAATCCCCTAAAAAAATCTATTTCTCTGAAAAAAGTACTATGAAAATTTCTCCAAAAATAAAGCTAATGCATTCTACTGCTTCCAAGCGATGACCCAATGTGCTTTTACCTAGAACATTCTGGACTAATAAATTGTCCAATTGGACCATAAACTTGGACAGATGCACACTTTTGTCCATTAATTAACTCAAAAATTGCGCATCAGGAGCCATAAACCCGTTCAAGTGATACACATTGGTTTTAACAAAAGGTTTAAAGAGGACTTATATGTGAGTTTTTTTTGTATACGGGGGTGTGGGGGGGGGGGGGGGTGTCTAGAAAAAATATATTCCAAGGTCAAAACGCCATTGCATGCCTCATACTTTTCGGCGGCATCAAGGAGGCGGCGGTAATGACGTGTAGGAATAAGATCTCTTTGGTCTCTCCCTACCTCAATGATATCCGTTCCGGTGTGAAGGGGTCTATGAGAGTTTGTATCCTCGGATATCTTGTCTCTCTTCAGATCTTGGCTTTTGGTGTGTCATTCAAGCAGAGCAATTGGCTAGCCATTGGTGCGACGACTTTGACATCTTATTTTGTGTTGTTCTATTGCTTGGTCTAGTTTATCCAACCCTCTAAAACGATGGTGACGGATTGCAAGTTTGTTTTGCATGGGATGATGCTCCAACTGATGTTTCGTCAACGACTTCTAGATCTCCTCGCAAGGGACGAGTGGTTATTGCGGTCTTTAAAGCATGGTACGACGAAGGCGTTTGCAGATATCCCCTTCTTTTACTACTGGTTTAGTGCATTTTCAATCTCTCCTCGAGTGTCGTACAATCGAAGGAAAAAGAATAATACCCCCTTTATCCCAAAAAAAGTGTCGCTAATTTGGTATAATGTTGTACTAACTTTGTATTAAATCAGCGGCACTTATTTTGTAGCGTTTTTATCATTTATGCCACTAGTTGTGTCGCACTGCTTAATTTTGCCAGTAGGGATTTTAACTGCTCAAAAATGACATCGCTTCGTAAGGCGCATGCTCAAAAATACCACTAGACATCATTATTGTCAACTCAAATCTCGTTTGCCATGTTGTAGTGGCACAAATACCTATGGACGAACATGTCAACTCTCCCTTTATCTCACTACAATAATGTGTGCGTCCTACTTGATCCCAACAACGTTCCTATTTTCCTATAAAATTATTCGCTTGCTTACTCCTAATAAGTGGGGGCCACACATATCATTGTGAGATAGAGAGAGTGAATGTGGGCTGAGGGGTATTTTTGTCATATAACATGGTCAATGGAGTTGACCTTACAATAACGATGTCTAATGGCATTTTGAGCAAACATCTAGGGGAACAATGACATTTTCTAGATATGTAATGGCATTTTTGAGCAGTTGTAACTTCTAATGGCCAAACTAAGTAGTGAGACACAACTAGATATGTAATGGAGGGAGTAATATGTTTGGCAATGTAATTTTATTTTGTACTATCCAGTTGTGTTTCAATTGTATTGTCTAGTATTTTCCTTGCTAAATATCAGATATAATATGCCTTTTTGGATGTCTTTTTTTAATGTATCCATAAGAGAGAAACAACATAGTGAATTAAACATGCAAACACGCCATAGTACATAAATATAAGCATAACGACAATGATTGTGTGTACATAATTTACAAGAACATAGAGATCGGACTAACATATTTACATGGAAATTATGACAAAGCTCAGCTCATGATCACGTCCTTGTGTTTGTCTGTCCAACATTGACCTCGTCTGTGGTGGTGGCACGAACAAGCAAATCAAGCGCCTCCACAACAGCTAGCATGCTTAGACGTTTCTCGGGGCTTGCGTGAAGGCACCTATACGCGACCATGCAAGCTTCATGTGCCGCTGCGACTGGGTAAATGTCTTTCAACACCGGGTCCATGACCCTCCCCAGCTCGAGCGGGTCTCTCAGACGCGGTCGTAGATTCTGCAGGTTCTGTTCTGAAGCTCGCGTCACCCAATCCAACCTCTGCCTGGTTAGGATCTCTAGTAACACCACCCCGAAGCAGTAGACGTCGCACTTCATAGTGAAGTCCCCAGACATGACGTACTCCGGCGCACAGCCGTACCCACTTGTCATGAGTGTGTACTCGTTAGAGTCGTCACCTTTCCCATATTTCCTGGCGAACCACAGGTCCGAAAGCTTGACATTGTTATACTGAAGTGTACAAAAAGTGAAAATCATTAGCGAGTGTATGTTGGGTCTAGCCAGTTAATATCAATGGCCTTTCCAGTGGCCATGTTGAAAAAAATGCTTAATGACGATGTCCATGACTCTTTCAGTGCATAAACAAAAATGCAAATTCTTGTCAAATGGAAAAAAATCATGATTGCAGAAGTAAATTAAGAAGACACACATTCGTGTGCAAACGGACAAGCCCATGCAAGCACATCCTCTAATCTCATGTCAATTTTTATGCAAAACACAACTGTAAGTCATGGGCATGAAGATTTGACGTTGGCTAACAGAACGAGATGCGAAGCCCTAGCCGTTGCTTTTTCCTTTCTTGCAACATGCTACCTGTGTGCCTACTAGTATTTACTTACCTGAATGGTGCACTAACTTTAGAATGAGAACATACAACAACTATTGTGCTAGTTCAAACAAGTTATCCTCAAGGACTAGGTTATGAGAGGATTGGTGGATTGGTGATAAATCCATGTATTCCAAATATGCTAGGCCATATAATTTGTCACATAGTAAGAACATCACTCCTACTAGACTTCTCTATGAATGGCGGAGAGTCTAAATTCCAGAAGAATTTTGTGGGGGTTTAGCTGTGATGTGGTGTGATTTAATCAAATTGTTTGATGGCTTCTCTATCAGTGGCGACGATGAAGAATCTATTCAGAGTCTTTGTTCTCCTGGATAATTTAGTGTTCAATGTATATTATGCACCTATGCAAGTAGCTTTTACGTTTGAGGATATTTGGTTTAGAAAATGCCATTGAAAATCGAGGTGTTTCTACGGATTGCTTTTCTTAAGAGCACTCTAACTAGAGATGCTTCACTAAATAGGGGATAGACTAGAATGACAAATGTCTGTTTGGTATTAGGGAAGAAAGAATTGACACTTTTTCTTTACTTGTCCAATGGCCAGATATACCTCGGGAGTAGCTTTGTGCACTTTTAACCTAAGAGTTGCTCATGTCAATTTTAGTATGCTACCTACATGGGTTAACAACTTCACGGCTAAAGCTAGAAATGATGCCTGCTTTAGAGGAATTTATCCTAATGATTCTATCGGTATAGTATTTACTATAGCTGATTACATATCTTTTTGGTCTAACTTACATAAGTAAATATTTCTAAAGTTGCAATGCAGCGTAGCAAACAACTTCACGGCTAAAGCTAGGCTTATTGTTTTAGATGTGTTGTTGTTATCAGGGTTTTGTGGATAGCTAGAAATGATACCCGCTTTTGAGGAATTTACCCCAATGATTCTTTTTGTGTAACTTACAAATGTAAGTACTTCTAAAGTTGCGATGCAACGGAGCAAAGCTCCTTATAGTGGCCACAATTTTTTTCAACGGCAAGCAAGGTTGGGTAATGAAGCTGATGAAGGAAATTGCAAGGCGCTTTGTCTCTGTAATGATTAGGGAGCTACTATGGATGACAATGGGTTTGATAATGGTTTTGTCATGCTTTATACCATTTTAGTTTCTTGATGTAGTGGTAAGTCTTAATTTTTCAAGTGGAAGTGTCCCACATGGTGGATGTTTTCACAGTTGCCAAATGCCGAATGGTTCTAAGTATATATAGTCTTGTTAATTGTTGTACTCTCCTCCCGGGCTAGGTGGTTGTTTCTTTCTTTCCAATTGTTGGCTAGTGAACACGGTCAAACAAACAAAAATGTTGGGAGTGTTGTACTATCAATTTTATTCCAACGAAATTAGGATGCAAAGCTTCTTTTATAAAAAAATAGGCATCCTTTCGAAATTCCGTGCATATGACATAAATAAATAATCACATAGAAAAGAGGAAGAATGATCACCGAGTCTAGTAAGATGTTGGAGGCGTTAAATTTGCTGGAGATCAATGGCTTCTCTTCACCGTGGAGGGACAACAACCCTTTCGCGGTAGCTAGAGCAATGCTTAATCGTGTTGACAATGACAACACAACACGAATATCTAAAACATATTAAACATAATATTATTTTACCGATAGATATCACATGAAATTATTTTGCAGGTACTTATCACCGGGAAATTAACTTATTCCATTTTAGTTTTAGTAGCAGAAATCATTAATCATAATCATGCTCGGCACGCACCACAAATCACTTTCAAAGAAGTATTACTTTTGTAAATGTGGGTTAGACTCAACACGTTCATTGGGAGGTTTCCAGCATACTGACTTACCATTAGAGAGGTAGTTTGCCAAGCTGCCATGGTCCATTAGCTCGTAGACGAGAAGCCTGTGCAACCCCTCGTAGCAGTAGCCGATCATCTTCACCAGGCTCGGCTGCCGCGGCTGCAGCTCCCCCAGGAATATCGAATCTTTCTAGCCACATTGAAGGAAGTCAATTAGAGACATCCACTAATCGAACACGTACACTATCTATACCTACATACCAGATGTTCCTCGGAGTGGTAGTTGTCTGCCCGCGCTCTCTTGACTGCGACGGGCTGCGCACGGAGCCCCGGCGGGATGCCGTCCTCGAGGGATCCCCTGTACACCGTCCCGAAACTGCCACTGCCGATTTTGTTTCTGGAGGCGAACCCTCCGGTCGCGGCGCTCAACTCAGCGAAGGTGAACCTATGTAGGTTGGAGTTGGGTGACACAGGCGCCGGCACAGGCAACTGATCCTCCTTGATGGCAGCGTCGGTAAGCTGATCGAGCGCCTCCAGGACGTCCGACATGTCCGGCCTGTTCTCGGGTTTGACATGTAGGCACCTGTATGTGACCAAGGCAGCCTTGTGTGCCGCTGCCACTGGGTAGATGCCCTTCAATGCTTTATCCATGAACCCTGCCAGTTTAACCCGGTCTTCAAGATTCGGCCGCGCGTACTACAGCAGCTCCCGCTCCTCCTCGACGGGTCTTTTCATGTCTACCCACTTCATCCCTGTGATCAGAATCTCCAACAACATCACCCCAAAGCTGTACATGTCGCATTTCAGGGTGAGACTGCCAGACATGACGTACTCCGGTGCGCTACCATGCGGTGTTCCTAGGCGCGAGCGTGTGGTGGTGACCGAGCCGTACCTCGCTCTCGTGTCAAGCCTCAGGCCCGAGAGCGAGATCTTGACATTGTTATACTGTAGAAGGAGCATAAACCATTAGCCGGTTGGGTCAGGACAGGACTCATGACAGGAGTGGCACTATCTCTTCAGACATGTCCTCCCAGTTGCGTAGTTAGCATTTCTATACCCCTATATAATATACAAATAACTTTGAATATGTATTGTTGGATGAACTCGATCCGATGGCAAAGAGGTGGCAAACCCGAACGTTGATAACCGTTCAACTTTTTATTCATTGAGACCACAATTGTGTCATCCTCTGAGCGCCTGCCTCCTCTGAGCGCCGGCGGCCTCCCCGGTCCCGGCAGCCACCATCCGCGCCGACCACCACTCCGGTGCCGGCGCCCACCCCCCTCCCACCGGCCGCCACTCCGGCGCCGGTGTCCACCCCTCCTTCCCCCCCACCCCCCGCCATGGCTTCGCGGGTCTCTCTCTCGGCCTCCTCCTCCTCGTCGGGGCCGTCATCGGCGCGTCCGAAGCCGCCTCTCCGCTCCGCCATCGTCGTCCCCGAGGTCGTTGGCACGGCGATGGGCCCCATCATCCAGGGCGGGACAAGCAGGAACCCTTCCCCTCCTGCACCTCCGCACGCTCAGGCTGGGGCATGGCAGACTAGGGCCGGCCACGTCCCCGCAGCCCGGCCTCCCCCCACCCCCGCCTGCTACGCAGCGGAGACTCTCGCCGACCCTTCCCACCTGCCGGCCGCCGCGGACACGCATCCCGGTCGCCCTCCATGGATGTTGCTACAACTGCAGGGATGACCGCCACATCTCGCGGGACTGCCCCAACGAGACCTTGTGCGTTCGCTGCAATGGTTGGGGGCACATTACCAGGGACTGCAAGGCAAGGCGGAGCTCTTCGCCGGTGGAGGGCCGGGAGGGGGGGGGGGGCTGGCGCCTCCTCCTCCCCCTGCCGACCCCCTACCCTATCGCCGCTGCCGTCCAATGGCACGCCTGCACCTGTGGATCTCCCCCCCCCCCGCCAGGACCACCGCCGTCGGGTGCCATCAGGGTTATCCGGCCGTCAAGCGAGGTGGTGCGTTTTGGGCCGGTGGAGAGCGTCGGAGGCCCTGGCTTCTCGGTCCCCTTCGAGCCGGTGACATCGCCTGTCCCTGCGCCGTGAGGCAGTGGAATCAGTGAAGTGTTGTTACATGGAAGAAGATGCGGATCTTTGGCAGATGGAGGAACAACTGTCCTTGGCGGTCATGGTCACTATCACCGGCACCAGGCCGGATGTTCACCTCGCCGCGGTTGCTGCGGCGCTGCACGAGGATTTCCGCATTGGCCCGCAGGACATGTCGATCGGCCCATTCTACCCGGAGGATTTCCTCGTCCTGTGCAGTGCCCGGAATGTTCGCGATAGGATGGTCAGCCAGGGTGGCTTGTCCCCGTCTTCCCTGGCCGGCTTCTCCCTATCCTTGCGGCCATGGCTGCGTCAGGGGCAAGCCACCGGGGTTTATCTCCTATTCCTGGTGCCACTGGCGCTCGTGGGCGTGCCGGCACACGCGTGGACACGGCAGACAGCGAATACGGTGCTACGAGGGCTCGGCTTGGTAGTGGGCGTAGTGGACAGCACAGCACGCCGCAATGACATGTCTAGCTTCAAAGTGTGGCCGCGCACTGACCGGCCGAAGCGCCTCCCAACGCAAAGGCGGCTGTACATCATGGAGCCGAATGCAAGGGGGCGCCGGCATCAGCCATGGGCGGCGCGCTCGTCGGCGCTATGGTACAACGTCAGGATAGTCAAGCTGGCGGAGCCGGTGCTGGATGAAGAAGACGATCTGGAGCTCTCGCCGCCGGCGAACCCGACCGGGCCATCGGTGCCCCCCTCCGGGTCGGCTGTTGACGGTTCTCAAGGATATCAGCATGGCCGCCCGATGCCAATGATGCTGGGGGGAAGCTCGGATGCGGATGCCGCCTCACCGCCGGCGACCGGGGCCTCGTCGACGGCCTCGGCAACGAACGCGAATGTTGGGCAGTTTCAAACTAAAGGGGACTTGCGTCATCAAAGTGGATGTGACGATCGGATTTGTCGGCAGCATGGACCCACTGCCACCAGAGCGGTCGGGATGGCCTTGACCGCAGACGCCACGAGACCAACGAACCCAACCCAAGGCCAACACGTGGAAAGGCAAGACAGGCGGGAGATCATGAATGAGGCGGACATCCTGGTGGACCATTCGGGAGCTGCCCAACCGGCGTCTTCTGGCGCGTCGTGCCGCGGATCGGGCCTGCACCGCCAGGACGGCCACGTGGAGTCGCCACCATCGTCACGCTTGGCCGGTGGCGGGCCCGAGTGGTGCAGAGGGAGGAGCCCACCCCGACAGGATGCGGGATCCTGATTGGCTCGCTTGAGCTACATATGGGGACAAGACCAGGAAGGATGGGACAGCGGGAAGAGATAGGGGATCCCCAGGATTTCCCATTGGCCAGCAACTCCTGTGGGTTCACGCATGCGGACGAATCCAATGTCCCACAACCCGAGGAGGATGGGACGGATCCCATGTAGCAAATGGTAGGGGGCCACGTTGCCTCTTTTGACTGGCCGGAACCGGAATGCATGCAGATCTCCGACGTAAGCGCCATGGAGCAGTTTAGCGAGCTTGAGGAGTGGGTCTTCAAGATTCGGCCGCGCGTACTCTAGCAGGTCCCGCTCCTCCTCGACGGGTCTTTTCATGTCTACCCACTTCATCCCTGTGATCAGAATCTCCAACAACACCACCCCAAAGTTGTACACGTCGCATTTCGGGGTGAGACTGCCAGCCATGACGTACTCCGGTGCGCTACCGCGTGGTGTTCCTACGCACGAGCGTGTGGTGGTGACCGAGCCATCGCTCGCTCTCGTGTCAAGCCTCAGGCCCGAGAGCGAGATCTTGACCTTGTTATACTGTAGAAGGAGCATAAACCATTAGCCGGTTGGGTCAGGACAGGACTCATGACAGGAGTGGTACTATCTCTTTAGACATGTCCTCCCAGTCGTGTAGTTAGCATTTCTATACCCCTATATAGTATACGAATAACTTTGAATATGTATTGTTGGATGAACTCGATCCGATGGCAAAGAGGTGGCAAACCCGAACATTGATAACCGTTCAACTTTCTATTCATTGAGACCACAATTGTGTCATCCTCTGAGCGCCTCCCTCCTCTGAGCGCCGGCGGCCTCCCCGGTCTCGGCGGCCACCATCCGCGCCGGCCACCACTCCGGTGCCGGCGCCCACCCCCTCCCACCGGCCACCACTCCGGCGCCGGTGTCCACCCCTCCTTCCCCCCACCCCCGCCATGGCTTCGCGGGTCTCTCTCTCGGCCTCCTCCTCCTCGTCGGGGCCGTCATCGGCGCGTCCGAGGCCGCCTCTCCGCTCCGCCATCGTTGTCCCCGAGGTCGTTGGCACGGCGATGGGCCCCATCATCCAGGGAGGGACAAGCAGGAACCCTTCCCCTCCCGCGCCTCCGCACGCTCAGGCTGGGGCATGGCAGACCAGGGCCGGCCGACAGCCCCGCAGCCCGGCCTCCCCCCACCCCCGCCTGCTACACGGCGGAGACTCTCGCCGACCCTTCCCACCTGCTGGCCTCTGCGGACATGCATCCCGGTCGCCCTCCATGGATGTTGCTACAACTGCAGGGATGACCGCCACATCTCGCGGGACTGCCCCAACGAGACCTTGTGCGTTCGCACAAGGTCTGGGGGCACATTACCAGGGACTGCAAGGCAAGGCGGAGCTCTTCGCCGGTGGAGGGCCGGGAGGGGGGGGGCTGGCGCCTCCTCCTCCCCCTGCCGACCCCCTACCCTATCACCGCTGCCGTCCAATGGCACGCCTGCACCTGTGGATCTCCCCCCCCCCCGCCAGGATCGCCGCCGTCGGGTGCCATCAGGGTTATCCGGCCGTCGAGCGAGGTGGTGCGTTCTGGGCCGGTGGAGAGCGTCGGAGGCCCTGGCTTCTCGGTCCCCTTCGAGCCGGTGACATCGCCTGTCCCTGCGCCGTGAGGCGGTGGAATCAGTGGAGTGTTGTTACATGGAAGAAGATGCGGATCTTTGGCAGATGGGGGAACAACTGTCCTTGGCGGTCGTGGTCACTATCACCGGCACCAGGCCGGATGTTCACCTCGCCGCGGTTGCTGCGGCGCTGCACGAGGATTTCCACATTGGCCCGCAGGACATGTCGATCAGCCCATTCTACCCGGAGGATTTCCTCGTCCTGTGCAGTGCCCGGAATGTTCGCGATAGGATGGTCAGCCAGGGTGGCTTGTCCCCGTCTTCCCTGGCCGGCTTCTCCCTATCCTTGCGGCCATGGCTGCGTAAGGGGCAAGCCACCGGGGTTTATCTCCCATTCCTGGTGCCACTGGCGCTCGTGGGCGTGCCGGCACACGCGTGGACACGGCGGACAGCGAATTCGGTGCTATGAGGGCTCGGCTTGGTAGTGGGCGTAGTGGACAGCACAGCACGCCACAATGTCATGTCTAGCTTCAAAGTGTGGCCGCGCACTGACCGGCCGAAGCGCCTCCCAACGCAAAGGCGGCTATACATCATGGAGCCGAATGCAAGGCGGCGCCGGCATCAGCCATGGGCGGCGCGCTCGTCGGCACTGTGGTACAACGTCAGGATAGTCAAGCTGGCGAAGCCGGTGGTGGATGAAGAAGACGATTCGGAGCCATCGGTGCCCCCCTCCGGGTCGGCTGGTGACGGTTCTCGAGGAGATCAGGATGGCCACCATGATGCCAATGATGTTGGGGGGAGCTCGGATGCGGATGCCGCCTCACCGCCGGCGACCGGGGCCTCGTCGGCGGCCTCGGCAACGAACGCGAATGCTGGGCTGTTTCAAACTAAAGGGGACTTGCGTCATCAAAGTGGATGTGATGATCGGATTTGTCGGCAGCATGGACCCACTACCACCAGAGCGGTCGGGCTGGCCTTGACCGCGGATGCCACGAGACCAACGAACCCAACCCAAGGCCAACACGTGGAAAGGCAAGACAGGCGGGAGATCATGAATGAGGCGGACATCCTGGTGGACCATTCAGGAGCTTCCCAACCGGCATCTTCTGGCGCGTCGTGCCGTGGATCGGGCCTGCACCGCCAGGGCGGCCACGTGGAGTCACCACCATCGTCACGCTTGGCCGGTGGCAGGCCCGGGCGGAGCAGAGGGAGGAGCCCACCCCGACAGGATGCGGGATCCTGATTGGCTTGCTTGAGCTACAGATGAGGACAAGACCAGGAAGGATGGGACAACGGGAAGAGACAGGGGATCCCCAGGACTGCCCATTGCCCAGCAACTCCTGTGGGTTCACGCATGCGGACGAATCCAATGTCCCACAACCCGAGGAGGATGGGACAGATCCCATGCAACAAATGGTAGGGGGCCACGTTGCCTCTTTTGACTGGCCGGAACCGGAACGCATGCAGATCTCCGACGTAAGCGCCATGGAGCAGTTTAGCGAGTTTGAGGAGTGGGATTCACACATGCAGGAGTTTTCCAAGGCACGATCACAGATGGTGGGGCCTGGGCATGACATGTTCTGGGTCTCGCTCTCAGAGGGTGATAGAGTTGAGCCACTGTTACCTACGCGATCGGTGGCGCAGAGCGCTGCCACTGGGGGGGAGTGTGGGATCCCCGGAACCGCAATCAAAGCCGACCCCCGAAGCCAAGCCGGGGGAATTCTGCATGCAAGTGGCCAGGGCGATTAGTCCATTGATTTCAAAGCCGCCAGAGACCGCGCACAAGCGTCGACCCGCCAAGCGGCAGCAGCTAGTAACGGCCACACCCAGACGTAGCGTCTGCATTGCCAAGAGGGATGGACGTGGCTCGGTGGCATCCAAGCAGCAGCAGGCAATCATGCACAAGTTGTGCCTCGCTCACGAGGGAGAAACAATAGGTGACACGATGCTCCAAGCATATATTGATCTCTTCTCCAGCCCACTATCTGACACGCACATCGCAGCAATCCTCGCTCTCTTTGGGTGGGAGCCATCGGCCCTGCCATTGCAGGAGGTGCCAGGCTCAGTGGTGGTGGCCCCCTAGCCTCTAGGGGTGCTTGGACAATTGTAGGCCCTCCCCATGGCTGCACAACCATTGAAAGTATTGGTGTGGAACGTGCGTCGGTTGAACTCAACGGCACGGAGGAATGCAATACGGCAGGTGGTACAAATGGCGAACTCGGCGGTAGTATGTCTACACGAGACTAAACTTGAGATTGTAACGGTAGATATCATGCGTCAATGCCTTGGCAATAGATTTGAAAACTTCTACTACATGCCAACGGATGGCACCCGTGGCGGCATAGTCATCGCGTGGGATGCACTACTTGTCTCCCTCTCAAACCCGCATACCACGCAAAACACATTAACGACGCTGCTAAAGCCCAGTGAAGCACAAGAGTGGTGGCTTACCTGTGTCTATGGCCCACAGCTGGACCATGAGAAGGTGGAATTCCTAGAGGAGCTCGTGGAGATAAGGGACTTGCACGCTGGGCCGTGGATGCTTGCGGGAGACTTCAACCTCCTGGTAGGCGAGTGTGACAAGAACAACACTGCGATAAACAGGTGAATGAAAGGCCGCTTCCGGAATACTTTGAATAGGTTGGAACTAAGGGAGCTCTATCTCAGCGACCGAAAATACACTTGGTCGAATGAGCGACAGCACGCCACCCTGGAGAAGCTAGATCACGTGTTCACCACCAACTGCTGGGAGGACATCCACCCATCCTGCTTCCTCTCCGCGATGGGCACGTCTATCTCAGACCACTGCCCCATGCTCATCGACCTAAACACGGACATGCCAATAGGACATGGCTTCAGGTTTGAGGCGTCCTGGCCACACGCGGAGGGTTCATGGAGACAGTCCATACGGCGTGGCACTCGATCCCTTCTACTGGGAATCCTTTCGTCATCTTAGAAAAGAAGCTCCGTGCAACGGCCAAACGACTCCAGGGCTGGAGCGCTAGGTGGATAGGAAACATAAATATGCAGATCCTCATGGCTATGGAGCTTATATACAGACTTGACCAAGCATCAGATAACAGAGCACTAACGGCAGCAGAACTTCAACTCCGGAAAACCCTCAAACGGAAGCTCCTAGGGTTATGCTCCTTGGAGCAAACCATAGCACGACAACGATCCCGGATGCTACAGCTAAAGGAGGGAGACGCAAACACCGAGTTTTTCCACCGACACGCAAGATACCGGCAACGCCGAAACATGATTACCTCCATCAAGAAGAACGGGCTGGTGATAACGGGACACGATCAAATCGCTGTTGAGGTGGATGGGTTCTACGATAGGTTGCTGGGTTCGGCCTCCACTAGAGAAACCGCATTACAGCTGGAGGCACTCGGATTACCAAGGCGCGATCTATCACACCTGGATCTGCCATTCACGGAGGAAGAAGTGGAGAAGGTGGTCAAGGCCCTACCACCGGACAAGGCGTCGAGGCCGGACGGGTTCACGGACAGATTCTTTGCCAGCTGCTGGCACATCATCAAGGCGGACATAATGTGGGCGCTGGATACGTTCTATCATGGAGATATGCATGGCATGCAAGCAGTCAACAAAGCACTTGTGTCCCTACTGCCTAAGATGGAGGGCGCAGAAGAACTACGAGACTACCGACCAGTCAGCTTAGTGAACGGTGTGATCAAGCTATTTGACAAGGTACTGGCCACAAGACTTGCCGGGGATCTACCGTACCTTGTGGGGAAACACCAAAGAGCCTTTGTGAAAGGGAGATATCTGCATGACAACTTCATGCTTGTGCAAGGCACGGCACGACGCTTACATGCTCTAAAGGACCCCACGGTGCTTCTGAAACTTGACATATCCAAAGCCTTTGACTCCATCCAATGGCCATTCCTAATTGAGGTATTGCAAAGCATGGGGTTCGGCACACGGTGGATTGGATGGATTTGTGGACTACTTGCAACCTCTTCAACCAGGATCATGCTCAATGGGGTGCCCGGCAAACCAATCTACAACCAATGTGGCCTAAGGCAAGGGAACCCGCTCTCGCCAATGTTGTTCATCTTAATCATGGAGCCACTGCAACGGTTATTCCACACAACATCCGAGTCCGGCCTCCTAGCACCCTTGGCGACGGATGGCCTCAAGAATCGCATGTCAATATTTGCGAACGACGTCATCATCTTCCTAAAACCCCACCCGACGGACCTTACCACGTGCATAGTGATACTTGACATGTTTGCCGCAGCCCCAGGCCTCCATGCAAACCTAAGGAAAAGTGCTGCCCTCCCAATCCGGTGCACACAAGAGCAAATGACTGACGTGACGAATGTACTGGGCTGCTCACTAGGTGGCTTCCCGATGAGATATCTCGGACTGCCACTGACCATCCAGAAGAAATCGGCTACGCAGTTGCAAGGCCTGGTGGATCATATCACTGCTTGCCTGCCCACTAGGCGTGCCGCGACCCTACCAAAGAGCAGTAGGTTGATCCTCATCCAATCGGTCCTCTGAGCGATGCCAGTGCATGCAATGTTGGCCATGGAATTACCGATGAAGACAACCAAGGCGATCAACAAGATCTTACGAGGATTCCTCTGGTGTGGCAAGGCGGAGGCAAACGGGGGAAACTGCGCGGTGGCCTGGAACGCAGTTTGCGCGCCCAAGTGGGCTGGAGGCCTCGGGATCCTGGACGTCGCCTGGATGAATGTAGCAATGCAGGCCCGCTGGCCATGGTTGGCGCGGGTGGATGACACGCGACCCTGGAGCGAGTTTACGATAGCAGTACCAAAGGCATCCATCCAGCTATGCAACGCGGCAACACGAACAAAGCTCGGTGACGGCACAAGAGCTCTTTTTTGGGAGGACCGATGGTTGGATGGGTTCTGGCTGGAGGAAATCGCACCCACGATATATGCAAGGATACCGCGCCGAATCCGAAGGCAGCTCCTGGTCAGGGAAGCAGTACAAAATGGGACGTGGGTAGCTCCCATTGGACCGAACATCGACGCCCTGACACTCACGGACTTCATAAACTTGTGGACTCGGGTCCAGCACGTGCAGCTTCAAGAAGGGGTACAAGACACCATCCGATGGGCTTGGGAGCGCAACGGCCTCTACTCCGCCCGATCGGCGTGCGCTGCCAAGTTCATGGGAAGAGAGCTAGCGCCAACCGCGGACGCAACGTGGAAGTGCCGGGCCCTCTTGCAATGCCGTTTTTTCATCTGGCTCGCGATACGTAATAGGTGCTGGACCTCATACCGCCTAGCGAGGAGGGGGCTACCACATCAACAATCATGCCCACTTTGCAGCCAAGACGGCGAGACAATAAACCATATCATGCTTCAGTGTGTTTTCACATGAACCTTCTGGCTGGAGATTTGCCAAGCCCTGGAAGTGCCGCAATGGACGCCGACCACGCATGACACCCTACCGAGTGGATCCTAGACAAGCGGATACATGGAGCCAAGGAGAAGGATGTAAGGGCAATACTTATTCTTGCCTTGTGGGAATTGTGGAAACACCGCAACGGGATCATGTTCGACGGCGAAACACCATCTTTAGGGAGGCTACTACCACAGGTCTCCCACGAGGGCAAGGCTTGGAGGACGGCGGGCATCCTAAAGTCGGATTTGGATAGCTTCTTCGGGCGGATACATAGGTGGGAGTCTAGCGAAACGTAGCCGCATGTAGAACGGTGGTTTGGGTGTGTAACACCCTCAGCGGAGGGTTTCTTGTACCCTTTTTTCTCCTCCATTAATGAAACATACGCATGCTATGCGTATTTGAGAAAAAAAACTTTCTATTCACTACAACAGATTGCACAATGTGTACTATCTAGAAGTTTCTAATGGATGAATAGAAAATCTGATGCAAACCCATTATATTCTTGTGTGTGATGTAGTTGCCCCGGCCTTTTACAATCTCCGACACTTGACCACTATTCTAGACTCTTCATGCATCCTCTTGTGCTAATAGTTTTTCTACCTATTGCATAAAAGTGTTGTCATTTATGAGATTACCTTGTGAAATCTTGTTCAACGTGACTTATTGTCAACTACTTGTTGAAGTAGCTTTCCACATAGTTTCTACCAAATGTTGCAACACTAACTATTTTATGGGGGCATCCTGAACTAACTATTCATGCTCATGAAATCATTTGTTTAAGGTCCATACATATAATACATCATGTACACTGCACTATGTGGCCAAATTTTGTTTTTAAATTAATTCAACTATCATCGGTAACAACACTATATTTCACATTATGCATATGTAAATACTGTGGCTTGTTAATATTGTGGTGCATTAATGTCTCGCGTGCAAAGCACTTACAACTTTACTAGTAACAAAAGCAAGAGATGCGGAATAGTCTCTGACCGAGGCAAGTAGGATGTCGGAGGAGTTGAATTCGCCGCAGATCAATGGCTTCTCCGCGCCGTGGAGGGACACTAGGCCTTTCGCCGTAGCTAAGACAATGCTTAGTCTGGTCGACCATGGCAGCACAGGACCTGCATAGGGATGATGTTTGTTGTCCTGTTATCTAGGTTGACAGTGGAACCCGATTTTTCAAGGATCGTATGGAAAAAAATGGCAACACGGGACCACAAAAAGCTAAAATTCGCATCACATGAAATGAATTCATTTCGTTGTTATTTGCACAAGTGGGGATAGAGTCAACGCTAGGAGGTTCCTTGCGTACGTACGCTTGAAGAAGTAGTCGTCCAAGCTGCCATGGGCCATGAGCTCGTAGACCAGGAGCCTGTGCTCCTCCTCGCAGCAGTAGCCGATCATCCTCACCAGGCAGGGATGCCGCAGCTGCAGCTCTCCAAGGAACATGGCCTCCTTCTAATCACATCACACGGAAGCCGAGATGGAGTACATCTGGTCAAAGTGAAATTGGGGGCTGACATCGAGGAGTAGGTACGTACCACCATTCCCTCGACGTAGTCGTCGACCCGCCACCGCGTCCGCTTGACGGCGACGGGCTACGCCGGGAGCCCCGGCCGGACGCCGTTCTCGATGAATAACCTGTATGCCGTCCCGAACTCGCCGCTGCCGATTTGGTTGCAGCAGGCGAACCCCTCGGTCGCCGCGCCCAGCTCCGCGAACGTGAAGGCGTGCAGGTTGGAGTTGGACGCCGCCCGCGGCAGGTCGTTGTTCGTGACGATCGGCGGTGGCTGCTCCGCCAACCCGTCGCTTGCCGGGACGTTCTCCCCAGCCGCCATGGTTCTGCCGAGGCAACCGTCGAGGAGTGACCTCCACGACGACGAAGACGCCGTCGACTTCCTTGAAGCAGCCTTGGAACCGGACCCCATAGTTAGCCCGCGCGGCACCCACGCAGCTAGCTTGCAAGTTGCAAGCGATGCCTTATAGCATATTAATGGTTGATCAAGCTTGATGGATTCACCCTCTCAAACAACTAGTTCTGGTCCGGGAGGTTATTACCTCCCCAGGTCAAATTAGGTTTTTATATTCGAAGAAAACGAATTGGTCTACATGTATTGTGTCAAAGTCAAAGTTTATTTTTAAATTCAAATCTTTTCTTTTGGTCTCTTGAGTGTCAGAGAGCCATCATTTTGTATATTTCTCTCCCAATCGACGGTATCATGCTGACGGGGCAGCTCAGACATCACTCTAGTATTAGTTTTTCTAAACGAGTAGGGAAATAAAAATGGGTAATAATAAAACTAGGGGCAAACGTAAATATCCGGTAAAGTCACCGTAGACATCGGGCTTCCAAAAATACATCATCACATTTAAAATTTGTTGGGAAACCAACTCTCGAAATAGGTTTTCGCCTCATTTTACAGATATATAAGTCAATTACCATGTCCATACAACAAGGTAAAGTTCATGAAAAGAAATATAGGTCTGCAGGGGCAATGACACAAACCTGCCTTAATAAAAAGAGGAAAAATGACCACAAAATTGGGAAACCATGGCATTTAGTAAAATTCATTTTTGTTTTTATTTTCATTTACTTTCAGAAGTCCTAGATTCTTCAATATTTTTCCTGGCATATTCTAGGATTTTTTTCTCAAAATTCTTGTTACGTTCTAGTTCTCCCCTCAAACTTCCATTTTGGAATTTTTTTGGTACTTTATATCTCCATGTTTATTATAAATATGCCTACCTTTTGTATTTTTCTATTTTACTAATATTTTAAACTATATCCCCTGTTTTTATACTAATTAAATTTGTAGGGCAAAACCTTCAATTTTTGTGTTTTCGTTTCCCACTAATTTATCATTTCAAGTATTTGTCAAAAAAATGTGTTCGCTGAGCTGTCGCACATGCAAAACTACTGCAATACCAGAAACCACTTTTAATGAAAAAAAAGAACCAAACATACACGATTTTAGCATTCGAGGGAGCAAGAATTTCTCATGTTGATGCTGAGCTAGGGACCACATATTTTTATGAATTTGCTTGGGTACAAGTAAATGATTAGTGTTTTGGGGGTCATCAGAAAAATGCAAGAACAAAAAAACATATATAATTAAAAGGCCAGCACTTCTTACACCATAGAAGAAACCAAAACTCGCAAATTTGCAGACACAACTATTTTAAGGAAGCAGTTGTTCTAATTCCGAGATCATGTGAGCTTGGTGAACAGTAAAATAAAAAAACAAGAAAAATAATAATCAAAAAGTTCTGATTTTTTCAGTGAAACATTGACAAAATGTTTGTTAGCTTGCAAAAAACCAAATCGATGCTCCAAAACTTTATTTTCAAATGCATTTTGGAACATCAATTTTGTTTTTTGTCACATTTTCGACAAAGGTCATTTCACGATGAAATTTTGCAAGCTATGAAAATATTTGTTTGTTTCACAAAAAATCGGATTTTTTAAAATATTTTTTGTGATTTTACTATTCACCCAAGCTCACATGAGCTCGGTATTAGAACCACACTTTCACTATTTAATTCCTCACATGGATTCTATAGCAATTTAGAGAGAGAGAGAGAGAGAGAGAGAGAGAGAGAGAGAGGTTACATGTATGATACAAAGAAACCGTAAGTCTAACCTCTTACTACAAATTATATGGAATAGGGGTGTCTTCTGAGAAATGTAATTCATACGAATTATGATGACCTTATCATACATAGAACCTCTAAATTTCCTAGGAAATACTTCAACCCACACAGATCCAAATTATGGTCGGTCAGAAAAAAAAGGTTCATGGATTTAAAAAAGCATTTGCGTTTAGATTTTTTTTAAAAGTTTATGTTTTCAAAAAAAATTCACAGAATCTAATATATATTCGGCATTCAAAAAATGTTCACAAGTTTCAGTGAACATTCCAAATTTTGCAAACGTCGTTTCAAATGTGCCGCTTCTGTGTTCATAAAAGACTCGCGCTACGATTAATCAGAAGCAGCTGGCAGATGGGGTGGCTAGCAGCACTCGACAAAGGTAGAACTAAAAAAACATCAAAGATATAAGAGGAAGTGGAGTGACCGAGGACGTGACTAGCGTCGCTCCTCTCCTAGCGCCGCTCCTCGCCTAGTGCCGCTGGCCGCTCCGGCCACGCCGGCCACGGCCTCTCGCCGGTCGTTACACTGACCACCGGCGACCACCATCTCCCGCCGGTCATCACTTTGATCGTCGGCGGCCACAACCACCATGGCGCTCTCCGACCTCAAGTTTGAGCCTGCCCTTGCTTTTGAGGCTTTCATCTGGAAGCAGTTTCATGTCCCAGTGAATCACTTCGATGGAGGTAATCTTCAGGAATTCTTCCTTGTGGTAGAGGTCTCCAGGTCCAAATTGCGCATCAACAATGATTCGGTTAGTTTTATTCTTCAATCATGCTTTGGAGGGCATGCATCTCGTTTCAAGGTCTCTTGTCTTCAGAATTGGTCTTTCAAGTTCAGCGTTTCCTCCAGAGATGTGGGTTTTGCAATCATTAAGGGAGGGAACTGCTCGAATGATTTGTTCAACATAGGTTTCTTCCTCTGGGGCAAAGGGGGGCCTGATTTTTAGAAGGAATTTCGTCTCTATCAACAAGATGTTGGGGAACGTAGCAGAATTTTAAAATTTTCTACGCATCATCAAGATCAATCTATGGAGTCATCTATCAACTAGGGAAAGAGGAGTGCATCTACATACCCTTGTAGATCACGAGCGGAAGCGTTCAAGAGAACGGGGTTGATGGAGTCGTACTCGACGTAATTTAAATCACCGATGACCAAGTGCCGAACGGACAGCACCTCCGCGTTCAACACACGTACGGTTGGGAAGACGTCTCCTCCAACTTGATCCAACAAGGGGGAAGGAGAGGTTGATGAAGATCCAGCAGCACGACGGCGTGGTGGTGGAAGCAACGGTGATCTCGGCAGGGCTTCGCCAAGCGCAAGGGAGATGGAGGAGTGTCACGGGAGGGAGAGGGAGAGGCCAAGGGCTTGGGTGCGCAGCCCTCCCTCCCCCCACTATATATAGGGTGCCTAGGGGGGCGGGCGCCGGCCCTAGGAGATCCAATCTCCTAGGGGGGGCGGCGGCCAAGGGGGGTGCCTTGCCCCCAAGGCAAGGGTTGGCGCCCCCACCCCTAGGGTTTCTAACCCTAGGCGCAGGGGAGGCCCAAGGGGGGCGCACCAGCCCACTAGGGGCTGGTTCCCCTCCCACTTCAGCCCATGGGGCCCTCCGGGATAGGTGGTCCCACCCGGTGGACCCCCAGGACCCTTCCGGTGGTCCCGGTACAATACCGGTGACCTCCGAAACCTTCGCGATGGCCGAAACTGGACTTTCTATATATAAATCTTTACCTCTGGACCATTCCGGAACTCCTCGTGACGTCCGGGATCTCATCCAGGACTCCGAACAACTTTCGGGTTACCGTGTGCTAATATCTCTACAACCCTAGCGTCACCGAACCTTAAGTGTGTAGACCCTACGGGTTCGGGAGACATGCAGACATGACCGAGAAGCCTCTCCGGTCAATAACCAACAGAGGGATCTCGATACCCATGTTGGCTCCCACATGCTCCACGATGATCTCATCGGATGAACCACGATGTCGAGGATTCAATCAATCCGTTAACAATTCCCTTTGTCAATCGGTACGTTACTTGCCCGAGACTCGATCGTCGGTATCCCAATACCTTGTTCAGTCTCGTTACCGGCAAGTCACTTTACTCATACCGTAATGCATGATCCCGTGATCAACCACTTGATCACATTGAGCTCATTATGATGATGCATTACCGAGTGGGCCCAGAGATACCTCTCCGTCATATGGAGTGACAAATCCTAGTCTCGATCCGTGCCAACCCAACAGACACTTTCGGAGATACCTGTAATGTACCTTTATAGTCACCCAGTTATGTTGTGACATTTGGCACACCCAAAGCACTCCTACGGTATTCGGGAGTTGCACAATCTCATGGTCTAAGGAAATGATACTTGACATTCAGAAAAGCTACAGCAAACGAACTACACGATCTTTGAGCTAAGCTTAGGATTGGGTCTTGTCCATCACATCATTCTCCTAATGATGTGATCCCGTTATCAATGACATCCAATGTCCATAGTCAGGAAACCATGACTATCTTTTGATCAACGAGCTAGTCAACTAGCGGCTCACTAGGGACGTGTTGTGGTCTATGTGTTCACACATGTATTACGATTTCCGGATAACACAATTATAGCATGAACAATAGACAATTATCATGAACAAAGAAATATAATAATAATCATTTTATTATTGCCTCTAGGGCATATTTCCAACAGTCTCCCACTTGCACTAGAGTCAATATTTTAGTTACATTGTGATGAATCGAACACCCATGCAGTTCTGGTGTTGATCATGTTTTGCTCTAGGGAGAGGTTTAGTCAACGGATCTGCTACATTCAGGTCCGTATGTACTTTAGAAATCTCTATGTCTCCATTTTAAACACTTTCACGAATGGAGTTGAAGCGAAGCTTGATATGCCTAGTCTTCCTGTGAAACCTGGGCTCCTTGGCAAGGGCAATAGCTCCAGTGTTGTCACAGAAGAGAGTCATCGGGCCCGACGCATTGGGTATGACTCCTAGGTCGGTAATTAACTCCTTCACCCAGACTGCTTCTTGTGTTGCCTCCGAGGCTGCCATTACTCCGCTTCACATGTAGATCCCGCCACAACGCTTTGCTTGCAACTGCACCAGCTTACTGCCCCACCATTCGAAATATACACGTATCCGGTTTGTGACTTAGAGTCATCCAGATCTGTGTCGAAGCTAGCATCGACGTAACCCTTTACGACGAGCTCTTCGTCACCTCCATAAATGAGAAACATTTCCTTGGTCCTATTCGGGTACTTCAGGATATTCTTGACTGCTGTCCAGTGTTCCATGCCGGGATTACTTTGGTGCCTTCCTACCAAACTTACGGCGAGGTTTACATCAGGTCTGGTACACAGCATAGCATACATGATAGACCCTATGGCCGAGGCATAGGGGATGACACTCATCTTTTCACTATCTTCTGCCGTGGTCGGGCATTGAGCCGTGCTCAATCTC
Source organism: Triticum aestivum (assembly GCF_018294505.1). NCBI lineage: Eukaryota > Viridiplantae > Streptophyta > Magnoliopsida > Poales > Poaceae > Triticum > Triticum aestivum. The sequence continues at coordinate 76,121,390 of NC_057797.1, forward strand.
GTACCTTGCAATACAGGCATGAACCCCTTCTTTGACTGGTCCATTTTGAACTTCTTCAATATCTTGTCAAGGTACGTGCTTTGTGAAAGACCAATGAGGCATCTCGATCTATCTCTATAGATCTTGATGCCTAATATATAAGCAGCTTCTCCAAGGTCCTTCATTGAAAAACACTTGTTCAAGTAGGCCTTTATGCTTTCCAAGAATTCTATATCATTTCCCATCAACAGTATGTCATCCACATACAATATGAGAAATGCTACAGAGCTCCCACTCACTTTCTTGTAAATGCAGGCTTCTCCATAAGTCTGCATAAACCCAAACGCTTTGATCATCTCATCAAAACGAATGTTCCAACTCCGAGATGCTTGCACCAGCCCATAAATCGAGCGTTGGAGCTTGCACACCTTGTCAGCATTCTTAGGATCGACAAAACCTTCCGGCTGCATCATATACAATTCTTCCTTAAGGAAACCATTAAGGAATGCCATTTTGATGTCCATTTGCCATATCTCATAATCATAGAATGCGGCAATTGCTAACATGATTCGGACAGACTTCAGCTTCGCTATGGGTGAGAAAGTCTCATCGTAGTCAACCCCTTGAACTTGTCGATAACCCTTAGCGACAAGCCGAGCTTTATAGATGGTCACATTACCATCCGCGTCTGTCTTCTTCTTAAAGATCCATTTATTTTCTATGGCTCGCCGATCAACGGGCACGTCAGTCAAAGTCCATACTTTATTTTCATACATGGATCCTATCTCGGATTTCATGGCTTCCAGCCATTTGTCGGAATCCGGGCCCGCCATCGCTTCACCGTTGTCTAACAACATGATTTCCAAGACAGGGTTGCCGTACCACTCTGGTGCGGAACGTGTCCTTGTGGACCTACGAAGTTCAGTAGAAACTTGATCTGAAGTTTCATGATCATCATCATCAACTTCCTCTCTAGTCGGTGCAGGCACCTCAGGAACATTTTCTTGAAGTGCGCCATTTACCGGTTCAAGAGGTAATACTTCATCAAGTTCTACTATCCTCCCACTTATTTCTTTCGAGAGAAACTCTTTCTCTAGAAAGGACCCATTCTTGGCAACAAAGATCTTGCCTTCGGATCTGAGGTAGAAGGTATACCCAACAGTTTCTTTAGGGTATCCTATGAAGACGCATTTTTCCGATTTGGGTTCGAGCTTTTCAGGTTGAAGTTTCTTGACATAAGCATCACATCCCCAAACTTTTAGAAACGACAGCTTTGGTTTCTTCCCAAACCATAATTCATACGGTGTCGTCTCAACGGATTTCGACGGAGCCCTATTTAAAGTGAATGCGGCAGTCTCTAAAGCATAGCCCCAAAATGATAGCGGCTAATCGGTAAGAGACATCATAGATCGCACCATGTCTAATAGAGTGCGATTACGACATTCGGACACACCATTACGCTGAGGTGTTCCAGGCGGCGTGAGTTATGAAACTATTCCACATTTTCTTAAGTGTGTGCCAAATTCGTGACTCAAGTATTCTCCCCCACGATCTGATTGCAAGAACTTGATTTTCCTGTCATGTTGATTCTCAACCTCACTCTGAAATTCCTTGAACTTTTCAAAGGTCTCAGACTTGTGTTTCATTAAGTAGACATACCCATATCTACTCAAGTCATCAGTGAGGGTGAGAACATAACGATAGCCACCGCGAGCCTCAACAATCATTGGACCGCACACATCAGTATGTATGATTTCCAATAAGTTGGTTGCTCGCTCCATTGTTCCTAAGAACGGAGTCTTGGTCATTTTACCCATGAGACATGGTTCGCACGTGTCAAATGATTTGTAATCAAGAGACTCTAAAAGTCCATCTGCATGGAGCTTCTTCATGTGTTTGACACCTATGTGACCAAGGCGGCAGTGCCACAAGTATGTGGGAGTATCATTATCAACCTTACATCTTTTGGTACTCACACTATGAATATGTGTAGCATTACGCTCGAGATTCATTAAGAATAAACCATTCACCATCGGAGCATGACCATAAAACATATCTCTCATATAAATAAACAACCATTATTCTCGGATTTAAATGAGTAGCCATCTCATATTAAATGAGATCCTGATACAATGTTCATGCTCAAAGCTGGCATTAAATAACAATTATTGAGGTTTAAAACTAATTCCGTAGGTAAATGTAGAGGTAGAGTGCCGACGGCGATCACATCGACCTTGGAACCATTCCCGATGTGCATCGTCACCTCGTCCTTCGCCAGTCTCCGCTTATTCCGCAGCTCCTGCTTTGAGTTACAAATGTGAGCAACCGCACCGGTATCAAATACCCAGGAGCTACTACGAGTACTGGTAAGGTACACATCAATTACATGTATATCACATATACCTTTCATGATGCCGGCCTTCTTGTCCGCTAAGTATTTGGGGCAGTTCCGCTTCTAGTGACCACTTCCCTTGCAATAAAAGCACTCAGTCTCGGGCTTGGGTCCATTCTTTGGCTTCTTCCCGGCAGCTTGCTTACCGGGCGCGGCAACTCCCTTGCCGTCCTTCTTGAAGTTCTTCTTACCCTTGCCTTTCTTGAACTTAGTGGTTTTATTCACCATCAACACTTGATGTTCCTTTTTGACTTCTACCTCTGCTGATTTCAGCATTGAATATACCTCAGGAATGGTCTTTTCCATCCCCTGCATATTGAAGTTCATCACAAAGCTCTTGTAGATCGGTGGAAGCGACTGAAGGATTCTGTCAATGACCGCGTCATCCAGGAGATTAACTCCCAGCTGAGTCAAACGGTTATGCAACCCAGACATTCTGAGTATGTGCTCACTAATAGAACTATTTTCCTCCATCTTACAGCTGAAGAACTTGTCGAAGACTTCATATCTCTCGACCCGGGCATGATCTTGGAAAACCATTTTCAGCTCTTCGACCATCTCATATGCTCCGTATCGCTCAAAATGCTTTTGGAGCCCCGGTTCTAAGCTGTAAAGCATGCCGCACTGAACGAGGGAGTAATCATCAGCACGTGTCTGCCAAGCGTTCATAACGTCTTGGTTCTGTGGGACGGGTGCGTCACCTAGCGATGCTTCTAGGACATAATCTTTCTTGGCAGCTATGAGGATGATCCTCAGGTACCAGACCCAGTCCGTATAGTTGCTGCCATCGTCTTTCAGCTTGGTTTTCTCTAGGAACGCGTTGAAGTTGAGGACAACGTTGGCCATTTGATCTACAAGACATATTGTAAAGATTTTAGACTAAGTTCATGATAATTAAGTTCATCTAATCAAATTATTCAATGAACTCCCACTCAGATAGACATCCCTCCAGTCATCTAAGTATAACATGATCCGAGTTAACTAGGTCGTGTCCGGTCATCACGTGAGACGGACTAGTCAACATCGGTGAACATCTTCATGTTGATCGTATCTTCTATACGACTCATGCTCGACCTTTCGGTCATCTGTGTTCCGAGGCCATGTCTGTACATGCTAGGCTCGTCAAGTCAACCTAAGTGTATTGCGTGTGTAAATCTGGCTTACACCCGTTGTATTCGAACGTTAAAATCTATCACACCCGATCATCACGTGGTGCTTCGAAACAACGAACCTTCGCAACGGTGCACAGTTAGGGGGAACACTTTCTTGAAATTTTACGAGGGATCATCTTATTTAAGCTACCGTCGTTCTAAGCAAATAAGATGTAAAACATGATAAACATCACATGCAATCAAATAGTGACATGATATGGCCAATATCATTTGCTCCTTTGATCTCCATCTTCGGGGCTCCATGATCATCGTTGTGACCGGCATGACACCATGATCTCCATCATCATGATGTCCATCATCGTGTCTTCTTGAAGTTGTCACGTAAACTATTGCTTCTACTACTATGGCTAACGCTTTAGCAATAAAGTAAAGTAATTACATGACGTTTATGTTGACACGCAGGTCATAAATAAATAAAGACAACTCCTATGGCGCCTGCCGGTTGTCATACTCATCGACATGCAAGTCGTGATTCCTATTACAAGAACATGATCATCTCATACATCACATATATCATCCATCACATCCTTTGGCCATACCACATCACAAAACACTTGCTGCAAAAACAAGTTAGACGTCCTCTAATTGTTGTTGCAAGTTTTTACGTGGCTGCTATAGGTTTCTAGCAAGAACGTTTCTTACCTACGCCAAAACCACAACGTGAATTGCCAATTTCTATTTACCCTTCATAAGGACCCTGTTCATTGAATCCGATCCGACTAAAGTGGGAGAGACAGACACCCGCCAGCCACCTTATGCAACTAGTGCATGTCAGTCGGTGGAACCGGTCTCACGTAAGCGTACGTGTAAGGTTGGTCCGGGCCGCTTCATCCCACGATGCCGCCGAATCAAGATAAGACTAGTAACAGCAAGATAATTGACAATATCGACGCTCACAACTACTTTGTGTTCTACTCGTGTGCATAGTAACTACGCATAGACCTAGCTCATGATGCCACTATTGGGGAACGTAGCAGAATTTTAAAATTTTCTACGCATCACCAAGATCAATCTATGGAGTCATCTATCAACGAGGGAAAGAGGAGTGCATCTACATACCCTTGTAGATCACGAGCGGAAGCGTTCAAGAGAACGGGGTTGATGGAGTCGTACTCGACGTGATTCAAATCATCGATGACCAAGTGCCGAACGGATAGCTCCTCTGCGTTCAACACACGTACGGTTGGGAAGACGTCTCCTCCAACTTGATCCAGCAAGGGGGAAGGAGAGGTTGATGAAGATCCAGCAGCACGACGGTGTGGTGGTGGAAGCAACGGTGATCTCGGCAGGGCTTCGCCAAGCGCAAGGGAGATGGAGGAGTGTCACGGGAGGGAGAGGGAGAGGCCAGGGGCTTGGGTGCGCAGCCCTCCCTCCCCCCACTATATATAGGGTTCCTAGGGGGAGCGCCGGCCCTAGGAGATCCAATCTCCTAGGGGGGCGGCGGCCAAGGGGGGTGCCTTGCCCCCCAAGGCAAGGGTGGCGCCCCCACCCCTAGGGTTTCTAACCCTAGGCGTAGGGGAGGCCCAAGGGGGGCGCACCAGCCCACTAGGGGCTGGTTCCCCTCCCAATTCAGCCCATGGGGCCCTCCGGGATAGGTGGCCCCACCCGGTGGACCCCCGGGACCCTTCTGGTGGTCCCGGTACAATACCGGTGACCCCCGAAACCTTCCCGATTGCCGAAACTGGACTTCCTATATATAAATCTTTACCTCCGGACCATTTCGGAACTCCTCGTGATGTCCGGGATCTCATCCAGGACTCCGAACCACTTTCGGGTTACCATGTGCTAATATCTCTACAACCCTAGCATCACCGAACCTTAAGTGTGTAGACCATACGGGTTCGGGAGACAGGCAGACATGACCGAGAAGCCTCTCCGGTCAATAACCAACAGCGGGATCTGGATACCCATGTTGGCTCCCACATGCTCCACGATGATCTCATCGGATGAACCACGATGTCGAGGATTCAATCAATCCGTATACAATTCCCTTTGTCAATCGGTACATTACTTGCCCGAGACTCGATCGTCGGTATCCCAATACCTTGTTCAGTCTCGTTACCGGCAAGTCACTTTCCTCGTACCGTAATGCATGATCCCGTGATCAACCACTTGATCACATTGAGCTCATTATGATGATGCATTACCGAGTGGGCCCAGAGACACCTCTCCGTCATATGGAGTGACAAATCCCAGTCTCGATTCGTGCCAACCCAACAGACACTTTCAGAGATACCTGTAATGTACCTTTATAGTCACCCAGTTACGTTGTGACGTTTGGCACACCCAAAGCACTCCTACGGTATTCGGGAGTTGCACAATCTCATGGTCTAAGGAAATGATACTTGACATTCAGAAAAGCTATAGCAAATGAACTACACGATCTTTGAGCTAAGCTTAGGATTGGGTCTTGTCCATCACATCATTCTCCTAATGATGTGATCCCGTTATCAATGACGTCCAATGTCCATAGTCAGGAAACCATGACTATCTTTTGATCAATGAGCTAGTCAACTAGAGGCTCACTAGTGACGTGTTGTGGTCTTTGTGTTCACACATGTATTACGATTTTCGGATAACACAATTATAGCATGAACAATAGACAATTATCATGAACAAAGAAATATAATAATAACCATTTTATTATTGCCTCCAAGGCATATTTCCAACAGAAGAATTGGATCAGGAATGGACTTTGGTTGATCGTTCCCGGAATAATCGATCCTATGCGGCAGTGGTTCAATCTCCTCGTGTTTTTCCTTCCGATCATCCTGTTCAAAATAGTCCTCAGATTTCACATTCAGTTTCGGAATGTTTGGCTCAATCCGCGCCTGCATTGAATCCTATCATTACGTCGCCCAATAATGTTCCATTACGAGGGGCGGGATCAGGGCTTTTTCAAAATTCTGTAACCCATTCTGCTCGGGGTCCATTCTGCGTGCGCTATCTTGAAGTGGGCCACTTGCGGCCCAAGTGCACAAATAGAATCCGTTGTAGGGGCTGCTCTCGCTTGGGCCATATCCAAGGCAACTGTAGATTTGGTGGCGCTATCTCCGAGGAGCCGCATCGCAACATATCTCCCCCCCTCCGTCAAAGGCATCTTTAGGCTGACAAACCGAATTCCAAGCGCGAAATATCCTCGACCCCAGCTGGCAGGGAGACCACCACTTGTCCCGTTCCATCAAATCAAGTCATTACCGCCTCTGCCCGCTCACATTCCTAGCAGCCTCCTAGTTCTTTGCAACATTCAAGCCCGCCTCAAGATTCCTCTGCCGCTGCGAGGAGTTCTTCCTTGCTGGCGTCAATGGCCACTTTTCCCTTCGATCCAGTCCCTTTCCTCCCCACTGGCCATCAAGCCATCAAAGTGGAAGGTCGCCCGGCTCGCCATCACATCATCCATGGCAATCTCTCCCCCGCCAATGAAGACCTCGCCATTGCAACCATCATCCCAATGCCCCAAGGTGAAGTTGCTTTCCAAAATGTTCGAGAGATTCTTATGGAGTTCTTGCAGTCTAGGCGTATTGGGGTTGTTTCTATCTCCAAGTGCCCTTTCGGTCAGGTGTTTGTCCGAGTTGCTAGTGCTGCTGACCGGGATTTGCTTGTGAATCGTGGCCCGCATCTATATGATGACGTTCATATTGTGTTTCAGAGGCACAATGAGGGCCTGAATTGGAAAAACTTTAACCTTCATAGGGATGTGTGGATTATGGTTTTTGGTTTCCCAGTAGATCTTAGAAATTTCCATGAGCTCTCCAATGCTACTGCTGGTTTTGGGTTGCTATTAGTATGGGATCGTACCAAGTCATCTGATGCGGATGTGGCTCTGAAGTTCAAGATTGAGGCATTAAAAGATGTTCCTTCGAGTTTGGTTGTGACTGGAGTTAAGAGTTTTAGTGGGAAATCTTGGACCTGCCCTGTTGTGATCATTGATGATACTCTGCTTCCTGGACCTCCTGCAGATGAAGATCCCATCCCTGAGGATGGTAATCCACACCCTCGTCCTAATGAGGAATTCCACCATCCGAATCAAAATAACCTGATGGTTGGACCTGTTGCTTTTCATCTGATTCAGAATGCTGGACACAATGTAGAGGATCCTGTCATTGATCCTCCTGCAGATGCTGAGGAAGATGCTGGTTGGGGCCAGTGGGCTATGCCTCAGCAGCATCCACTTATTGATGTTGAAATCCAAGCAGGAGAATTCTTGGAGTTGAATGATCTGTTGGCACCTTTGGAAGAAAATATCCAGCTGCCCAATGACAGTGGTCTAACTTTATCTCTAGGTCTGCCCAACTCTAATGCCAGTTCTGCTGCTTCTGCAAATGGAGGGCCTCCTATGGACATTAATGAATTACTGATTCCCTTAGTTCTTCCTGTTGAGCATCACCATCCAATTGACTTGGATCTTAACCAGCCAATTGAGCAAACCCAGCTCCCTCAGCAGCCTAAGCTGTTTGGTGTTCCTCTTCTCCCTGAGGCAGTGGAGCAAGATAAAGCTCTCCCTGAAGCCCTTGTTGTACAAGTTTAGGCCACTGTTGCAGTGGTTGCTGCTGCACCTCTGGAGCCTCAAGATGTTGTTGCTGCACCTGTGGATGCACCTATTATTGCTGACGTAGATGCTGCTGTTGCAGCTGATGGATTGTTGCTAGAGGATCTGAATGCTGTTGTTGGTCAAGGCTTGATTCAGGGTTCTCATGAGTTGCCCCCAGTTGTTCAAATGTCACAAGAGTTGCCTATGGATGCTCTTCATATGCCGCATGAGAATGTAGGTGATTCCAACAATATGGACAACAATGTTCTGCCATTGATTTCTACTCCAGCTGTCTCTGAAGGTAACAGCTGCTCTGAGAGTTCCAGTTTGAGTGCTCCACCTGGTTTTCCTCACCCAGTTTTTAAGCCTCTCTCGGCTGCTTCTGCTTCCCTTACCTTGGGCTGTTTAGAGCCTCATCTTAAGTTGCTGCTCCCACATGATGCCTCTGCAGGCCAAGACATGGATTCACTCTCAAAAGAAGGACTGGATCTTTGGAACAAGCATTTCGCACCTATTGATTCATCTGACAAGGTTGTGCAGGTACCACCTGAATGGTGTAAATTTATCATTGTGGCTCTATTAACTCCTGATAATTTTGAGTGGGCTAAAGATCTTCTAGTTTCCCAGTTGTGGGCTTTCATTCTGGAGGGTTCAGATAATCAGAACACCATTCCCTTTGTGCTACCTGATAAATGTTTCTCTGATGAGAGGGTTATCTGCAATCATGCTATCGCTGAGCCAGAAATTTCCTCTAAGATAAATGTCTCCACTCCTTAGGTTAAAGACTCTGAAGGACTCACAGTCCAGCTGGCTGCAAGTACATCTGTGGCTCATGCACATAGGAAGAGGAAGGACAAAGCCCCAGTGGTGGAAATTGAGGTGAGACGAAGTTTTAGATTGCAGGAAATTAATAAGGGGTTTAAGAGGCACTCTTGTCAGGATAAACACTGTTTTCCCTGCTCCTCTTCTCCTCCTGCTTTGTCCTCCAGAGTTGTTAAGAATCTCTCTGTCTCATTTTTGCAAGGCTGATGCTAAGGATTGCTCTGATGAGATGTTGCACCAGCAGAAGAAGAAAAAGGAAAGCAAGCAGGCCAACAAGGGGGTGTCCAAGAAGAATCCCGTCTTCAAGCCCTAGAAATTCTTAGTCTTCTTCAGCACTAGTAGTTTCTTTTTGAACTTTGCCATGTATAAGATGGACATATCTAGTTGTGGACTCTCTGTTACTTCTGGAAACTTTATTGCTTCGTGGGAGCTTTTGTCAGATTTGCCTGTACCTGAATCCTATCACCAGATGAAACTTGTCTGCTCTGCTATGTCATGTGATTCCTGCTTTTATATAACCCTGTTCTATGAGGGTTTGTGCCTGTGTTGGTATCTTAATACCTGTGCTGTGATGGTTGTTGTCGGTGGCTTGAGCAATGGCTTTTCATTCTAGTTTTCCTGTCAAATCCAGAGACTGTTGTATCTATGAATAGAAGATGGAATATACTTAACTGGAATATTCGTGAACTTAATGACAGTGGTAAGTGGCTTGATTTAAGAAATAAAATTGGTGAGGCCAACGCAGACATCATTTGCCTACAGGAAACCAAGAAAGAAATCTTTGATCAGAGATTCCTTAAGAATTTTTGTCCTAATAGGATCAACAAATTTGACTATCTCCCTTTGGTGGGTGCCTCTGGGGGTCTTTTAGTGGCCTGGAATGGTGGCTTGTTTTCTGGAGAAACTGTGTTCCTTAATGATTTCTCAATTTCCATCAAATTTGTTTCCAAGCTGTCTGGAGAAGAGTGGATCCTCACCAATATATATGGTCCCTATCAAGGATAGGATAGAGAAAGGTTTCTTGACTGGTTCAAGCAAATCTATATGCCTGATGATATTCAGTGGATTATAATGGGAGACTTCAACTACATCAGGTTTCCCAGCAACAGGAGCAGGTCTGGTGGAAACTTTTCTGACATGATGACATTCAATGAGGCTATAAATGCCCTCGCCTTGGTGGAAATTCCACTAAAGGGGAGAAGTTTCACTTGGAGTAATATGCAAGATGCTCCTCTTCTAGAAAAATTAGACTGGGTTTTTACTTCTGAAGCTTGGACTTCCCAATATCCCATGACCGTTGTCCTTCCTCTGGCAAAGCCAGTTTCAGACCATATACCTTGCTTAATTCAGGTTGGCACTCATATTCCCAAGTTAAAGATTTTCAGATTTGAAAACTTTTGGTTGCAAATTCAGGGATTCAAAGACATAGTCAAGCAGAGTTGGGAGAGCCCTATTTTTATTCAAGGCAGTGCTAAAAGAATTACTGCTAAGTTTAAAAGGCTTAGAAAATGTCTGAAGATTTGGGCTAAGAGTATTTCAAAGTTGAGCATCTCAATCAGGGCAACGAATGAAGTAATTTTGTTCCTTGATTCACTTGAAGATTTTAGAAACCTAACTGATGTTGAATCTAATGGAAGGACTTTTCTCACAACATCTCATGAACCTACTACAGTTGCAAAAAATCTATTGGCAGCAGAGGGCCACTATTCGGTGGGTCAAATTTGGAGAAGCTAATTCCAAATATTTTAAAGCCAAGGCCACTCTAAAGCACAGATTGAATCATATCGACTGCCTCCAGGATGAATTGGGTAATTCCTTCAGGGTTCATAGTTCAAAAGCTAATATTCTGCATCATGCTTTCAAGAAGAGATTAAACACTTCAGTTCCCACTTTCAATCCTTTGGATTTAGAGAATCTGCTTCTTTCAAATGTGGATCTTTCTTTGCTGGAGGTTCCTTTCTCTAAGGAAGAGATTGATAGTGTAGTAAAAGACCTTCCCCCTCACAAAGCCCCTGGACTAGATGGTTTTAACACCAATTTTGTGAAGTACTATTGGGACATTATTGCTTCTGACTTCTATGCGTTGATTGGGGATTTTTTTCATGGCAGAATCAGTTTATAGAGCATCAACTCTTCTTTCATCACTCTCATACCTAAAAAGGATGCTCCTGTTAACCCCAATGACTTCAGACCTATTTCTCTCCTGAACTGCTCTGTCAAAATCATTACCAAGCTGCTTACAAACAGATTGCAATCTGTTATTTTGAAGTTGGTTCATGCTAACCAATATGGTTTCTTAAAGACAAGATCCATTCAGGATTGTCTATCTTGGACATATGAATACATCAACCAATGCAAGCATTCTGGGAGTGAAGTCATTGTAATCAAGCTGGATTTTGAGAAAGCTTTTGATCTCATTGAGCACCAAGCAACCAGGAATATTCTCACTGCTAAAGGTTTTGGCACCCGATGGCTTATGTGGATGAACATGATTTTTTTCCTCTGGGTACTCTTCTGTTCTCCTTAATGGTGTTCCAGGGAAGCAATTCTTGTGTAAAAGGGGGGTTAGACAAGGGGATCCTGTTTCTCCATTGCTCTTTGTTCTAGCTGCATACATTTTGCAATCAATCCTCAATGAAGCCATGCATAACAATTTGATAAAGAGACCCCTGGAGCATCACCCTTGCCTTGATTTTCTAGTTATTCAATATGCAGATGATACTATCATTATCATGCCTGCCAGTGAAGCTCAGATTGAACAACTGAAGAACTTGCTCCTCCATTTCTCTATCTTTACTGGTCTAAGGGTAAATTATGAGAAATCTGTTATGGTCCCAATTAACACCAGTTCCTCAAAGTTGCAGTCTTTAGCAAACAGACTTGGTTGTGTGACTGGCAGTTTTCCTTTCACATACCATGGGTTACCCTTGGGTCTCTCTAAGCCTAAGTTGGAGGATTTTTCCCTTGTCATCAAGCGAATCGATCGAAGGCTCTCTGGTTGCTCCACTTTGCTGTCTTTTGGAGATAATCTCATTCTTCTCAAATCTGTCTTCACCAGCTTGCCTACCTTTTTCATGAGCACTCTGGATCTCCCCCTGGGCATTGTAGATCAAATAAATAAATACCTTCGACATTGCTTTTGGAGAAAGTATGGTATGAAGGACAGAGGCACAACCCTAATCTCTTGGAAAAAGGTGTGTGTTCCCAAAGACCTGGGGGACTGGGTGTCCTCAACATTAATGTTCATAACAAATGTCTCCTCATGAAACATCTTCATAAATTTCTTAATCATGAGGATCTTCCTTGGGTAAAGTTAATTTGGGAATCCTACTACCCTGGAGGTGTGCTTAATAATTGACCTGTGGGCTCTTTCTGGTGGAGAAATATTCTGAAGATGCTGCCTCAATTCAAATTGGTGGCTAAATGCAACCCTGGACAAGGAGGCACCATTATCTTTTGGCAAGATAACTGGGGACACGGTGCACTTAAAGACAAATATCCAGAGCTATATTCTTTCACGCACAATGATAATATGTCTGCTTAGGAATTCTTTCAGTCTGCTCAGGATATGGTCAGCAATTTCCATACACCCTTACCAGTCTAAGCTCATCAGCAATTTCTGGAGTTACAGATAGTGGTGCAACAGTCTATGAATACCTCTTTGCAAGATAAATGGATTTACCCTTGGGGCACAAATTACTCCTCCGCAAAGATGTATAAAGAATTGATTGCTAGAGAGCTGTCTCCTCCCATATTCAAGCAAATTTGGAAATGTGCCGCTATGCTCAGATACAAGATATTCTTCTGGCTGCTGCTTCATGACAGAGTGAACTCTAGAAATTTGCTTCATAGAAAGTCTTTCTACCTTCCTTCCTATGAATGTGTACTTTGTCATACCCATACTATGGAAACTTCAATGCATCTCTTATGGGACTGTGATTTTGCCCTCAACTGCTGGAGCTCCATTCTTGGTCAACGATACAGAGGAATCTCAGTGTTTGATGAAGTCAGCTTATCCATTCAGGCTCTCTCCACCCCCATTGCTATGGAAGTTATCATAATGGGATGCTGGAATATTTGGATGCAGCGTAATGGAGTGATTTTGAAGGCTATCCTGGCTTCTGTTCTCTCTTGGAGAGCTTCCTTTCGGGCAGATCTGCTTTTGCTCAAGCATAGGATCAAGGATAAGTTTGCAGATAGTCTTTCTAGTTGGATTGATCAGTGCTTAGCATAATTATCATGTTGCCTCAAGGTTTCACTAGGACTGGAGTTGGGTAGGGTGAGCCTTTGTTTTATTCTGGACTTCTGTAAATATTTTTATTCTTTTAATTTATTTACCGTAGAACGATTGTTCTACGGTTTTCGGTTCAAAAAAAGAGGAAGTGGAGTGCATGGGCTACCTACATACATGGGTTCAGATGTTCAGTAGTTGGTGCATTGGATCTTGTAGCCTGACTTGCCTAACACCTTGTTTTATAAAAAAAGGTAATCCCAACCTCTCCATCATATGATGCACACATCTAGGAATGCAAGCGGCACCCCGCATAGTCCCACATAAGTAGGGAATTAGTTCGATCTATACTAAATCTTAGCTGGAAAGTTATAACTAACGCGATTAAGTTTGATTGTGAAGCGGGGCGGATTGGGCGCCACTCTGCACCCCTACACACATCCATACTTGCCTAACAACCTTGCCCAAAGATACAAACAAAATACAAGCTCGGACATGGACGTGGCTATAGCGAGCTTAGATAGAGAGGCCGACATTCTCGAAACAATCTCGGGCATGTCAGACATTTATTTCTACACATCGACAAAGTCTACCATACCATATGTATATATGTGAATGTGACCGCGGTGAAAAATTAAATGGAGTATGTATTATTCTTGGTGGTTGGCACTCATACTTGAGGTTGTGCCGTTTTCCTCTGTTTTTTCCTCCAGAGAAGACAATAGAGAGTAGTGGTGGACCTTGACAGAGATTGTTGAAGGGGCTAGCATTGAGGGGTAAAGAAGGCAAATTATGTTTGAATTTTGACTAATCTTTGATAGTAAGCCTAACATTAAGGGTGTAAATAATGAATCTTCTAGATTCTTCATCGTCGCCACTGATAGAGAAGCCATGAAGCAATTTGATTAAATCACATCACATCACAACTAAACCCCTCACAAAATTCTTCTGGAATTTAGACTCCCCACCATTCAAAAAATTCTACTTAACCAAATTTAGACCCCCCTGCCCTGATTTTAAATGGTGGGCACGCCTCACTTAACCAAATCCCAGCCAATCAAATTTTAACCACCCCGTAATCCCCCCTGTAAACGTCGGTGTGTCTATTATTGCTCGGTCAGTGCCATCCAAATATTGCTACGGTCGGAGAGTCCAAATTATCTTGAATGTCATCCATAATGAAACAAGATTAACATACAAGTGTGTTCTCGTCACTCATTTTCAAACAACCTTTTACATGTCGTAGCTCAAAATCATGGATAGTCGGGACGTGGGGTTTTATCACTGGGTGCCCCAAGACCTAATTACTTGAGCACAACTGGGACAAAAATAAAGTGAATATACATTAGTTAATATGCATACATACGAATACATCGGCGGAGATGCGAATCTCCAACTCGGTAGATGAAAGATACATGCGGAGATGCGAATCTCCAACTCGGTACATGACAGATACATGCACTCTAGCGTATTCACAAAAAAACAGATACATGCACGGATCCGGTGCATGATATAATCTCTTTTCTCATGAATTTATACACTAAAATGCACTTCTTCCCGACTTTATCAAGATGGTTTTCGTCAGATGAATATGCGCCTAAGTCCATATATGGCTATCATCAATGTAACTTTTTTAAGCAATGGGCTGCCTCGTCGATTTTCATTAGAGAAACAGCCATATCATTACAAGGTTCCTTACTGATTTAAACAAGCAAAAGGAAGAAAAAGGCCCACACAAATCAGCGCATCGCTAGCCTGAAACGCCAATCAAGCATCACACCTCACTTCTACAAGCACACTACAGCAGCTTCAATGCACATATAAAAGCATCACTAAACATCAGTTTTTCCACCTAAACAAGCAGCACTAAAAAGTGAAGTTGAAAACCTTTAGTCAGCTGTAATTCTTCTTGTCATTGGTGCCTATCCACATTTGTAGGTCAACACTTCTCTAATCATCTTCTTGGTCACGTTTACCCCATCTTCAATATCTTTTCGTCATCGGCCCTTCTACAGAATTCCCTAATAGGAGATTTAATTACATATACAAGGTAACAACCCTAGTTGGATCATCGGGAAATTATTGACAAAAACAGGAAGCGACGCGTGTCTTCCGGATGGTCCACACCACAGCAGCAGCCCCACACAACATAAGCTTGTGCGTCTTTGCTACCTCCAAATAAATCATCCACTCCAGTAGGAGATCTTTGGAGATTTAGAGGGACACACACTACTTGCAAAATGAATCCAACAAAAAATGATCCACAGTTTCTTTTTCAGAACAAAAATGGCATTGCTCATTCCCAGTCCAACCCCTTTTGATTAAACTGCCCTAATGTAACTTTATTTACAAGAATTTATTCAAACAATGGACATGAATCTAGACAACGTAGTTTTATGTAGTCGAAGCTCCAACAGTTTAGCCGTTTAATGTAGGTGATCAACCCGATCAGGTGGCTTAGAGATGTACATGATGAGACATAGGTGGTACTGTACCTTTTTTATTTTGTATACATGATGTTAATCTTCAAACAGATAAAATTCCGGGTCATTTTCCCCTTTTTGAATAGTTCCTGCGCCTCCTTTATCCTCGTGCCTGCCTTTCCCCTTACTTGAAAAGTTACTGCGCCTCCTTTATCCTCGCGCCTGCATTTCCCCTTCTTTTTTGCCTTATAAATATATCCAAGGGGGTTCACTTTTTACTTTTACCGCTTTGTCCCCCTGTTCCTCTTCTTCCTTGCACTCAAGCTCTCCCACAACCGGAATGACGCCGCGCTTCTTCGACCTCGCCGGCCACCTCATCCACGACCGTGATGTCGTCCAAGTCGTCGTCAGAGCTCGTCAGAACCTCTCAGCCGCTCTCTGCTGCAGCCAGGTACGCTGAGATTTCCTCGTCAGATCTACATTATCTCATCTGTAGTTTGTTGGAGTTCATCAGTACTTCATTGCCATTCTTCGAATAGTAGACCTAGATCCCTTTTAATAGCCCACATAACTATTCCAACTGCTATGACTGCACCATTTTTGAATCTGAAAACTGCTCATAGTCTTTGAACTTCTCAAACAGAGTAGCAAACTTGACTGCTTCGCCCCCTAGGTTTAGTAAATATTTTTTAAGCTATTTTTATATCCGTAATCGCAACCGTTTCCACAAAAACTTGTTTCTGGCTAAGACTTAGTAGAAAAACCAGTCTCCACGGAAGAATGAGTCGCTCTATAAATTGCCGGCTCATTATTGCATATTGTAACTCATCTTGATAGTCACAGATGTCCCTTATTCGACCGACTCAAATATTCTGAATAACTTCACGACTTGTTAGTAATAGAACAAATGTGTTAACTCGCTCTAAATTGGAGTAACCTCTTTCTCTGCCGGTTTATCATGTAGTGAGACCAGCGACTGATCACCTATAAATATGACCCGCCATCCATATTTTACTTGCAGGTTTAAGGGAGAGTATCAGGTGATACAGAGCCTTAGATGCTCCCATGATACGAGCTCCTAACATTTTGCGAAAAAGACATTTCGAAGTCTAAAAATTGCGAACAAGTACAACAACCTTTCAGAACTTACTAGGAACCGTTGGATCTGAGATCCGACGGACCAAAAGCTCGTATCATGGGAGCATCTAAGGCATGGTATCACCTGATATTTTCCCGCAGGTTTAACCCTCAGGCGACTCATTATGGCCAAGTCTGGCAAGGCCTGTAACTGGGTCCAATCTCAAGTATCAAGCCTAGTACTTGACAACCTCATGGGACAAGGTCTCCTTCCGGCTCAACCAGTAGTTGGCTGGTGGGCGCCTGAAGAAGAAAGCACCCCTCAACCTGACCAAGGAGAAGTCATTATGTTCACAGATCATCTCCATAGGGTTTTCTCACCATCCGGGTCAAAATTCTTCCGGGATTTCCTTAATTTCTTCAAACTCCATCCTTAAGATATTGGTCCCAACTCTATGACCAATCTGTGCCAATTCCAAGTCTTCTGCGAAGTTTATCTTCAGACAGAGGCAATTGTCCCTATCTTCAGGGATTTTTTCTGTATCAACCATCAGACTAAGTTTGCAGATGGTTCCAACATAGAGCTTGGCGGGGGTTTTCATTTAGAGGTGGAAGAATTGTCCCTTTCCAGAAGCTAAACTACCGAGTCATCCGAAAGGATGGAATAAGACCTGGTTTTATTGCAAGAATACTACTCCCATCGGCGAAAATCCATTGCTGGGTTACAGACTCGAGCGACTTAATGCCACTGAAGCTTTTCCTGGTTGGCCTTCTAAGGAAGAGTGGCAAGAAGTCGCCCATATATTCTAAGTTGAGGGCCTTATGAGCGTAAGGCCTCACCAGGATTGATCTGACCCAGTGCAGGATCAGCTGGAGAATCCAGCCATTAAGTCGGAGGGACGACTTAATGTGTAACTATACCGGCAAGTTAGCTGACGAACACCATTTCAGCCAAGATGACTTGCCAGTTGGTGACATAAACAAGGTCGTGAAGAAACTGCTAGGAGAGCCCCAAGATGCTTGCAACAAGACCGGGCTTGCTCCTTTCTGTATTAAAAATCCAGCACCTCCAGTAAGTATGCTTGTATTCATTTATCTTGCTTATTTATCTTTGCTTGACCCGGGCTCACTTCTTAATCTGTCAAAACGTGCAGGTTGACTCCCCATTCTGAAAAAGGAAAAGGCCCGCAAGCCTGCTCCGATGCCTACTGAGCAAGACCAGTCGACGACGACGAGCCGGCCGCTGGGAATGAGTCGGAGGTAGAGCTTGACTCACTTGGTCATTTATTTATACAACTTGCTGACGCCTCCTCTTCTCAGGGACAAACCGAAGGTAGTCAAGCCGGCGATGCTGAGGTAATTTCCATCTCACAGAGCTCAGAAACTTATGTCCCCAAGAGATCAAGAAGAGCCGTCAGGAAGGTACCATTTTCTCATCCACGCGCTTACTTAGTTCAAAATTTGTTTTGAAGAAAATGCAGCAAGCCGGCAAGCGTAAGCTCTGAAGCAATTCTGGCGAGTTGAACGCTGGGTTATCACATGAGCCGGTGGCTCGAAAGTGACGGGTTGAGGTGCCTCACAGTCCTACTCATCTCTTCCATGAGCTGGACTTATTAGGCAACCCCTTAACCCTTCTAACTCAAATTATCATGAGTCGAATCCATCCTCTGGAGAATCAATCGCCAGCAAACTACCGGATTTAAACATTAAGCGTGGGTGAGTACTTGTACTGCCTTATCTTGCTTATTGCAACATTTTACTCAATGAAAAGTGTTTGTATTTGTATCATGGCAAAAGCCCTTGCCAGGAGAAAAGTCGACGAGTCATCCGCCGCCCTTTCTACCTCTAGTACTGAAGACCCGCCGCAACATAACCCGGATCATGAACCAGAGACGGTTCACGAGCCGGTACTTACCGATAAACCGCCGGCGGGTGAAACAACAAACGTCATAGATGAGCAGGCCAAACCAGATGAGTGGGAAAAACCAGATGAGCCGGTCACAGATGTCCACCTACCAAGTCCTGCTCATGCTCCCAGTCCTTGTCCACAAGCTGAAGATGTCAATCAGATGGAGGTTAACACAGACGTAGCGATTACTGGGACGGGACAAAGTGCTCCTGATGCCTCAAGCACTTTGGCCAAGATTTTGGCCAAAGATGAGTCGGTCCCATTGGATAAGGGGAAAACTAAGTTGGAACTCCCTGGCTTAGGGAACATGAACGTTGAAGAGCTGCATCAAGGATTTCTGACCCAGTTGCCTGAGAGCCAGGATACCGCAATCATGCTGCGAACAAAGTATGAGGTATGAGATAATCTCTGTCCCCAACCCTGTATCTATATACTTATGTAGCCCCCAAGGCTTAAACATATGAAAACTTGAGTGTGTGTAAGGCTTGCATGAAACTTTTCACTAGCCTACTATAGGCCCCAAGGGCCGAGTTATTATGAAAATAACAAGCCAGTTCTTTGTAAATACGTCCCCATGTAGATGATTAAAAAGGTGACATGTAGCCCCCAAGGGCCGACGCATCTATGTGAGAGAGTCGGGTCTTCAGAATGTTGAATGTAACAAATGAAGTGAAAAACACCAAGTAGCCCCCAAGGACCGGCTCATTTCCATGAAGTGAGTCGGGTCTTTATCATTGTTTCCTTTTGGGGAAAATGACGTGCATTAGCCCCCAAGTGCCATGTAGTTTGCTTGCAACTGCCTGGGACTTTTAAGTAGAAAATATTTGCTGCCTCATAGCCCCCAAGTTGCGTGTTATGCAATAGTGCTGACTTGGGAGTTAAATAACTTATTTGATCATCATATATTGGACTGCAGGACATACTCAATGTGGCCAAGTCAAAAGTGGCCGTCTTGAAAAAGGATATGGAAGTGGAATAGATTTTGCGCGTCAAAGCAGAGTCAAAACTACAATCCTCCGCGGAAGAACTTGAGAAAATGAAGGCTGCCTTGGATGCGGAAAGAGCCGCCATTGAGACCAAAAAGGCCGCCTTGATTCAACGTGCAGAAGATGCTGAAGGCCGGCTTACAATTGAGACATAGGGGTTGGTGGAGTTGAAGTGTCATATCACGAACATGGTTGTCGACGTTTTTGGTAAGCAACACTTATTGCAGTCCGCAAATCCTTCGCAAAGTATATTCTGGCTTATAGCCTATATGAGTGCTTGTCTTGCAGGCAGAAGAGACCAACGAGGAGTCCAAGTACCCCTGGTAAAGTTGAAGGCCATATACACGTTGCTAGAGCAACTGTACTCAGGCAGCCTTCGCACTATTATGGTCGTGAAGGGCGGAAAAGAGCCGCCTTTGTTGATAAAGGATATGCTCGATCAATTTTCAAACATGCCGAAGCAGCTGGAAGAATGGAGAAGATCAGCCACTCGAGCCAGTGCAATGGAATCACTTAGCCGTGCGAAGGCCTTCTTACCAGTGATGGACCTGGCCGAGATGTCTGGCGAGTTTCCAGAATTTAACATTGATGGCAGCCAATTTACTGCAGCAGACTATGCTCGTTGCTTGAAGGAAACACATGTTCTGGTGAGTTAACTTGCTTTGGAGCTCGACCTATCGGCCAGTATATGATGCATCAAACGTACGAGTCCCCCCGCCAACCTTCGAGCCGATTGATCTGACTCCATGATGGCGTAAGAACTACTTTGCTCCTGATGTTGACCCGTCAGTTATTATGCAAGATGATGCCATTTTGAGGCCTTAACCAAGATTAACTGGTGTGTGAGCGATCACTAGTACGAGCAGGAAGAAAAGGTGCAGGATGACCCAGAAGTTTCTGGTGCTGAAAATCGTCAAGCGGATATTGATGTGAGGAGCATCGACCCGGAGAGCGCAGGAGCTGGCTTGCAGGAGTAGATGACTCCTAAAAAACTTGGAAACATTTTGAGCCCAACTATGGCTTTATAATAGGATAGTAAAACTCTTGTGTCGTCTGTGGTGCCTTCGCGCACTTTTACACTTTGAGCGTAAAGATTTCGACTGATGTGTTGTTCTGTTGACCCGCCCAGTATCTTGATATTGATCCGTTACTTGAATCAATGATGTGGCAAGTCATATTTTTTGAGCCGTCGGTAATGGTTATTGGTCATTGGTACACCTGGTCAAAATTCATCCTTGATCAGAATAACCCGGTGTATCAATGACCAGCAATTCATGGTCGAAATAAAAAAATGACCAAGGCAGAAAAAATTAATCCTCCAAAACGGAGAGTAATATATATACATATATATATATATATATATAGTGGCACTATTCTAATCTCATGATTAGAATAACTATTTGGATCACAGCAGCCCTATATAGGGCCCGACAAGGCCCTCCCGAACTTCCAAACTGCCGCCGGCCCGACAGGAACCATTGGATCCCGAGGCCCCCCGACAGGATCCACCTGATCACGATCCTGATCCCGAGCCGCCCTAGCCCCCCTCCTCCCCTCAATCCACCGACCTCCCCCGCCGGATCCGCCGCCTCCTTTCCTGCCCCAACTCCTGGCCAGCCGAATCCGCCGCCTCCCTTCCTTCCCCAACTCCTGGTCGGCCGGATCCGCCGCCTCCCTTCCTTCCCCAACTCCTGGCTGGCCACCAGCGCGGGCGAGCGAGCGACGGCGGACGCCGGCACGAGGGAGTCCGCGTCGCCTAGACGCGACGAAGCCGCCATGGACTTCAGGAAGCCGCATCCTCGTCCCATTGTCACCGCCCGAAGCCTTGGCAGACCAGATGACGACCCCGACGCAAGCAACAGTGAGCGGCGCGACCAACGGAGCAACTCCTCCGCAGAGGCAGCATCGGCTGCGCCCTCAAATTTAGCGGCAAAAGTACATGAACTTCCTCCCAATTTTGCCTTCTTCTTCAATCTTGCCTTCTTTGACCTTCTTGCTTTCTCCAGATGAACTTCGCGCCCCCTGCAAGACATGGATTGCCATGGAATTCCTCTACTACCTCCACGACGAATTTTTCTCAAGGTGGCCTATCAGCTGCTGGAAAAAGATTGGCTGGACTTCTAGCCAGGGTATGGTTGAACTTCTTCCTTCCTTTGGTTTGTTATTTGCCTACAGCTATGTGAAGTTCAGGTGGTGTGTGAGCCTCAGTCCAGGCTACAAAAGCTTTTTAAAATTCTGCCTGCTTACAACCATGTTAAGTTCTGGTAGTGTGTGAGCCTCAATCCAGGCTACAAAACAGCATTGTAAAAATCTGCCTGCATATAGGCATGTGAAGTTCAGGTAGTATGTGATCCTCAGTCCAGGCTACAAACACTATAAAATCTGCCTGCATTCACATTCACATGTGAAGTTCAACTAGTAAGTGTGCTAGAGTTCAGGTTGGTATGTCTCTGGTTCTGTGCAAAAAAAATAAAAGGAAAATAAAACATGCATGTGATATGACATGAAGGTCAGGTTGGTATGCACTAGCAGTCCATCCATTCAAACGCATGAAGGTTCAGGTTTTTTAAACTGTAGACAGTATTTCCCCTTTACAAAACAGGAAGTTCAGGTTGTGGACAGTGCCCAGTTCAGGTGCATATAAGTAATAAAATATTGTAGAATTAAAAAACAGGATGTGAAGTTAATTCTGTGAAGGGTGCTCAGTTCAGGTACAAAGGCATCGGCAGATGCTCAGCTCAGTGCATAGTGTGATAGCTCTCACCACTTTATATATGAGAAGTTCAGGCTATGAATAATGCTAAGTTCAGTTACAAAGGTATATGCAGATATAACTTGTGTGCTAATACACCTTTTTTTTCTTTTATGTCAGGAAGACGATAGACGCATGAAGAAGCTTAGAAGTTCCCAGCAGCAAGTACACAATCCAAAGCCTGTACGCGTTCCACCCCCCTCAATGGGTCACGCCTCAAACGCACCAACAGCATTACCAACCTGCTCCAGACCAAAAATGGATGACACCCGAAACACACGGATACTTCCAAGATGCTGGGTCACAGCCCTATCCGCAGAGGTTTGCGCCTCCACCTAATTGGGTGACACCGGAAATCCCCGCGGATTCTTTGTATCCACAAGCAGGCTCCCAAGCACGCCGATGGAGGAGGGGGTTAGCTCAAGTCCTGCGTGTAACTCTGGAGGTTATCCTGGTGTGCCTCATCAATGCCAAAGCGAAGCAACTAAACTGGATCCCAGGACAAATCCAACAGCAAAACACACACGGAGGAGAGTGATCTGCACACTACCACCGTTTGATCCTGCTGCTGCTACTACAAGTCAGAATTCTACGGGGCACAAGGTAGATGGATTTCTTCACAAAATAAAAGAGCAAACCAAGACCAGAATCGCAATACCTCCACAACCAACTCAAGCAAAAAGGACGCAAACAAGAGAGAGGCCATCTTCAGCCCTCCTTCCTCCTCGTGATCCACAGCTGCATCCTGCTATGATTACTCCGCCATGCCCCATCCCAGAGGGACAGCAGCCGACACCGGCGGAGTTGCGATCATACACGCACATAAGTGAAATAAAAAATATTTATATACGCATCTTGTATTATCTGCACATTTTCTGCTCCCTCCAGAATAACAAGTTCATAAACTGCATTTTAACGTGTTGTTTGGATTATTTTTTTTCTTTTTCTGCAGACGTCGGATCTACCAGATTATCTAATACCAAGACTAAAGATGCGATTCAAAGATGTAGAGAAAGCAAGGGAATTTTATAACAGATACGCCAGGCATGCTGGTTTTGGAATCAGGAAGACGGGTGGAAATGACAACCACAAGTATTTTGTTTGTGCCTTCCAAGGGATACACACATCTTCTGTTTCAGAGGCCAACAGGAAGTGAAACAAAACATCGCAGAGGACGGGCTGCAATGCAAGAATGAGGGTGAAGGTGCAGGAGGATGACACATGCGTGGCAGTGGACATTGAGTACAATCATAATCACCAGCTCATGCAAACTGATGACATGCTGGTATTCTTGCACTCACACAAGAATTATGACCCCACTATTCTGGAGTATGTAAAGCTCCTGCAGTACCATGATGTCAAGCACACAACAATCATGTCCATGCTATCTGAAAATGAAGATGGAAGCTACTTCCTAAGCATGACCGGACGAGACCTACTAAACCAGTAAGTATTCAAACACCCACATGCTGCAATGTAAAATAGCATCCTAGCTCACAACCCCTTTGATAGCAAAAATAAAAAATGCATGTTGGCGTGTGATTTGCAGGAAAGCCATGAATGCAAGGAAAGATGATTTGGATGATGTATTAAAACTTGTTTCATTCTTGAAAGACATGAAGGCAATAAATGATGAGTTCTTCTATGACATCCAAGTGGACAAGGACAAGTCAATTAAAAACATTTTCTGGTCCAATGCAAGCTGCCGAGGAGCCTATCAAGACTTCGGCGATTGCGTAACATTTGACATGACTTACAAGACCAACAGATTTCATATGCCCCTGGGAGTGTTTGTTGGAACAAACCATCACTTGCAGTCAACGATATTTGCCGTTGCCCTGATAAGAGACGAAGATGCAAAGTCATTCAAGTGGCTGTTCGATACATTTCTACGGTGCATGAACAACAAGCACCCAACTTGCATTCTAACAGGTGAGTTCAAAAAAAAACTCCTCAAGTTTCATCATCTTTTCAGTCTATGGGTCTTTGTTGGTTGGGTACATTTGTTTTTTCTGAAAAATATGTAAAAAATGCAGTTCAACCACTGTTAGCACAGAAGTCCAACTAGCAATACAAGAAAGCAAAATTATTTGTCACATGTTTAGAAAAAAGTTAGTTATGAATGTGAAGTTCAAGTACATGAATCATAGAAGTTCAAGGACGAAGCTGTTAGATAAAAATATGTAGCATGTTCAGAAAAACATAGTTATTTATGTGAAGTTCAATCATTGCTACCACAGAAGTTCAACAACACTGCTGTAAGAAAAATTTTGAGTGTGACACTACTAGTTTGTCATACTACTAACTGTGAAGTTCAAGCACTGGTACCACAGAAGTTCAGCAACACTGCTGTAAGAAAAAAATACATGTGACATTCTTAGATAGCCATACTACTAGATGTGAAGTTCAATTACTTGTGCAACATAAGTTCACCATCAGTACAAAAAAGAATCAAGTTTCATTTTTTTAATTCGATCAGACCAGTGCCCATCGATGGCGAAAGCTATAACACAATCATTTCCAAACACCGTCCACAAGCTATGCCGTTGGCACATATTGAAGAAGTACAGGGAATACCTTGCATTGCTGTACAAAAAGTATAAAACATTCAAAGAGGAGTTCACAGCTATATTGAACTGGCCGCTGATGCCAACGGAGTTTGAAGATGCCTGGGCTGAACTCGTGCACAAGTACCACCTGGAGAACGACCAGATGATGATGCAGCTCTGGAGTGATAGGAAGATGTGGATTTCAGCATATTACAAGAACATTTTCTGTGCTAGAATGACTTCCACACAACGAAGCGAGAGTATGAACCACGTGCTAAAGAAAGGGTTTGTCAAGGGGACCAAGAACCTACACAAGTTTGCTAGGCGGGTCAATGCTTGCATACAAACTCGGATGCAGAAGGAGAACGAGCAAACAATGACCAGCATGGTATGATGACAAGTACAAAACACCACCATCATGTTCTGTTTACCTTCAACATGTGCACTTTGAATTTTAAAAAATGAAACCCATGATTCTGCTTCGACTAATATCTTACTTTTTGACATGTGCAGACCAATCCTGTGACAAAGACAACTTATGGCTACGAGGAAGACATGTCTATCAAGTACACGAGAGATGTGTACACCGAGATGAGGAATAGGATGAGAAAGGCCACGCTATTTCGCGCAAAGCGTACAGCAGAGTCCACTAAGTACCTTGTGTACTACCACAACAAGCCTGGCCATGATGATGAAGAAAGATTTTCCTGGTCAAAGCATGAATTCCAGGTTGTAGCTGACCCAGATAATGAAATATACGAGTGTGAATGCAAGCTCTGGACACACACAGGTGAGTGGGAAAACAAACTCATTAAATAGCTAGACTAGTAGTATCATAACAAAATTTATGAAACTCATTGCTGGCTCACAAACTATGTATTCTGCATTCATCGCAAAATGCAGGCCTGTTCTGCCTTCACATCATGAACATACTGGACTACCTGAAGCCTGACAAATTTCCAAACAAGTATATCCTCAAACGGTACACAAAGACTGCAAAATCACAGCCAACCTTTGATACAAGGGACTACAACACAACCGCATCGGATGGCAGCTCAAGGCTATCGAAGCAAGACATCTTGCTGCAGCTGAATTTGATGGTTAACAAGAAAGCGATGAGATGTGACCAGCAGTATGACAGAGCCTACTATGTTCTCAAGAGGCTCGTGGAAGAGCTTGATGCAATACATTCAGCAAATCGAGCGGATGCTGACGAAAGGATGGCTGAAGAGGACGCTGAAATTGAAGATGACCTTCACTATTATGCAGCTCAAATGCTCAACATCGCCGCTGAAGCCAACCAATGCAAGCAGGGTGATGGCCAATCAATGGAGCAGCGACAGCAAGAGACGATGAAACTGCCGCTGTATTCTGAAACAAAGGGTAGGAAGAAAATTACTGCAGCAAAGAAAAGTGACAAGAGAGCGCAAATAAAGGCACCACCTGCAGGAAGAGTCGTGGTGCTCGATGAGAATGGAGTGCCACTTGGACACAGGAAATGTAGTGTGTGCAACCAGGTTGCAGGACACAACAAGCTGACCTGTCCAACACTCTTGGAAAGAAACAATGCCGAGGAGGTCAAGCAACCCAAATCTCAAAAACAGCAACCCAAAGTTATGGAACAAAAGAAGGGACCACACCCACAGAAAGCAAGCACCAGACTTTGTAGCATATGCAAGGAGTATGAACCACGTAATGCAAGAACATGCCCAAAGCGAGCAGATGCTGAAAAGACAAGCAAAAAGCCAGAGAAGAAACAGAAAGCAAAACCCAGAGCCAGCAACAAGAAAGAGGTGGAAGTGGAAGAGGAAGACGAAGACACCGTCGAAGAAGAGGAAGACGAAGAGGAAGAGAACAATGAAGAGAAAGAGGAAGATGATGATGAAGAGGAAGAGGAAGAGGATGATGAAGAGGAAGATGAAGAGGAAGAGGTACATGTCAAGCAAAAACCTATACAACCAAAGCCTAGGAGGAGCGCAAGGCTGATAAACAGTTAGAATAGGTCAATTAACACAATGCAAACTTATGTCATGTCAATGTCCAGAATATTATGTCATCCCCTTTTATTGTTTAACTTTCAAAGAAGTCCTGGTAACATACACTGTGAAGTTCACGTAGTATTACTGCAGAAGTCCTAGTATGTTATGAGATGAAGTGCTGTGCTGATGATGTACTGCATGAAAGAGCAAGCAGTAATAAAATGAAAAACATACACTTTGAAGTTCAAGTAATATTACTGCAGAAGTCCTGGTATGTTATGGGATGAAGTGATGTGCTGGTGATCTATTGCATGAAAGTGCAAGCAAGAACAAACATGAAAAATATATACTGTGAAGTTCAAGTAAGCTTACTACAGAAGTCCTGGTATATTATGGCAGGAGGTGCTCGTGTTGTATTCCATACAAGTGCAACCAGCAAATAATCATATAGTATTGAAGTTCAGGTCGGCTTATAGAAGAAGTTCTGGTATATAAAATCGATGTAGGAAAAAAATATGCTTAAAAATAAAGTTTCACCGCATAAACTAAGGTTAGCAAGCCTAAGACAACGCGTTCAAATGTGAAGTTCTGCTTGGATACGTGCAGAAGTTCATGTACAATGCCGACAAAAGATAAAGAAATGTCAACAATATTTCTGCACAGATTTACATATGAAATACGTTCGCACTTGAAAAAACACAAAAAAATATAGATTCTACGCAAAAGCATACATATTGGTTGGGTTGAACATCACCAATACATTACACAACACAAAATATCCTCTCCATCTGAAACCAGCAGCCCAGCCACATCTCAAAGCAGAAGTTCAAGTCTACGATCATATGTTGGGAGCCCGAAAATAAACAACACAAAAAAAATCAAGCAGTTAAACCAAAACCGAGGCAGAAGTTCAGGTACATCTGTTGGGGCAAAAACATTCAACACATGGATACTGAAAAACGACGCAGTACATTGAAATTCACAAAGCCAAATCATTCTTCACACCAAATGCATTTGTCCACAATATCATAAGTAATAGTGTTGCCCCTATAGATACACAAATCACTAAAAACATTCTTACAACCAGATCTTTATGAAATTGTTCCAATCATTATCAAACCTAAAAATCTGTACGAAATCAAATCTACAGATGAAACTAATGTTTCGAATTCACGGGCCAAGGGACTGGATCTCTTTAGGGAGCTCTGAACGCAGGACTTCATTCTTCTCGCTAAAAATCAGAGTGTGCATGAACTCAGCCTTCCAGTCATCTGCAGCAGCCTGCAAACAAAAGAAAGGTGAAAACGATGGTTTAGTAACGGATATCTAAAACCACAGCAGGAGCGTCTCAGCAAAAACACACAAGAATAATCAAAGGATGATGAGACAAGAACAAAGATAGAACATACTTCCACATCACCAAAATCTTCAACAATCTCATCGCCATCATACAAAGAGCTGAACTTCACGGCAAAGAAACCACAATCATTACTCTTCTGCTTCGGAACATCGATGAAAGTCGGCCTCTTTGCAATAGTCACCCAGTTAGGCTACTTGCTCGCCTTGTATGCAGCCTTGCCATACACCTCCTCGAGCAACCCAACAAATCTCTTCATCTGCCGGAAATAACAAAATTAGATGAAGTCAAAAACATGTTAACCAAAATAGTTAAGTTCAGGTACATAAAAAAGCGACACTTGCATAAGATCCACCTAAACAAAATAGTAGAAGTTCAACTTCTAAAGGACAGTCGGTTCAAGCAGTATTACCAAAACAGAGACAACAACATATTTTGTCAACACAAGGCATAATAAACTTCGTGTCAAACAAGAGAATGTGAAAGGAGGTTCAGGCTAAGAAACACTCACGATATTTTGCAGTCCCCATGGAAACTCGATCGCGACGTTTGCATATTATCGTAAGAAAGTGAATCAAGGATGTCAATGCTCCCACGATATCTATTCAACACATACACACTGTAGTGCGCCATTGTGCCAATTGGCCTGAATAGAATCAAGAAAACCTGCCAAGAATGAAAGTACCGATGAACACAAACTATAAAAGCATATGTACTGAAGAACCGGCATGAACAAAAACTTCTTGACAAACTCAGCAAAAGGATGCACATGAAATTAAAAAAAGCAAGAGTTCTGAAAACCTAACCAGCTTTGCATTAAGAAGGTCTTCTTCCTTGCGAACAAACATTGGGAGGAGACCAGCAGATTTTTTTGCATCAAACTTTGGAACTGTTGCACCGAAGAAATCATACTCCAGGCAGTACTGTGCATTCACAAAAACACAATTAAAACACCTCACAAATGCTACTACAACAAAACTAAGGCAAAAAGAAGGAGATAGGGGTGCAAAGAACTAAAACCTGTATGAAGTAGGGACTAAGTACAACCCTGTCAGCACTAGTGAATATCTAAGAGGTCTCCGGCTTATCCTTCCACAAATTTATGAGATAATCCATTATGTCTCCTTCCATCTGCTGCCCTTCATCGAAAAGCGTATAAAGGACACGTCCTGTGAGGTCAATCACATTCGCAGGGATGGTAAACATGCAGTAGCTTGTCCTGCAGAATACAAAAGGATAGTAAAAAAATATTAGAAGTTCAGATACAACAACAAACATAAGTTCACACATTATAACTCAAAAGGCAAGAGGAGACATAAAACAGAAGTTCAGATACTACAACAACGGCAGTTCAGACAATACAACAACAGAAGTTCAGACACTACAACTCCAAGGCAAGGGAGCGACAGATGAGGGTAACTCACTCAGAATACTTCTCCAGACCGTCTTTACTCAACACATACTGTTTCAACTTCCGAGCCTCGGATAGATGAGGGTACTGTATTTTTTCAGGGGAGCGACAGGAGAACGCCACTTCAAAGGCAATCTTGATGCTCTCTTGGAGGAAGTTATGTTCCCAGACTCAACTGCCGGTTTCCTCATGGTGATCACAACATTCTTCCCACCTCTACCAGCAACAGTACCAGCAGCACATTTAGCATTCTTCGGGTAAGCAATCTTCTCAAAATCATCATCGGACGAAATCACTTCTGCTTCGGCTGCTTCGACTGCATCAGCCTTCCTGTAGCAAGGGGTTTTTGGAGTACCATGAATACCACCAGCCTGCTTCCCCAACTTGGAAGGAATAAGGGTCTGAGGTCTATCATCTCCTATCGGAGCTGTACTCATCGGTTCCTCCCTAGGCTGGTATTCTTGTGACCCGAGGAATGAGTAGTGGTAATCGGTCAGCTCCAACGGTTCCACTGTCAAAGAAAAAAGGAAGAGAAAACATCACCATTAAATACAACTGAAGTTCAGGAACATCACAATGTGCAGTCCAACTAATAAAGATGACATGGTTACTACTCAAGCTGACCTAAAAAAATAGTTGCAGTAAAAAACTAAATGAAGTTCAGGCACAACCAGAGGCACAGTTCAAGATAAACCGATGAACTGTAAATCATTCAACTACAGCTAACAAAACCATAGAAAGGCATCATCTCTGAAGTTCAATTATAAAAGAAAATGCTCATGTCCATTTAAGCAAAACAAAACACACAAGCAAAATTAAAAAAGATAGAAATGAAGTTCATGTACAAAGAAAATGCTCCTCTCCTTCCGAAACCAGCAGCCCAGCCAGACCTCAAGCAGAAGTCCAAGTTCAGAGAAAAATATGAAGTTTAGGTAGAATAAAAGATGCAGTGCAGGTAAGCAGTACAAGTTCCAAAATACTTACATGTGTAGTAGCCAAACAGAGCTTGGAAGTCTGTCTCAAACAGGTTAGAAGAAGCGATCGAGTACAGCCACGTCTTCCTGACATCCCCGATATTCTCATGGGAATAATTTGCAAGAACCCTGTCATGATACGAATTAACATTTGTAAGCATGAAGAATCCGCAGTCGATACTGCCATCAAACGAAGTAAAAGAAATAGTGTTAGGACAGAAAAAGAAAGCCAACGAATTAAACACGTCGCAGCTTAAGTACAACTACAGTTAAACAGATGTGATAAAGAGAAAAAGTCGAACTCATACTTGTTTTGCTGCTGGGGGACATCAATCCAATCCAGAGGGAAATTGCCGATGCTAATAGGACTGAAGGTTGTCTCCCTGTTGTTGCTGGCATCCTTCCAAAGCCTCTTGATGTTGTCGGTCATCGGTCGAAACAGGCGTACCGCACATTCATCTTTTGGTCCATAGTAGGAATCGAGAAGCTGGAACCTTGAATTCTTCAGGTCAAGGAACACCGACACCCAATGACCGACACCACCCATGGAAGCAGGAAGCTCAGGCGGGTCAAAAGTAGGGAAAACAACCTGAAGCATCATAAACACATGAATCATTAAAAAATGAGAATTAATATCAGAATGGTACAAAAGAAAAATAAAACAAATATTAACACAGTGGATCGCACTGCAAAACTAATATAGAGGCAAAGAACAAGATATTGCATACCGAATCATGTGCATCCATGCTATCTGGACCACTCGCCATGAAGTACTTCCTCACATGGGAATCAAAATGACCTCTGAAAATCTTGTCCTAAAATAATGCAGACAACACCAACATATGAAAAAATACAAAAATGAGACAAACAAGTTTTAACTAAAATGGTAAGGAACAAAACAGAAAAGAAATCACTGTATGGTTGACTTACACAAACCCAATACGGCAGGATGAGTTTATCCGATCCCTGGTACTTCGCACGTAGACAATAGAGTGCACACTCAGCCACATTAGATGTAAGCATTCCGCGAGGACCAAAAGATATTGCGACTTCTTGAACAGAAGCTTCACACTCCTTGTTTTGGAACATAATCATTGATCTAAAACAAGCGAATAGAAAGTAAAACAAGTTAAGCAGCAGGAACTCAGGAAGTTCATAACACATGTTAGCACAGAAGTTCAGCTATATCACAACAGGCAGTACCGTACAAAAGAGGCCAGAAGTTTAGCACCAGAGAAGCAAAAAAACAAGAAGTTTAGGTACATAGAGTTGAGAAGTTCAGGTATGAAACCACATGCAGTTCACATGGGGTACATGGATGATGTAAATGTTGAGCAGCTGCACTCACCTCTTGGAACGGTCGTTCCTAAGCCTAGTTACACTGTAATAAAAGTCATCAACCTTCTTTCGCACGACAGCAAGGTCGCTATCTGCTCACCAAAAAAATAGCAATTAACAGCAACACTCAAAGCACATAGATTCACGACAGTTTCAATTAAGACCAACATTCAAGCACAAACATTCAAAACATAAGCACATCTCAGCTGCTACATCAGAAAAGATAAAACACAACATCATAGACATCACAACCCATGCATTACAAACCTCCACCCACATAGAAAACAGGTTCACTTAACATTCTTTACAACCCACACGACAAACAACAAAACCAGAAGTTCAACTTAGACCACACAGGCAGTTCACAGGGGATATCATGGACTAAACCAAACAACAAAGAGGGAAGGTAATGGGGAAAGAAGAGAGAAGCATGCTCCTCTCTTCATGGATCCTTGCCTAGACCAGTGGCAGCACTGGAATGATCAACCTCCTCTCCATAGCTATCGCTTTTGGTATCTTCATCGTCATCTCCAGTAGACGTTGCAGCGTCGTCAGGAAGGACACCAGCAGCAGCTGGAGAATCTGAAACAAGAAAAACTTTTGGTTGTGCTTGTACAGCATTAACATCAACTGATGGCTCTGCTGCAGGAGACTTCTTTGGGCTTGCAGCAGCACTACCACCAGTTTCAACAGCAGACTCAACAGCATCTTTCTCCAAAATGATGTCTCCAGTTGTCTTGCCCTGCTCAGCATTTGAAACCTCAGCGGCAATGGACGACTGAGGTTCAGTCAGGACCACCCCGTCGGAGCAGCCGGTGCCTGAGACAGACATGTCTGCAACCTTCTCTGGAGGAACACTAACATCATCATTCTGCTGCTGCAAAAAGAAACAGAAAGTCATTACAAAGGGCCGACTGAACCTCATGCACAAGAGCAGCAAGTCCGTCTCAGGGGCAACAAGACAAATAGACAAGAAAAATGGTACCTCATTTTCACTGCCATGAACTTCATCAACTATTATGCCACTAGCCGGAGCAGGTTCATGCATAGGGGCAGCCTCATGCACAGGAGCAGCTTCATGCGCAGGTAAAACATCCTCCTCAACCCTAGCATCATCATCAACATCCTAAAAATAAAAAAAATCATTTAGAAAACAAATACCTAATCAGCAGAAGTTCAGATTGCACAATTAGAGAAGGTCAGCTATCACAACTGACACATAATGGAAGTCCAAGTACAGTAAACATAGTACGTCAGATATCAAACTACTCTAAGATACAAAAGGGAACAAAAAAGGGCCAGTCATCGAAGTCATGGAAGTTCAGGTGCTGTTGCAGTTGAAGTTCAGGTTCAATAAACAGATAAGGTCACCTAGGAACATTAGTGCTAAAAAGGAACAGTTTACGCCACATCAAATCAACAACGCTTGCCTATGACCACAAACAGTAATAACTGAAAGCTAACATTTAACATTGAACATTAGTGAAAACCTCTTTGGTATGCTCCACATGGCCTCCTTCACGACCCGAACAAGCAGAATCCTCCCTCTAAATCTGTCTCACAACAACACTTGCCTCAGCTTCAAAAGGCTTGCAACAAGCATCCTGCATTTCCTTGAACAGCCCAACGCTAGTCCGAAGGTGGGAAGTGCTCTGACGAAGCTCTTCAAGAAATTTAGCTTCAATACATAAGACCTCCTTCGAAGACTCAGCATCAAACCCGTGCCCGGGAGGAAGAATCCCATCAACGCGACTAAGACGCTCAACAGTCGAGGGAACACGCGCCAACTCCCCACAAACAGTTTCAAGAAGACTGTCAATCCTAACCAGAGAAACATTGGCAGCTTCAAACAAATCCTTGCAAGAAACGCCACCTGCAGCACTCACACGGGCAGAAGAACCTCCTGGATCTACAGGGGGCACCAGTATTAACATCCCGGGAGAATTCAAATCTTGGGGAACTTCCACTCCCTAGGCCGGCAGAACGAGGCATAGTTAGAACAGGACGTTCGATAACCCTAAAGAACACAACCTCAGCCTGTGTCTTCCACTGCATACAAAAACAAAAGTCAACGCATCAGAAAACAAATGAAGGAACATGGGAACAAAAAAATATACAAGACAATACCAGAAGTTCAAGGAAAGAATAATGCATAGAAACACTCACAGGCAGTCTCCCAAACACCCAATTGGCTGGGTCATCATCACCTTTCGTGACCAAGTCAGCCGCAGCAAGCTCAAGAAGCTTGGCCTGATCCATGAAATTGATGCGAGGGGTCCTCAAGTCAATATTAGGCGTCTTGCCAATGATAAGGCAGTCCAGATACATAAGAAGCGGTGCGCTGGCACAGCCTGTGACAGCTTTTCCTCTGCTAGTACCTTGCTGATACCTAACAACAGCACTCCGAATATCTTCAACAACCAACTGGCGGTAGTCCATGTCTGCCATATCCTCAAACACAAGGTCCTTGGCCATTGCTGCCTCCCTGGACACTCATGTAGACGTTCCAGGGATAACCACCTTCATGAAAACAATAAGGTAAAACGCCTGCAGAGCAAGATCATCCTTCGTCTCATCCTTCACAAGTTCAGCGAGGATATTCCGCAAATCCTTTTTCTTGATGTTGTCACTCCTAGCATACTGTAACGCCCTCGATGCGGCTATAGCTCCCACGTGTCGAGGCACGACTTAGAGACATAACCGCATTGAAAGCAATGTCGCAAGTTAGGCAATCATCACAACATCCCATGTAATATAAATAATAAAGGGGAGGTACATAGTTGGCTTACACTCACCACGTCAAGCAAGTACATAAATAGCATTACAACATTCAAACACTCATGGCCCGACTACGGCGCCAAAATAAAAGATAACCCAACATGCGACATGGTCCCGATCACCCCCAACTGGGCACCACTACTGATCATCAGGGAAAGACACGTAGTATCATTGAGATTCCTCGTCGAACTCCCACTTGAGCTCAAGCGCGTCACCTGGAGCGGAATCATCAGGCCCTGCATCTGGTGTAATAGTAATCTGTGAGCCACAGGGACTCAGCAATCTCGCACCCTCGCAATCAAGACTATTTAAGCTTATAGGTAAGGCAAGGTAAAAATGTGTGGAGCTGCAGCAAGCGACTAGCGTATATGGTGGCTATCTTGTTCGCAAAAGAGAGCGAGAAGAGGAGGCAAAGCGCGAACGAAAAACTAGAGAACAACCTGCGCAAGCATTACTCCAACACCGTGTTCACTTCCCGGACTCCGCCGAGAAGAGACCATCACGGTAACTCACACTATTGATTCATTTTAATTAAATTAAAGTTCAAGTTATCTACAACCGGACATTAACAAATTCCCATCTGCCAATAACCGCGGGCACGGCTTTCGAAAGTTCAAATCCCTGCAGGGGAGTCCCAACTTAGCCCATGACAAGCTCTCACGGTCAACGAAGGAATAGACCTCCTCCCGAGACATTCCGATCAGACTCGGTATCTCGGTTCTTCAAGACACTTCGACAGGTTAAAACAAATCCAGCAACACCGCTCGAATGTGCCGACAAATCCCGATAGGAGCTGCACATATCTCGTTCTCAGGGAACACTCAGATGAACACTATGTACAACTAAAACCAACCCTCGAGTTGCCCCGAGGTGGCACTGCAAGTGGCTCTATTTGGACCAACACTCAGAGGAGCACTGGCCCGGGGGGGTTTAAATAAGATGACCCTCGGGCTCCGGAAACCCAAGGGAAAAATAGGCTAGGTGGCAAATGGCAAAACCAAGGTTGGACATTGCTGGAAAAGCTTTAATCAAGGCGAACTATCAAGGGGTTCCCATTATAACCCAACCGCGTAAGGAACGCAAAAATCCGGGAACATAACACCGATATGACGGAAACTAAGGCGGCAAGAGTGGAACAAAACACTAGGCGAGAGGCCGAGCCTTCCACCCTTTACCAAGTATATAGATGCATTAAGATAACATGGCAATATAATGATATCCCAACAAGTAAATAACGTTCCAACAAGGAACGGACTCCAATCTTCACCTGCAACTAGCAACGCTATAAGAGGGGCTAAGCAAAGCGGTAACATAGCCAATCAACGGTTTGCTAGGACATGGTGGGTTAGAGGTTTGACATGGAAATTTGGGAGGCATGATAAGCAAGTGGTAGGCATCGTAGCATAGGCATAGCAAAAGAGCGAGCATCTAGCAAAGCAAAGATAGTAGTGATTTCGAGGGTATGATCATCTTGCCTGCAAAGTTGTCAGAGTTAACTAAATCCTCAAAAGTAAACTCAACGGGCTCCTCGTTAGCGAACCTGTCTCTCGTCTCTACCCAAACAAGACAAACAAGAAACAAGGACATAATCAACCACATGCAAGGCTCAAACAATACGATGCAAACATGGTATGCTATGCGGGATGCAATATGGGATGCATATGCAAGATGTGACAAGGAATGCATGAACCTGGCCTCAACTTGGAAATCCAAGTGTGCCACTGGAAAGATGAGATGAAATCACTTGAAAACAATATAAAGAACACCGGAATCGGAGTTACGGTTTGGAAATGGCAAGCAATTCAAATATGACCACGTTCTGCGATTTACAGCAAGTAGTCATCTAAATGCAACAAGATGAACATGCTACAGCACCCAAACATGACAACAAAATACATGGCAGTGATGTATTCATGATGCTTAACAAGAGTCTAGCAGTGAGCTACGGCCAATTCATCCATTAACAGGTTCAAACAAGCATGGAAAAAATGCATATGGTAAACAGATCTCAGACTTAGTGAAATTAACACTCTTCGGAGCAACAAAACTATATGCTACAGGACCTAAACATGGCAAAGTAAAGCATGGCATGAAGCTACTCAAAGAGCTTAACAAAAGGCCCTTAGTGACCTTGAGCCAAAAGGGATCAGAAAATACATTTGCAAGCATGTGAACATGGCAAAAACATAATCAGTTCTCAGACTTGGTGAAAACTAGAGCATGCTGAAACAGATATCAAGTAGGCATGTTTACGAGCTCGATGCACTCACCACAGAGAAAGTCATGATAAACTAAGCATACATCCATCAAGAATACAAAAAATGCAAGCTAGACATGGCAAGAACAATAACATAGCATGCACGGATCAACTACAACATCCTCGGCAAAATCGCTAACAAGTAGAGAATCTGCCCAGATTCACGAAATAGCAAAAGTAGAGCTCGATTGACTCAAGCTAGGTTTCTCCATAATTGCAAACAAATACATGGATGGATAGAGCACTACAAGATTAACAAAACATCCTTACTGATCATCCTCAAAAGAGGCACAGATCACTAGGAAACAACATGAACATATGGCCATATGAGATAAACAGATCAAGGACTTAGTGGAAATGCTAAGTCCCTGAAATCAGCATTACCAAGTGCCTCACTTTGCAAGCTTGTGCTAGTCACCACACACATAACAAAAATACATGGGTTGCACCTTTGGAAAGATGGCAAAACCCTTAACAAAACATATGTAGAGCTCATGGGCATATATGCACACAATAATCATGGCAAAAATGACAAATATCTAAATGGAATAGCAGATCTGACAATTATCTCAAGTAGCACTCTTCCAACAGCATTTCGGGCATCAAGATGAACTCAAATGAAAATTATGCAATGATATGAAATGATGTACTCTCTGAGATGAACATTTTGATATGCTATATGCCCAAAATAGAGCTACGAATGAGGAGATATGACATGATGAACATAGCAAATTATTAGGGTTTCGGGCAAAGAAACTCAACCGAGACGAAACCGGATCCAGATCTAGCCCGCGTGTACAGTAGCAGTGGCGCGACTCCCGAGGATCGTTGGCCGGAATCGAGGAGGCAGGCGGCGGCGGACCCGTGCCGGAGAAGAGCGGGGGCGGCGCCGGCGGGCTTCGGGCGGTGGAGAGGAAGGTCGGGCGACGCGGGCGCGGCGCTCCTCGGTGGCGGGCTCCCGCGGCAAGGGCGGCGAGGTGCGGTACGGCGGCCGGCAATGGCGGGCGCGGCGGCCGGCGAGCTGGGCGGCGGAGGCGGCGGCTCGTTGGCGTCAGGGAAGATGGGCGCGGGGAGGCGCGGTCTCCCGCGGGGCGGCGGCAGCCGAGCGCGGGCCGGAGAGGGCCCGCGGCGGGCTTCACGGGCCGGCGATGTGAGGCGCTCGCGGGCGAGTGGGGAGGTGCCACATGGCGGCGGTGGCAGATCCGGATGCGTCCAACTCGTCCGGGCGTGTCCGGCGGCGGCGGAGATCCGATTTTTAGGGTTTGGGAGAGGGGATCCACGAATTTGGAGGAGGGGGTCTTTATATAGAGGTAGAGGGAGCTAGGAGAGTCCAAATTAGGTGCGGTTTTCGGCCACGCGATCGTGATCGAATGCTCTAGATGATGGAGAGGGTTTTGGTGGGTTTTGGGCCAACATGGAGGGGTGTTGGGCTGCAACACACACGAGGCCTTTTCGGACCCTCGGTTAACCGTTGGAGCATCAAACGAAGTCCAAATGGTATGAAACTTGACAGGCGGTCTACCGGTAGTAAACCAAGGCCGCTTGACAAGTCTCGGTCCAATCCGGAAATGTTTAATCCCCACACACGAAAGAAAGGTAGAAATGACCACCGGAGGAGAACGAAGCGCCGGAATGCAAAACGGACAACGGGGAAAATGCTCGAATGCATGATATGAACACGTATGCAAAATGCAATGCACATGATGACATGATATGACATGCATGACAACGATAACAACACACGGAGACAAAGACCCGAACCCGAGAAAATAAAATAACTTAAGGCCGGAAACGGCAAGAGTTGGATTACATATTGGGTAAATCATATCCGGGGTGTTACACATACCCAAGCTTGCCCTTCAACCTCATAACAGCATCATCGAAACCATCATTCGAGGTTCTAGGGGGGTATGATTACCTTGAGGGAACCCAAAGAGATGGTGAATAGCATCACTTGTAATACGTATAACCTTGTTCACCTCACCCATGTCCAAAATCATGGTTGAAGGGTCAATCCTCGTGTAGATGTTGCCCATCAAAGGACAAGAAAAATGTTGGAATCAACCTTCAAGTCAAACACACAACCAAAACCAGCCTTGATAACCCTCGTCTTGTGCCTAGCTTGTAGCATTTTCGCACACGTCTTGACCTCTCCTAGTGAGCAGCGAATCGTCTTGTTAAAACATTTCGCCTCACCTCCTCCTTGGCCACCTTCTTCGGGCGCTTTGCCTCCTCTCTTCCTCCTCTCAGGCCGCTGCACAAGCTGATACTAAAAAAATACATTGACAAAGAAAAAAGGCAGAACAATGAGACACACAACCTTCACCAAAATTCCACTAATGCCTACATATACGCACTACATCTCAGAAGTCCAGCCATGTCTACATAGGCAGTACAACCATGTATGACCACAAGTTAACATGCTTTCAAAAATGTTGGAAATTTAAAAAGCAGAAGTTCAAACATGTACACTAAGGCAGTAATCAAACAATGTATCTCAGAAGTCCAACCATGTCTACATAGGCAGTACAACCATGTATGACCACAAGTTAACATGCTTTCAAAAATGTTGGAAATTTAAAAAGCAGAAGTTCAAACATGTACACTAAGGCAGTAATCAAAACATGTATACCAACAAGTTAAGCTTATTTCTTCATGTATATACCCAGAAGTCCAACTATGTACACAAAGGCAGAAATACCATAAAAGCAAAGCACGTCGGCTAATTTATTCGTCTATATTGAGATGGAGCAGAAGGTCACCTATGTACGCCAAGGCAGTGCTAAAAACAATAAAACTACAGAAATAGCGACAAATGCTTAAAAAACAGTAAACATAAGACATTCAAACCTGATTAGCGGCAGCATCATCATCGTCGTCGTCCTCATCATCAGCATTGAAATCAACATCATCCTTGTCCTCTGGATTAACACGAGAATGCTTCTTCACACCCTTGTTGACCTTTGCAGGTGGAACCTTACGCTTCACGCCGCATTTCTTCCCCTTACCAGATGCACCAGCACCAAGCGGAGAAGGTGTAGGCGCGGCAGTGGCAAGCACACGAGGACTACGGCGTGGCGTACCACCAATGCCTAGCCCTTCATCTTCAACAACTTCTGCAGGCCTTGAAACACGTGGGCTCCTCCGAGGAGTAACTTCACCAACTACTAGCTTCCTCGCAACAGTCTTCTTAATTTTCTTCTTAACAGGGACAACCGTGCCATCACTACGACATGGCACGTCTTCCTCAACAATGAGCTCAGTCGCATGAACAGATCCAGGAACATTAGAACCTTTCTCAAGGCAGGCCGCCCTCTTCTTGTCAAAATCTTCTCGCTTCTTCCTCTTACATTGGTCCTCCAGGAGAAGCTGAAAAGGCACATCCTCGGGTTGCGTGACAGGTTCAGTGCCATCAACAGACTGCGACTGCGTCTCTGACATCTGAAGAGAGCACAAAGGATCCGGAACGTAATCACAACCTTTGACTGAGGGAGCCCCCTCCTCAGCTGCAGCAGGGTTTTTTGATAAACCCAACTCAGATAAAACATCGTTGATGGTGTTCACAGCTTCCTCCTCTATGGACACATCTGCAAAGAACACAAAAAATCGAAGCAAAAAATAAAAAAAGTCATGAACAAAAACAAAAACAAACGACATGAACAAGCTAAAAAAACATGGCTAAAAACTTTAAAATGAAAAGAAAAGGGGTTTCACATACTAGGTGAAGCAAGAGCTGCAGAAGCAAGATCCTCGAGGCTTGAAACATTCTCAAGGCTCGAAGCAACCTCGGCAATCAAAGTCAAAGGGATAATGGGTGATTTAGCCGCATCAGATATTGGAGCATCAGTATTAACCTCTGAAGCTCCATCTTGATCGTAGGCATTTTTTTCAGAACTATTCAACTCATCACCAACTACAAAAAATGCAAGTAAAAAGGCAGCTGAGTTCTAATGCACAATCCTACACCAAAGGGACTTCTACTTTGACAACAATGTCCAATAACAAGAAGTTCAACAATACCTAACAAAGCAGTAAACACAACAAACAAACTAAAATCTACACACTAACTATAAAAACAATCTACACTCGGAGGGGCTACTACATATAACATGAATGTCCAGAAGTTCAACAATATATAACAAAGTAGTAAACACAAAATGTGCATAACAGAAGTTCAACCAAATTTCATTATGAACAAACAATAATTAAAACCAGAAGTTCAACTATGTGACCCAAGCAAATAGCACATAAAAAATATGTAGCATGACCACAAATAGTATTTCACAGCCAAACTAAATATCAATACCATGAACATCATAACAAATAAAAAAAACAAAGATATACACTATAAATATGAATCATTTGGGAAGTCCAACAACACTTGGTGACATAGTTTCACCTGCAAATCATCAACTAAAAAGTAAGCAACACTACTAACTCAAGCTAAGGCTAAAAAGCATACACATAACCTTTCTTAGAAGTTCACACTAATAAGAATGGCAGTCCAACAAGAAAACTAAGTGAAGATATGGGCAGACATATATAAGAATACTGCTTTAAAATACAAGATCCAACTACATTAAGATACCTGGAGAAGGTTTGGAAGCCATGACAACACAACCCCCTTGACGAATGAAACTCCAAACCCTAGAACAACCTACTAAAAATAGGGGATAGAATGCATATAGTTAGCAGGTAGAAAATCATACAACAAATACAAAAAACAACTAAATGAAACCCTAGGATGAAACAACTAGATAATATCAACAAGTATGAAAACATGAACAGTAGCACATATAGGCAAGCACAAACAAAAAAGGAATCCAGAAACTAACTAGCATTTGACAGACACAATGTAGACTTCGAAATCAACAATACTAAGACAATTAGATACATCAGATTCAGCATGAACCATCACACCACACCCTCTCTCACATGCATCTAAATGCTGAAATCACCAAAGGGGAAATGAATTCCAATAAACTCTGAATGGAGAAATAGCACACACAAGCATCTCATAGACAAATCTGACCACGGGGGAATGGAATCCACCCACCACACGCACAAGAACCCTACCTAATCTCCCATCAAACCATCAGAAGAAGGGGGTAGGAGGCGGACGCGAGAGCACACAGGAGGCGGACTCGACAGATCTGGCGAAACTAAAAGCAAGCATTAGGGGGCGGGGGGGAAACATTTGTACCTCTCGAAACAACCCCCGCACACACGAATACGTGGCGGTTCTTCCACTCCCCACCACGCCACACGCACCTTGCAACCGCGCAGGCAGTTGCCGCCCTCGCTTCAGAGCAGAATAGAGCGGGTTGGGCGAGGGAGAGCGGGGCGTGGGGGAGAAATAGGAGCGGGGGCGTGCGCCGGTTACTCCAGCACGAGGGCAGGGGACAAGGGCAAAGAAATCGGGGGGAGTTGGAGGCGAGGAAGGCAGCGGAGCGACGGAGAGGGGGAAGAGAGCGAGCGACAGGGGGAGAGGGGTTTTCTGACAGGTGGTGGCGAGGGAGATGCTCACTTAATGCCTATCTGTCGTGGGAATTGCAACGCCACTGAATTTACAGTTTTACCCCCCCCCCCAATAGCTAAAAAAGTAAATACATCTATAGATAAATGAATGCACCATTTGAATGCATCTATTATAATGAGATAACTTCACACAATAGAACTGCTGATATCCTTAAAACCAAAAATAGATGGCCAATGCACTACCAAAGGAAGAAAAATACATACATAAATATGCACCTAAAAAACAACAGAAAGAAGTTCAAAAAATAAAGAACAGAAGTTCAAGTACTCTAATAAAAGAAGTAATGGCATAAGAATAAATAAACCCTAAGAAACAAAAAGAAGAAGTTCAAGTACAAAAACAGATGAAGTTCATATCTAACCCTAAATCATAATAACCCTAAACCCTAAAAACCCTAAGATAGATAGTTGGGTCACGGATGTGACGGAGTCGCCTCCGCATGCGATGACGCGGCACGCCGCGTCGTCGCCTGCTCCGGCTCGTTCCTGTCTCGGCCTCGCAGGGGGAGGGGAGGAGGGTCCCTCCCCCCTGCTCGGCCTCGCGCTACCGCATTGCTGCGCGCTAGGATTTGACAGGACACAATGCGGTTATTCTGTTTCCACCCCGACCGCACGCACCATAAACCCTAAAAACCCTAAGATAGATAGTGGGGTCATGGATGTGACGGACTCGCCTCCGCACGCGATGACGCGGCACGCCGCGTCGTCGCCTGCTCCGGCTCGTTCTTGTCTCGGCCTCGCAGGGGGAGGGGAGGGGGGTCCCGACCCCCCCTCCCCCCCGCTCGGCCTCGCGCTACCGCATTGCTGCGCGCTAGGATTTGACAGGACGCAATGCGGTTATTCTGTTTCCACCCCCACCGCACGCACCCTAAACCCTAAAAACCCTAAGATAGATAGTGGGGTCACGGATGTGATGGACTCGCCTCCGCATGCGACGACGCGGCACGCCGCGTCGTCGCCTGCTCCGGCTCGTTCCTGTCTCGGCCTCGCAGGGGAAGGGGAGGGGGGTCCCGACCCCCCCTCCCCCCCTGCTCGGCCTCGCGCTACTGCATTGGTCAATACGCGCAATGCCGATTTCAATATCTACAAAATATTTAAATCCAAAAAATAACAACCTCAAATTTAACATGTTAAAAACGATTATCACACTGAAATTCAGGATAGTTATTCAGTGAAGAACAACAACTATCATAAGTACAAATAACATACTAGAAAAAATAAAAAAATACGCATATCCATCGCCCAATTACATGGCTGTTCACGGGACTAAGTCAAAAAAATCCAAACCAATGCAAAGAATGAAAAGTAACATAAAAAGAAGGAAATACAGAGGAATTGCTTTATTACTTTGCAAAGAAGGAAAAAGCAGAAGTTCACGTATAAAGAACATAGAAGTCCAGCTTCTACAAACGACCCTTACATGATCTGGAAAAAGTGCATGCATACTTGGGCTAATCCCATGATTGCTCACGAGACAAAAGTATAAAAAGGAACATCTGAAGAATTAAAAATATGAA
Source organism: Triticum aestivum (assembly GCF_018294505.1). NCBI lineage: Eukaryota > Viridiplantae > Streptophyta > Magnoliopsida > Poales > Poaceae > Triticum > Triticum aestivum. The sequence continues at coordinate 76,165,362 of NC_057797.1, forward strand.
AGGAAACCAAACAAAGAAAATATAGAGCACCATGCGCCTTCACCTTGCAAATGTGGAATGTAATCTGGAAAACCAGAAGTTCAACCATTAATAAAAAAAGAGAAGTCCAGATCTTACCAAAGATAAGTGGATGATCAAAAAACTATACCAAAACATAGACTAAGGGCAAAAGAGGATGCATGTTCCTGTGGTCCAGCTCCACGCTTACACACTAGCTACAACAAAAATTGCAGAAGAAAATCTAGTAAGGGTTTCTGATACAAAGGACTTGCTGCATTATCTTGCAGTGAAAGAAAAAAGAAGAAGTTCAGGTATGACAACGCAGAAGTCCAGCACAGAAACCCGGACAGACCCAACAGGATCCACCTGATCCTCCCCCGATCCCGATCCTGAGCCGCCCCAGCCCCGACAGGATCCAACGAAGGAAAAGAAGAAGTTCAGGTATGAAAATGGAGAAGTCCAGCTTGTACAAAGACCATTAGAAGATCTAGAAATAATGAACAAACGAATTCGTCCGAAGCATAAAATCATCTCCACAAGATTGCAACACGTCCGCACCCCCTTGGAAATGATCTGGCAACTACCTTTCGACAACTGAAAGGACCAGAGGGCAAATTTCAAAACTGCTAAAATAACATGTGCAGAAACCCGCAGGGGTGCCAACATCAAATCGCTAGAAATCCAACCGTAAGGACCCTCCCGATTAAAATTTAAGGATTAGTAAGCCTCGAATTTCACTAAAGTATGCAAATTAGGCAGCAAACTTTAAAGAAAAACGAGAAATCAATAGAAGCACGGGTTGCATCTCGGGCGGATGAAGGACACGGGCGATTTCAAATTTGTTTGAAATAACAAAGAATTTGTGCTCCAAACTCGTACTAAAACCTAATCCCCATCGTTCCAGAACTTCGACAACATCCAAAACATGCATTAAACTTGTAACAGAAACAAGTTCATCACAACCCCGAGAGCAAATCCGCCAACGTGCTAGAATCCGAATCAAAACAATCATTTAGACACTAAAAAACGTGTCCACATTACACTTACATCACAAACAACATGAATGATCAGAAAAACTCGCAGGGGAAGCCACGGTTGCGAAGATAGCCAGAAGGTCAGGTTAGTGCATAGGGAAGTTCAGGCGCGTTACTCAGACAGTTCAGGTTGTGATCAGAATATATAGGTTTGCTAAACTGAGCCTGAGCATATACTGTTATTGTGCGCGTTGGCGGCTGATCAGGTTACGAGCATAACTCCCACAAAATTAGACCGGTGCCATCCGGCTAATCGCAACAAGTTTTGAAAGCATCGTAACCGACGGGAAAACGTTACTGCCCAAGCCTTTGCACTAGTAATTAGCCAGCGAACATTCTATGTTGGACATAAAAAACTTGGACTACATAGTAATGATGATACGAAAAACACTACTCATATGATCCTGACCACATGTATCCTGGAATAGTAAAATCTACCAACAAACTATTGCACACAACTATGCTTCTGTGATTACTCTTTAACTGTGGTAAAAGCTACGAATAGGTTACTATACATTCTCACTAGAATTTACCACCGTCCCTAAGTTAGAGAAAAAAAATACTCCTACTTACGTCGTGGTGACAGCCAGCTATACATGGTAACCAAAGCAGCCCTAATTACCACATAGTAATACAATTACCACATATTAGCTACTTGCTATTGGCTGGTAACACCATTACCATTACAAGAAGTCGTTATTGTTTATACAAGGAAAAAGGTGGACCGGTTTGGTGGATCTGGGACTCGTCCATGCATGTAGTAATTAATTTAATTCTATTACTATATTTACCAAAGGTTTTACTACCAAGTGGGAAAAAAGTGACTTGATTTGACGGAGCGAGGACTGGGTGCGTACATATAATAACCGTTTTAATTCTGTTACTATATTTACCACAAGGGTTTACTAGCAGTGGAATGAAAATTGGTGGTTAGGCGTCACTATATATATATATATATATATATATATATATATATATATATATATATATATATATATATATATATATATATATATATATATATATATATATAAAGGAATTATAAGTCAGCTTTCGAGGCACGACAAAGGAGAACGGCTCTCGAGGCACGAGTCTTGCTTCAATGAAGTTGGCGCGATAGATAGCCCATGGTTTATTCTAGCTTTCTGTAAGCCGGCTCTTACGTGACATAAGCCGATGTTTTAACCTTGACTAGTTCAGGGTCATAATGATTGACTGTCAAGAGTACACTGGGTCACCTTGGCGGAGTAGCATCGAGTAGACAGACATGTTTAACCAAGTGATATAATGGCATATGCCAAGTCAAGAGGGATTTTAATAGCTAAACTCGATGAGTTAGAAACCCCCAAGTGACCTATGATCAAGAAATAAAGACTCATTCACAATATTTGATACGAAACACAGAGGCCCCGAGTTTCGGGGATGTCGACTTTATTATAATGATCATAAAAGATATATACACAAAGGTATGTACAATGAGGGAGAATCAATGGTTCTAAGTGAAATAAGCCCGAAGATGAGCAATATTCCAAGGTCTATTGGTCTCCTCTTCAGAGGTACGGGACTTATCATGTTCGCGTATATCGACAAAGTAATATGACCCATTGTGGAGGTTCTTGCTAATGACAAAAAGCTTTTCCCATGGATGTGATAGCTTTGTTTTTGAGGAAACTGCACCCTTTATTAATGATCAATGTTCATGGGGGTACAGATTACATCGGGCAAGGATAACAGCCACACATGGCGCCCAAGAGAAAGTGGAGAACTAGCTTTGGCAAGTGCGTGTGCCTCGCCATTATGTTGACGCTTCTCATGGATAAACTTCAGGTCTCGGAATAAGGTCCGCTGGGCTGTGATCTCCCTCAAGATAGTGACATAGTGACACGGAACGCCTGCTTCAATATTGGCCACCACTTCACTGCAGTCCGAAGCAACGCAAACTGAATCCACATGCAAGTCCATCGCTAATGCCAGAGCTTCGCTACACGCACGAGCTTCCAATGATGCTGGGTCAATCAAGCCTTCAAACACGACGACCAAGGAGTCCAAATAAAGTCCATTTTTGTCCCGGCAGATGGCAGCTGCCGCTCCTTTCGTTCTGTCCCGCGAAATGCCCCCATCGACATTGATTTTCACATTATGCTCTGTTGGACGCTGCCGGCCCTTCGAGGGATCGCGTACACGCCCGTCCTCCTGCAATGCATGCTGCAGCTCATTTGTTGCATGCAAATCCTTTTTCCTTGCATGCATGCCGCTGGCTTGCTCGGAGCTCTGAATAGTGACTAACTCAAGATCAACAAGGAATTTGTTAATGAAGCAATGCTTGCTAATGGGACTCTGGTACTGATCATCGTGTATAGCCCGCCGTCTAGCTCACCATATCGCCCACATCGTCACAAGCACATTGGAGAGGTCCTCCGACGGTATAGTGTCCACGAGCCAGTTCAACCACGGCTTAGGATCCTCCGTGCGGTTTGATATGGCGACCTCGGTCAACTCCTCGTCCGCGAGAGCCCAAACACATCTGGCCATTTGACAATCGAACAGGGAGTGGCGCCAAGTATCATTGGCTGCCTGGCATATCGCGCATTCAGGTGTTTCGGCCATACTCTGATGCTTGTGCACATCCCTTGTCGGCAAAGATGTCCTAGCTAGTTGCCATGCAAAAACCTTGATTTTAGACGGCACATCTGCTCCCCATAGTTTTGTCCAGGAGCGTCGGTCCGCATCAATATTGGAGTGTCCCAGGTTGTGCTCCAACCAGTCCATCCTTTGCTGTTTGGTGGCAGCAAGTAAACGGTAAGCCGATCGAACGGTGAATACACCCTTCCTTTCATAATGCCAGGACCAAAAATCTTCCTGAAGTTTGGTGCTTAACGGAATATTGAGTATCGCTGCTATGTCCATCGCATAAAAGTGTTGATCAAGCACTTGAACATCCCATGACGCTGTAGCTTGGTCAATCAGCTCAGAAACATGCTGCGGCGGACTATTTGATTTAGCACATACCGGCATCAACTTGTAGTCGTGGGGGATCCAGTTCTCTGCCCAAAGTTATGCATGCCGGCTTGATCCTGTATCAGTCAGAGCACTAACAGGGCCGGGCACATAGTTATGCGAAATGTGCGGCCCGCATAGGCCCCATAAATTTAGGGGGCCCGAAAAAAATTTTATACCTATGTATATTTTTTTTCTTGGAGTAGGCATTGGGCCGCGCATGGAGCTGGCCAGCTGGGCCGCTGATCGCGGGCGCAATACTCCCTCGTTCGTGACTCCTCGTAGTCGAGTCTCCCAGGCTGCTGCTCGATGCCTCGATGCCTCGATTATGCCAGCCGCCAGGTTCAGCTGATCTGCTCGATCTCACCCCTCAAAAAGAGCTGATCTGCTCGATCTGCCCTAAAAAAACTAATTTGCTCGATTGAAAACCAAACAGGGCGAGATAGCGCATCATCCTGGCTCCTGCGGGCCTGCCATCGAGACTTCCAAATCCGGCGACGCCGTGACGGACGACACTCCGACAGATACAGGCAGATGCAGTGGCATTGCAAATATAGTAAAATCCTCATTGGTTTGCAACTTCGCATCCATCGATTATTGCTCTCAGGATCTTTGTGTTGGAGAAAATTGATTACGAGGATTTCATTGAAGATTTAATTTCAAAGAGTTTCGAGAGGACCCGAAAGCGTTTCGGGGTCACCGAAAGGGTTTCGCAGAGTATCGGGTATTACCTGTAAATAATATATAGGTGGAAAATGTTTTTGGGGCTGTTAAATTATATATAAAAGGGTCTAGTGTTTATTAGAAGGCTTTTATATTAAATTTAATACCAACGGCTCTAATTCTAGTTGATCTAATTAGAGATAGATCTAGATCCTCTAATCCTTATAATTAGAAGCCCGATATGGTTTTAACCTCCTCCCTCTATTTCTCCGGCGATGATTAACTGATACGTTCATGGTAACTTCAAGTGTTGACAATATTCATGTTGAATCCATTGAGAAAATGAGCGCTGTCAAAATAATCAGGCCACATAGTTGTACCAAAAATTACAGCATTGTTGCGAGGGACAAAGTGACAAGCCACGGCCAGACCGTGGGAAATCATGTTTATGTGAATAGTACACAAAGAAGCAAGGATGGTGTTTTACGTCAACTATGTGGACCTAAAATTGCTAATGTATTTGAAAGGCATACAGTGTGTGTATACAACCAAAGACCCAGGTTGGATGCCGATCAGGAACCAGAACCAGAAGAGGTACAACCCACATTTAGAACTCCACCCGAATGGATCAAGATCGGTGCAATTTTAATTGCCATCAAACAAGGAGTGCATGATCACATGCAATATGAAAAGAGGCATGCATGTGTGCATGATTGATAATTAGAATATTTTATTAGAAGGTTTCCTAGATACTAGCTCCCGCTTAATTAGTTTGTTAGGATCTTTTATCTTCTTTCCTAGTCCAAGTCACGTACATCTTGTTCGGCAATATCTAGCGCTTTTTATCTTTCTTGCGGAAGGGTCATGGAAGTTGGCTATTTAATGGTCAGGCTACGGCCGTTGTATGCAGATTAGTTTTGAGTTTTCTTTTGAGTATGAGATATACAGAAAAACGTCCAAGTTACGGGCGGCCATATCTTGTGTATTATCTGTGATTTTTTCATCGTGAAAATTTACTAGCGACGGAGGGTTGATCATCACATCGACGCCTACGTGCTGATCCAAGGGGTCATTAATTTTATTCGTGTATTTTCGTACGCGGGTGAAAATTATCTTGAAGGTTGCGAGGAGGAACAGGGGGACGAACTGTTGATCAAGCATCATCGTGAAAGATCGGGCCATCTACACGCACAAATTAGCATCTCGCTAGTCTGTGCTTCATCAAGTGGTATTCAGAGCTAAGATTAGTCACGGCGATTTAGTTGGCAATATCGTCTACGGAGGGGAGTATGGAGGTGTTGAGCAGGAACGTATTGATGAAGGAGGAAGGCATCGGCGAGGTTGTTCTTTTTCACACACGTTGTGTCGTGAAGGAACGGTGTGTCAATTTGACGATCGATGAAGGTTCTATGGTCAACATGGTGAGCATCGGGGTAGTGGGCAAATTGGGACTGAATATGGCACCTCTGAAAAGACCATACACGCTGAAGTGGTTCAAAGGTGAATTAAAAATTACGCATCGGATTTTGCTAATTTTTGATTTGGAAAAATATTGTTGTGCGGATTTTTTTTATGTTTGTCCTGTGCCCATGGTGTCATGCCATATGCTACTTGGAAATCCATGGTACAAGCGTATCGGAGCTGCTCGGAATGCCAAGAAAAATACTTACTCGCTATCATGGAAGAGCCAACGAGTTTGTTTTACTCCAATGCCAACAGATGTATTTGTTTCAGATTGGAAAAGTCGTTTGCTGAAAAGAAAAGAAGAGCAAGAAGAAATAAAAGAAGTAATCGATGCACTGGTAGAAGGGCTGAATCTTTTGGTGGAGAAGGTGCAAGAGGATGGTGGTGCAAAGGGGCAGCGTTGGAGTGTTTTTAAGACACGGTGCATGATCAAGGATCGTGCATGCAAGATGATAATTGATGGTGGCAGCTTTACAAACGCCATTAGTAAAGATATTGTGCATGCATTGGGTTTGTCCATGCGGCGGCATCCAAAACCGGACCATGTGGAGTGGCTATACAACTCCGGAAAATTAAAGATTACACATAAGGTGCGTGTGACATTTGTTGTTGGAGATTATATTGACAAGATGGACTGTGATGTTGTGCCAATGAACGTGTGTCAGTTGTTATTGGGAAGACCATGACAATTCGATCATGATGCAGTGCATGCTGGAAGATCCAACACATACACGTTCATGCATGATGGAAAGAGACGCATGCTGAAACCAGTGGCAGACAGCGCAATCACCATAGATATGCAAATTCCGGAGAGGAAGGTTATACATAACTTAGACCCGAAACCGAGGATGGTTTCTCTTCAAGGGAGGGAGGATGATACGTTCATGGTAAGTTCAAGTGTTGACAATATTCATGTTGAATCCATTGAGAAAATGACCGCTGTCAAAATAATCAAGCCACATAGTTGTACCAAAAATTACAGCATTGTTGCGAGGGACAAAGTGACAAGCCACGGCCAGACCGTGGGGAATCATGTTTATGTGAACAGTACATAGAGAAGCAAGGATGGTGTTTTACGTCAACTATGTGGACCTAAAATTGCTCATGTATTTGAAAGGCATATACAACCAAAGGCCCAGGTTGGATGCCAATTAGAAACCAGAACCAGAAGAGGTACAACCCACATTTAGAACTCCACCCGAATGGATCAAGATCGGTGCAATTTTAATTGCCATCAAACAAGGAGTGCATGATCACATGCAATCTGAAAAGAGGCATGCATGTGTGCATGATTGATAATTAGAATATTTTATTAGAAGGTTTCGTAGATACTAGCTCCCGTTTCATTAGTTTGTTAGGATCTTTTATCTTCTTTCCTACTCCAAGTCACGTACATCTTGTTCGGCAATATCTAGCGTTTTTTTATCTTTCTTGCGGAAGGGTCATGGAAGTTGGCTATTTAATGGTCAGGCTACGGCCGTTGTACACAGATTAGTTTTGAATTTTCTCTTGAGTATGAGATATACAGAAAAACGTCCAAGTTACGGGCGGCCATATCTTGTGTATTATCTGTGATTTTTCCATCATAAAAATTTACTAGCGACGGAGGGTTGATCATCACATCGACGCCTACGTGTTGATCCAAGGGGGTCATTAATTTTATTCGTGTATTTTTGTACGCGGGTGAAAATTATCTTGAAGATTGCGAGGAGGAAAAGGGGGACGAACTGTTGATCAAGCATCGTCATGAAAGATCGGGCCATCTACACGCACAAATTAGCATCTCGCTAGTCTGTGCCTCATCATTAACTCCGGACAGTGAAGAGCTGCCGGATCGTGCTGGCTGCACGCTTGCAACCAAGTAGAGAGTTCGTGCTTTCGGTTTTCGGTTCGAGGGACTGTTCGTGAGCGGTTCACGGGATCATTCATCGATGGTTCGAGGAACTCCAAGTACACTGACACATTCTTCTTCCGCTGCAACTCGGTGGCGGTAACAATCGTGATCCCTACCCGTAATGCATCTTCGTATTGATCTTGGGTGTGCCTAGGTGCGTTTTTTGTTTTCTACTATGTTTTCCAACAACTCGTTTATCTTTCAAGGGAGTGCTTTAAACATTGATGCACATAGCTTCACTAAACACGCTTTAGGTCTTTCTGAGAATGCATGTTTGGCTTCTTCATCCTCTTGATCTCAATTGTATCCCATGAACATTATATTATATAATCAACAGTGGAGCGTGTATAACCTCAAAATGTATGTTATCTTAGGTTAATCACATAGGATAAATTTTAAGGTGGAGAAGAAAGAATTCATAAAAAAAATGTCTTCTCTTATTTAAGAGATAATCTCTTAGTGCATGTTTTTATGAATAACTTGTTATCTTAGATAAGACTAATAGGTAATTCATTATAGACATGTTATGTCTAAATTATATATAAAGCTTAAGTTATCAACCTCTGTACATGTCATAACCCTAGTAATACAAAAACAATAAATGTGGTGAAATCACTAATTAAGTAGCACTCATTGCAAAGGTCACTCTCACCTTTCTAGGTTATGACAAGCGGCGCATTGCATATCCCATGTTGATAGGTTTTGACGAACTTTTTCTTCACAAAAAAACGAGCGAAAAACCGAACTAGGAGCACTTTTTTCCTTTCTGAAAAGAGGCATAAATGTGCCTCCATGAGAAGTAAATCCGTGCCTCTCACGAAAAAAACATAACTTTTTTTTGTTTTCGAGAGACACGAGCGTGCCTCTCACGGAGGCAAAACCGTGCGTTCACTAGAAGCAAATCCGTGCCTCTCGTGAAACGAAACAATAAAACACGTATTTTTTCGTTTCCAAGAGGCACGAACACGATCGTGCCTCTCGCGAAAGAAAAAAAATGCTTTTTCTGTTTTTGAACTTTGGACCAAAAAGAACGACTGTATCTCTCGCGAAAATAAAAAAAAAGTGTTTTTTATGATTTTGAGAAGCACGGTCGTGCCTCTCGTGGAGGCAAAAAAAAACGTGTTTTTCGCGCAAAATGTTTTTTTCAAAAATTTGTTTTGTCCAAAAGCTAAGACCGGCTGTCGAAAAACCGAAAAGCCAAAGAATACCGGGAAAAAAACCCATCTGAAAAGCTGAAAACACGTGCGGGGAAAAGAAAATAAAAGAAGGGAGCGTTTAGAGCGCGACACATGACGGCAACTGAGAGCGACGCGAACCCACCCCAGATGACCTTTGCAAGGCTCCTGAACGAGTACTCGTTGGGTTTTTTTTTAGACAATCTTGCGAAGCTTTTATTTAACTCGTCATAATATTTACAGGGATAAAAGATAGATCACCTGGGTTGCCTAAACACACACGACGGCCAACACCAAGTGAGGGAGTATGCTTCGCTAAATTGTGAGCCTCAACATTCGAGCTCCTAAATTCATGGCTAAAAAAGCAAGTAACAAAATGTTTGGATCGATCTACAATCTCCCTAATGATAGAGTGGGCATTTGGGATTTATGAAATAAGACTCTCAAGAAGGGACTTATAGGAACTTATAGTTGTAATATGGTCTTATATAGACTTATAAGTCCCAGGAACCAAACAGGTAAGGACTTTTTAGGGACTTGGGACTTCTAAGTTGAAACTAAAAAAAGTCCTAAGACTTATGAACCAAACAGGACCTTGATCGTACAATCTCGGAGAGAACACGATCGCTCCGACGTTGGAGCTTGGGATTTCCATCTGATGTGATAATTCAACTACGTGCAGATTATTAGCAAGCTGCGTGCTCCCAAAGTTAAGCTGATTAGGACCGCTGGTTAGGCACGTACCTGGGCAGCGTTGGTTCCATGACCGGCCAAAGGCAGCGCCCACGCAACGGCGACGAGAACAAGTAATTTAGCCATCGCCGCCTCGGCTAATTTGCTTTGCGCTCAATAATGTACGTGGTGATGAGGAGAACGCGCCACACATGCGCTTATATATAGAGAGAGGCTGGTTTCATCCTGATACATTTGAAAATGCTGGCGGGATGGCGCAAGTCGGCCCAGATCTGGGCCCTATGGACCCCATCTAGGTCCTACCGGGCCGGTCTTGGCGTTGCCTCGCTGCTCTCTGCACGGTGATGAGGTGGAGCGGCTTGGATGGCGGGCGGCGGCGCTGTTGGCACGTCTTCTACAGCGCGAAGGCGGGGGCTTTACGGGCATCTGAGCGCCTGGGCGGACCTGTGTGCCCACGGGTCTGGTTTGTCCCTGCTATTGTGTCCGGTCGGTTACCGTCGTTGATGGTGGAGGTTGAGCCCTCCCGCGTACCGACGATGCTGCTGCCCTAGTCCCGGCTCCTCCTCATCGTTGTGCAGACCATATTTCGTGGTGCCGTGGTGAGACGGCGTGGAAGCTTCAAGTCTATGTTGGCACAGGGTGGTGTGGTCGGTTTGGTGGCGCGCTTCGGAGCGCCTGAGGGGTGGGTTGGGATCGGGAGAAATCCCTGTCGGCTTGGCCGACACCGACGTGGCGGCGCTTGCAGGTGTCGTCAGTCCTTCCTGGAGGGCGTCGGAGCGACCCTTCCTATCCCCTCGCCGCGTACCAGGGGAAACCCTTCGCAGCAGCGTCGTCGTCGTCGCATCCCTTCTTGGAGGTGTTGCTTGGTGCCGGCATTCCGAAGTCGTGGAGCTTGACGGGAGTTCTCCGGTGGGCGCAGCGGTCGCGAGACTTCTTCGTTTTTTGTTGACCCGCCGTTCTTGGCATTTGTTTCTTTTTTGTTTTCTCTTCCGCGAGGCTTCCGTAAAAAAATTTGACAACGCAACCTATGTTGCAATGTTTCTGCAACAAGAGCTTTGTTGCAAAGTAGAAGAAGACGTTCAGCTGCTATATAGACCATATCTGATGGCCCACGAGGCGACGGATCGTTTAAAAACAATTTAACGAGCGTTCGAGAAAAAAAAGTCATTGGCCGACGCGTAGCAAGCCCCAAAAAGAAACATTTTCTTCGTATAAACCAAAAAAATTGAGATAGGATAAGTAAACCACCCATCCGAGAAGGATACTTTTTTTGGAAGCAATTTGTCGCTAGAGGCCGTGTGGGTCTCTACCGTCAGCTTCTTCGTGTAGATTGTAGAGTCCTCTTCCGAGGGCGCTCGTTTGTTGACCACATTGACTATACTGCGTCGAGCGCATCAAGGCGATGGAAACACAAACAATTTTGACACCTAAACAAAATTTTGAAACCTGGACAAATTTTTCAGGAAGTATTCCACATCAATATTTTGTTCAGGTTTCAAATTTTGTTCCCATTTTTAATAAAATATGTTTAAATTTTTTGTGTTTTAAAAAAACACACTTTAAAATTTTGTTCAGGATTCAAAAAATTGTTCCCGTTTGTTACAAAAATGTTTATGTTTCACAAAAGTTTGTGTTTTGAAAACTTGTTTGCACTTTAAAATGTTGTTCAGGATTCAAAATTTGTTCCCATTTTTTACAAAAATGTTTATGTTTGACAAACGTTCGTGTTTTGAAAGTTGTTTGCACTTTAAAATTTTGTTCAGGATTTAAAGTTTGTTCCAATTTTTCACAAAAAAAGTTTATGTTTCACAAACGTTCATGTTTGGAAAAATTGTTCGCTCTTTAAAATTTTGTTCAGGTTTAAAAAATTGTTGCTCTTAATAAAATGTTCGGGGATTTCGATAATGGTTCACGTTTTCAAAATTTCTTTGTGTTTTCAGACATGTTTGTAATTCAAAAAATTGTTCACATTTTTGCATATAATGTCTGGAATTTTGAAAATTAATTTTTAGTATTTAGAATATTAGGATTTCGAAACTATTCATAATTTTCATAAAAACCGAGAAAATAAAAAAAATATGTTTTCAAATCTCGACGCTGCGGTATATGGTCAAATATTTTTGTTAGAATAACTATGAGTTAGTGCTGCTCCTCACATGAGTTGTAACGTTGAGCAATTAGAGCTTAGTGCTAGAATATAGAAGGTCTAGAGTTCTCTCTTTATTATCCATGATCATGTGTTTGTAACTGCTACTGTAACTCAACCTGGGTGTTCTGTATATAAAGAGAAGATAGCCGGTGAGGTTCATCACGGCTTAACACAGCAATACTTCTGTTTACATGGTATCAGACGCCATCTGACCAATGTCAACCTCTTCCTCCTCTCTCATGGCTTCCGTGCCGGCGGCTACCACCGTCGTCACCGTGCGTCTCTCTCGCGACAACCATCTCATGTGGAAGGCACAGTTCCTCGCATTCCTGCGCACCTACAATCTCCTTGGCATCACATCTGGCAGAGAGATGGCGCCTGCTTCGACCATGGACCAGACCACGGGCACAGGCGATGCGCGCACCACCACTCAGGTGGAGAATCCGGAGTACACCATCTGGTACCGTAAGGACCAGACGATCCTCGGCGGCATCCTCGCTACCGTCTCCGAGGACATCTTGCCATACGTCATGGCTGCCACCTCTGCGGCTGAGGCCTGGGGGCAGCTGGAGCAGATGTTTGCATCGCGCTCTCGTTCTCGCCTCATTCAGATATGCGCACAACTGGCTACTCCGAAAAGGCGCGACATGACGGCATGGACTACTTCAAGATGAAGAAGACCTTGGCTGACACACTTGCATCCATCGGGCAGCCTCTTCATGCTGATGAGATCGTTTCTTACCTGTTGTCAGGCCTTGGGCGGAGTACGAGTCTCTCATGGACTCACTGAACGTGAAGACTGATTTGACTCTTGATGATGTCTATGCTGCTCTTCTTGGCCATGAGCATCGTCATGAGCAGTACAGCTCCGACTTCCAGCTTGGTTCGAGCTCCTCGGCTAGCTACGTCGGTACGGGCTCCAACCACTCCACCAACTTCTCCGGCAAACTTACCAAAGACAATGATGTATTCATTGAATTTCACCCTGATTTTTTTGTCATTAAGGACCAAGCATCGAAGACAAGTCTGCTCCAAGGCAGATGTAGAGCCGGCCTCTACCCCATTCCACCGTCCACCCTCCACCATGTGAAGGCTGCCATGCTTGCGTCGGTCAATAAAAAGCAGTGGCATCATCGCCTCGGTCACCCGTCGTCCCAAGTCGTTCAGTCAATTCTTAGTTTGAATAAACTTCCGTGTAGTCGTTCTCATGATGCATCCATATGTGATGCATGTCAGCAGGCCAAGAGTCAGCAACTTCCATATGGTTCATCTAGTTTTTCCGCAAAATTTCCTTTAGAACTCATATATTCAGATGTTTGGGGCCCTGCTACTGTTTCAGTTGGTGGCTATAAATATTATGTCTCTTTTATTGATGCATTTAGCAAATTCACATGGATCTATTTGTTGCGTGCTAAATCTGATGTTCAGCAAATTTTCATCCGTTTTCAAGCCCATGTTGAACGTCTTCTTAACCGAAAAATTCAATGTATTCAATCTGATTGGGGCGGCGAATATCAAGGCTTGCATAAATATCTTCAAGCTCAAGGCATTGCACACCATGTTTCATGTCCCTACACCCATCAGCAGAACGGCGCAGCTAAACGAAAACACCGGCACATTGTGGAAACCGGACTTGCTCTTCTTGCACATGCTTGCATGCCCGTTTGCTTTTGGGATGAGGCGTTCCTCACTGCTACCTTTCTTATTAATCGTCTACCAACTCGAGTCATAGATAATGCATCTTCCATGGAGCGTCTTTTTGGTGACAAACCCGACTACACCATGTTGAAGTCATTTGGTTGTGCGTGTTGGCCGCATCTTCGCCCCTACAATTCTAGAAAACTTGCTTTCCGATCCAAAGAATGCATCTTTGTTGGTTATAGTTCACACCATAAGGGATACAAGTGCCTTGATGCTAGTACTGGACGCATATATATTTCTCGCGATGTGGTTTTTGATGAAGCAGTTTTTCCGTTTGCTCGCAAGCTTGAAGCTACGCTTGCACCTGCAAATTCATCAACACAATCATACGTCCAACTTTTACCCCCACAACAACTTCACCAGCCCATATTCCAGCAAGCGGAAGGATTAATAGTACTAATGATCTAATGGCCGATGTGCAGTCTGTGTCTTTTGCTGCTCATGCAGGCTCTGCGGCTGATTCGGAGTTGGCACCATCCTCACCACATTGCATGGACCGTTCTCTCCGACAAGCATCGCTTGGCTCTACAGCGGCCGACTCTGACACTTCTGGGTCGTCTCCTGGCTCAGTTACTTCCACCACCTCGAGCTCAGGTTCTTCCGTCGAAAATAACTCCGTGGCCCCAGCACCTCCTGCTCCAAAGCAGATGCGTCCGCACACTCGGTCTTAGTCGGGCATTGTCAAGCCATACATCCACACTGATGGCACAGTTACATATGTGTGCACGACGTCATCTAATGAACCAGTAGAGCCTACTAGCTACACTGAAGCTGCACAACATCCATCTTGGAAGGCCGCAATGGATGATGAGATTGCCGCCTTGCATCGAAATGAAACCTGGAGTTTGGTTCCGTTTCGTCCAGGACTCAATATAATTGATAGTAAATGGGTTTTTAAGCTCAAACACAAGGCGGATGGCTCTATTGATCGGTACAAAGCTCATCTAGTTGCTAAAGGATTCAAACAACGCCAAGGAATTGATTACGATGATACTTTCAGTCCAGTCGTGAAGCCCACTACTATTCGTGTTCTATTGTCTCTTGCAGTCACTCATCATTGGAGTATGCGGCAACTTGATGTTCAGAATGCATTCTTGCATAGTTTTCTGAATGAGGATGTGTACATGTATCAACCGCCGGGCTACATCGACCAACGGTTCCCTCATTATCTTTGCAAACTTAAGATGTCTCTTTATGGGTTGAAGCAGGCGCCACATGCATGGTTTTCCCGCCTGAGCTCTCGTCTTCTTGATCTAGGCTTTCGCGCATCGGCTGCTGATGCATCTCTGTTTATATTTCGGAAAGGGGGCATCCACATGTATTTCCTCATATATGTTGATGATATTATTGTGATCAGTTCGAGTGATGCAGCCATTGGTCGTTTACTCAATCAGCTTCGTCAAGATTTTGCCATTAAGGATCTTGGGGGATTGAGCTACTTTCTTGGTGTTGAAGTTCAGACTGTTGAAGGTGGTCTTGCTCTTTGCCAGCGCAAGTATATACTTGATCTTCTTAAGAAGTCCAATATGGCAAACTCCAAGTCATGCCTTACACCAATGGCAACAACTGAGAAGCTATCCAAGAAGACTGGGACGCCCTTGTCTTCAACTGAGGCCACACGGTATCGTAGTGTGGTCGGTGCACTTCAGTACCTTACTCTGACAAGACCTGATATCTCATATAGCGTGAACAAGGTCTGCCAGTTCTTACAATCACCAACCGAAGCTCACTGGACAGCTGTAAAACGGATCCTACGATATCTTCAAGGAACGTTAACATATGGACTTCTGCTCCGAAGTTCTCCGTCCATGATGCTCAGTGCTTTCTCTGACGCCGATTGGGCTGGGTGCCCAGATGACCGACGGTCCACTGGTGGTCATGCTGTTTTCCTTGGTGGTAATCTAGTTACATGGAATTCTCGGAAGCAACCTACTGTTTCTCGCTCAAGTACAGAGGCCGAGTACAAATCCGTAGCAAATGCAACAACAGAGCTCATGTGGATACAAGCATTACTGGGAGAACTTGGTATTCCACAGAGCAGACCGCCGTCCTTGTGGTGTGATAATATTGGCGCGACTTATCTCTCCATGAATCCAGTTTTTCATGCTCGCACGAAGCATATTGAGATTGATTATCATTTCGTGCGTGAAAGAGTGGCGAAAAAGGCTCTTGAAATTAGACATATCTCAACTCATGATCAACTCACAGATATACTAACCAAACCATTGATGACTCAACAGTTTGAAAGATTCAGAAGCGATCTCAATGTGCTTCCCGCGTTTCAATCGAGGGGGGATGTTAGAATAACTATGAGTTAGCGCTGCTCCTCACATGAGTTGTAACGTTGAGCAATTAGAGCTTAGTGCTAGAATATAGAAGGTCTAGAGTTCTCTCTTTATTATCCATGATCATGTGTTTGTAACTGCTACTGTAACTCAACCTGGGTGTTCTGTATATAAAGAGAAGACAGCCGGTGAGGTTCATCACGGCTTAACACAGCAATACTTCTGTTTACAATTTTCGTGCTTCTCATTTGTAACCAAGAGTCAATTAGTTAGAGTGGATAGCAGGAGTAGTTCAGCAGCTAGGTCGCAATGTGAGTATCACATTTTTTTGGTATTTTCAAGTGTCACGTTACTAAAAAGAAAAACATGGTTCACGTCTGGTGGGCCAGCTCAATCGTGTTTAGACGCAGATCGGCCTGCTATGGCAACAATCCGGTTGACAACGCGCTCAAGGTTTAAAATTGACTTTGATCAGAGAGTTTGATGTGCTGATTTAAGGGATTGAAACTTCAGCGTTTGATTTAGCCTTCGTCTCTGAGTTCATGGTTTATTTTGGACGTTTTTCTCAAATCTCGATGAGCCTAAGACGCTCCCATATAAAAAAAACCAAAAATGCTAAACACACATGCTTATTACGGGGGGATTATGGGCCCATCCTTCTAATTCTCTTCACCCCCGATTTCCAGATGGGTGGGACACCTCCCTCTCCCTTAATCCAATCAGCACCTAACAAGTCACAAACACTGCATAAAACCCCGTGTTATTTCGTGAATGTAGCATTGCTGAATAAAAAAGCAAATTGTATTAGGCGGGACAACACACATGCACTCGCGTATTAAGATCTAAGGGCATGTACAATGGTTGATAAAGCCATTCTATCTTAAAACTTACATGTAATTTAGATATGACAATAAGTACAAGCCTACAATGGGTTATCTCTTAGTCTTATCTTCAATAATTAGCTATTTTTAAAAACTGATCAGACATATTATGCTTAGAGATCATCTCTTAAATAAGAGAAGGTAATTTTTTTTCTTATGATTTCTCCTTGCTCCACCTTAGGATTTATCCTATGTGACATCACGCACATGCACCCTAAATCAGTCGGTGGAATCCATTATTTTTCCTGAATTTATTGCGCATGCTGTGGAAGATGGGTACCAGCTCAGTACGCTTGATGTTTATCCTCATCTTTATTACTGTCATGCCCATGCCATGCCTGTCACTCACTCCTCACCGGATCGGGCATGTGAATCAGCTTCCCCACGGTAAACCCTCCGTCGACGACGAGGTTGTGCCCGTTGACGTACCTGGCCTCCTCGGACGCCAGGTACACGGCCGCCCGCGCGATGTCCTCCACCTCCAGAACCGCCCCGCCCATCTCGTTCATGCCCGCCTCCACCATTCGCCTCAGCTCCTCCTCGCTCGCCTCCGGGAGCAGCTCCGCCAGCCCGCGCAGCCCGAACGGCGTCGCGACGCCATGCGGCGAGATGGCGTTCACGCGCACGCCGTGCCTCCCCAGCTCCCGGGCCAACGCCCGAACGGCGCCGATCACGGCGGCCTTGGAGATGCAGTACGCGGGGTTCACGCCGCCTAGTACCCCCGCCGTGCTCGCCGTGCAGATGATGCACCCGCTCCGGCGCGGCTCCATCACGCGCGCCGCGTGCTTGATCCCGGCGACGGCGGACTGGGCGTTGGCCGCCATGGTGCGGTCGAAGTCGGCGAGGTCGAGGGACGCGACGGAGTCCATGGTCATCCTCCCGGCGACCCCAGCGTGGTTGTGCAGGATGTCGAGTTTGCCGTGGCGCGCCACCGCGAGGTCGACGGCCGCGGCGATCTGCGCCTCGTCCGTGACGTCGCAGCGGGCGTAGGAGGCGTTGGGGCCGAGCTCGGCGGCCACGGCGTGGCCGAGGTCGTCCTGAATGTCAGTGAGGATGACCTTGGCGCCGTTCCTGACGAACTCCGCAGCGGTCGCCTTGCCCATGCCGCTGGCGGCGCCGGTGATGACGGCCACCTTCCCGGCCAGCCTGCATCGTTCTCCCCGCAGCAAACACACTTAATTAAGTGCGGCCTCTAGCTAGCCATTGGCGACGCCATGAGATAACCCAAACGAGAACCAAGAAGAGAAAACAAAGATTCCACGGCATGGCATGGCATGCACCTCTGGGAACTCGGGGCCGCGGAGAAGCGAGCGAGGCCGACGCTCATCTTACCCCTGCATTCCCAACCACATCAGTTCGGGAGGCACGAAAGCTCTGGTGTTCTTGCAAGAGGCAGAGATTCAGTATGCAGTTTATTTGCAAATACTAGTACCTCAGAAGAAGGCGGTGCGCCATTGCTCTAAACATCTCGAGTAGATTATTCTAGCTAGCTCTGCCGATTTGCTTCTGATGAGCTAGCGAGCTATAGCAGTGAGCCACTTGAATCAGTTCAGTACGGTTGTGAGCAGAGAAGTACTAATTGCTTCAAATTATGACGAGGAGAGGACTGGAGAGACGGTGGCAGACCACCAAAATTATGACGAATCTTCAGCGCATCTTATCTCAATGTTTCCCACTGGTGGGTATTGTACTATGTTTCTTTTAAGGCAATTTGTTGCCAAGGCTTAAACTTTCTAGCGATGGGAAAGCCAAGATTTGATCTATGATGGGAAAAAGTAGTGCAACTATCTATACCTAATAATCAGATAATCAAAATCTCGGTGCTGATTGGAAATCCAAAAGAAAAAAAAAACTCAACCAAAATGAAAAGAGAATATCAATAACCATGTAGGTCAGAAACACAGGACATTTTTTTTTTCAAATCACAACAAAATATATTTGAAAACATATTTCTTACAGTCCATGCAGCTACAAACCAAATCACACTAATTATAGTTTTTTCTTAGATCTATGATTTACATTATTTTGGTTACACACTCCCTTCACGACACCCTAATGTATACTCCCTCTGTAAAGAAATATATGATCATTCAGATCTCTAATCTGTAAAGAAATACTCCCTCTGTATCTTATATTTCTTTATAGAGGGAGTATAAGAGTGCTTAGATCAATAATAGTGATATAAACGCTTTTATATTTCTTTACAGAGGAAGTACCTAGTGTAGAAAAAACATACATTGAAGGAACAATCAATGCTTATAATTGGAGAAAGAAAAGCACGACAAAAAGAACATGCAAGTGCACCTGTCTATTAGAGTAATGCTAGACCTACTTAAAGTAACGTATGGTTTTTACGTGATAGAAAAACTGAAGATTTGGGATTCGATTGAATGGGGTGGGAGGATCCCACACCCATGAAAATCAGGAGGGCAAGAGAATTAATTAGCCAGGTTACCTAGGATTTAGTAGATGAATTACGTAGGTGTAGCATTTTTGTGTCTATTATGAAGCTGTCTGTCAATATATATATATATATATATATATATATATATATATATATATATATATATATATATATATATATATATATATCCGCCCTTTGGAAATGTATCCCGTAAGATCAGGAGTTGGATGAGTGATATCTGTTGAGGAAACGAACAAAAGGTTAGGCATGACAATACGATCTGCAGGGAAGCAAGACTACTAATCCATTGGGTAGAAATCAAACCTAGAATTTGTTGCCTGAGGAGCCCACATGACCCCCTTCTAATATTGCGACAGGGCAAATTCTTTAGAAGAAAAATTATTAGGTCTATATGTGTTGTATTTGAAATCGACCAATCTATTTTTTTGCTAAAACCTTTAGTATCTGGGATTTCAAAAAGGAATTCCCACTTCAAACAGTCATACTCTTTTTGGTAATCAAGTTTGATGATCACCGATGGTTCTTTCGCTTGATGGATGCTACGTACCACTTCGTGAGCCACCACAAGACTTTCTAGAAAATTTCTTTTTTACCGGATGTCCCCGAAGGGACCTTTCTAGAATATTTCTACCTCTAATGAAAGTGTTTTGCTACTGAGAAACCAGCTGTTGAGTAATCTTGCTATGCATATTTTATTTTCAAGGTGGCATTATAACTATCCATGTCAATTTTTACTTTCGAGGTGGAACCATAATGGTTATGCTAGGTATATTTGATCACAAGGATAAAATACTTTGAGGTGCAACAACATAATTAGATTTAGATAACAAACTAGGTGAAGGTGGTTTTGGCACGGTAACCACAAACTACTCATCGTTAAGAGACTATCATAGAGTTCTCGACAGGGGATAAATGAGTTGACAATGGAGTTGCTTTTGCTTGCTAAGCTACTGCACAAAAACGTAGTGAGAATTTTTGGTGGAAATGCTTGTTTTGAGGAGTAGGGGAACTTAATTGTTTGCGAGTAGCTCCCCAACAAGAGTCTAGACGACCACATCTATGCTATGTTTTTTGTTACTCTTGGTCATAGTACCATTGCAATCCATCTATGGTGTGTCGTGCAGGGGCGGAGCTATGTGTTAGCCTGAGAGGGCCATTGCCCCCCTCCCCCACCCCCACACATCTTTAAACCAAGTTGTGAACAAAAAGTTTATGGGAGGGCTTAGCTGAAAATCTTCAAGCATCCTCCCACCACAAACACTCATATTCTATCTTTTCCCTCCCTAGAAGGTGTTGTGCATGCATTTTTAGAGACAAGTGTCCTATTTGACTGTTATGAAATGAAAAATCTCATACTTTGGGTTAGCAAGGGTTTTTGGAGGCAACAGATCACACGAGGTGAGACACGAAGTGAAAAGCATGTCAGGCGATGGAGACGAGGATGGGCCTGCCGAAGGTCACGCGGAACTCGGGCCACGGGACGATGCCCACCGTGGAGGTGGCGGTGTCGAAGGCGGGGATGGCGGGGCTGACCTGGCGGGGGTTCATGGCCACGATCGTGGTGCCGTGGGCGACGAAGGCGTGGGAAAGGCCGTGCACGACGTGGAATCTGACTAACAGGCCAAGTCGGATACTAGCAGCTGGCAAGAGGAAGGAATTGGAGGACATGTTGTGCACTCTGATTCCCGGCCCTCATGTTTCTGTTTCTGTTAGATGAAGAATTATATGTGCGGCCGTGATTGGTACGTTGATTGAAATTAAGAAAAATAGTTCTTTTAGACGAGGCAAAAGATTTGTCATTTTTATTGATTAAGAGATAAGTCAAGGCCCATGGCCGAATTACAACAATCACTCTCGTGGCATTATGTTACTCAAGTGCCTCGCCTCTGCCATGCTCCAAAGCGACGTCTCCTATTTAATCCTAGCAACGATGACTTCAACTGGGACAGCGGTATTATGAAAGATCCGCGCATTCCTCTTATTCCACAACTCCGAAGAGATAAGAAGCATCAAGGAAGCAAGTGGTCTTCGTGACTGTGTCTTCTTGGTAGCATTGTGGCTCCACCACTCTTTAATGGAAGTCGGGTCACTCCAATCACTGGGATGCATGTCATGGAGACCCAGCCAATCTTTGATCATGCACCAAACTCTCATAGTGTATCTGCATTGGAATAGAAGGTGGGCCGCTGACTCTTGAACCTGCTTACATAGGGGACAAAGGTTACATTTTGGTCACCCACGACGTTGAAGCCTATCAGTTGTCCAGATCCTATTATTGCCAACCAAGCGAAGGATTTGCATTTAGGAGGCACCCAAATCTTCCAAACGGTCGATATCATCTCAGTGTCAGTATGGCCAAAGAACTACGCCTTGTAGGCCGACGTCGTCGAGTAGTGTCCATCAATGGTGAACTTCCAGGTGATAGTGCCAGGCATGTCGATGTCGAGGTGGATATGGGAGACTTTCTCCCAAAGGGTGACAAACTCATAGAGGTGTTCAACAGTGATGCTATGAAGGATGTCCACCTGGGAAGTCCAGAAATTGTCGTGCAGAGCCATTCGAACCGAGCAATTCTTCTTCTTCGACAATTCATATATTTTAGGGGCCATGTCTGTGGGCCTAATCCCACCATCTAGCCAAGGAGACTCTCAAAACTTGGTGCGCAAGCCATTGCCAACTTCGACCTTGGTAGCTGCTGCAAAAATATTTCGATCGTTGTCATCACAAGGGGTTCCCAAGCCAACCCATGGCTTGTCCGAGTGGAGCCACTCGGCCCATGGCCATTGGAGATGAAGGGCGATGGCAAACTTGTCAAGATTTAGGAAAAATAGTTAGAAGCTCGTGCATTGCTATGGATGCAAGAGAAACATACAGATGAAGGCAAGTGAAGGAAATATGCCCTAGAGGCAATAATAAAGTTATTTCCTTATATCATAATAAATGTTTATTATTCATGCTAGAATTGTATTAACCGGAAACTTAGTACATGCGTGAATACATAGACAAACTAAGTGTCACTAATATGCCTCTACTTGACTAGCTCGTTAACCAAAGATGGTTAAGTTTTCTAGCCATGGACAAGAGTTGTCATTTGATGAACGGGATCACATCATTAGAGAATGATGTGATTGACTTGACACATCCGTTAGCTTAACACAATGATCGTTTAGTTTGTTGCTATTGCTTTCTTCATAACTTATACATGTGCTTATGACTATGAGATTATGCAACTCCCAGATACCGGAGGAACACTTTTTGTGCTACCAAACATCACAACGTAACTGGGTGATTATAAAGGTGCTCTACAGGTGTCTCCGATGGTACTTGTTGAGTTGGCATAGATCGAGATTAGGATTTGTCACTCCGATTGTCGGAGAGGTATCTCTGGGTCCTCTCGGTAATGCACATCACTGTAAGCCTTGCAAGCAATGTGACTAATGATTTAGTTGCGGGATGATGCATTACGGAACGAGTAAAGAGACTTTCCGGTAACGAGATTGAACTAGGTATTAAGATACCGACGATCGAATCTCGGGCAAGTAACATACCGATGACAAAGGGAACAGCGTATGTTGTTATGTGGTTTGACCGATAAAAATCTTCGTAGAATATGTAGGAACCAATATGAGCATCTAGGTTCCGCTATTGGTTATTGATCGGAGATGAGTCTCGGCCATGTCTACATAGTTCTCGAACCCATAGGGTCCGCACGCTTAATGTTCTGTGACGATTTGTATTATGAGTTATGTAATTTGATGATCGAAGTTTGTTCGGAGTCCCGTATGAGATCGGGGACATGACGAGGAGTCTCAAAATGGTCGAGACGTAAAGATCGATATGTTGGAAGGTTATATTCGGACATCGGAAAGGTTCCGAGTGATTCTGGTATTTTTCGGAGTATCGAGAGTTACGAGAATTCGTATTGGGGCTTAATGGGCCATACCGGAAAGGAAAGAAAGGCCTCAAGGGTGGCCGCGCCCCTTCCCCATGGACTGGTCCGAATTGGACTAGGGAAAGGGGGCGCCCCCTTCCTTCCTTCTCCTTCTCCCTTCCCTTTTTCCTATTCCATGTGAGAGGTGGAATCCTACTAGGACAAGGGAGTCCTAGTAGAACTCCACACTTTGGGCGCGCCCTATGAGGGCCCGCCTCCTCCTCCGTCCATCCTTTATATACGTGGCCAGGGGACACCCCATAGACACACAAGTTGATCATTGATCTCTTAGCCATGTGCGGTGCCCCCTCCATCATAATCCACCTCGGTCATATCGTAGCTGTGCTTAGACGAAGCCCTGTTCCGGTAGCATCATCATCACCGTCATCACGCCGTCGTGCTGACGAAACTCTCCCTCGACACTCTGCTGGATCGTGAGTCCGTGAGACGTCACCGAGCCGAACGTGTGCAGATCGCGGAGGTGTCGTACCTTCGGTGTTAGGATCGGTCGATCGTGAAGACGTATGACTACATCAACCGCGTTGTCATAACGCTTCCGCTTACGGTCTACGAGGGTACGTGGACAACACTCTTCCCTCTCGTTGCTGTGCATCACCATGATCTTGCATGTGCGTAGGATTTTTTTTGAAATTACCGCGTTCCCCAACAGCAAGAGCATAAGTTGCGGTCATCTTTTATCTTCTCCACCGAGATGCAGTCCTTCATCTTTTCTATATACATAGCTAATGTACTCGTAGATACATATCAAAATTATAGAAACAACATATTGGCCTCTAGGGTCCGCATTTCCAAAAATCTGTAATACATATACCATGATAAGAATAGTGGTCGTGACTCCGTGAGCACCACATTCATGCACAAGAGCAACGCCTGGTCGTGCATAGACGCGAACACGTACGCACCACCTGTTCGGACCGCAGCGGCGGCTCGCCCTCGAACAGGTAAGCCATTGTCAAGACATGCAGAGCATCACCGCCAGTGCTGGCGAAGAGACGAAATACACGAAGACATGGAGGCGGCCCCTCTGCTTCAACTTGGCAACATGCATGATTGATCGACACCAAGGTATGGCGACCGGCCACGTGCTGTGGAGAATGGAGATGGCACATGGAGGTGGCAGCCACGCAAGGTTCCTTATACAGTTTCTTTGTA
Source organism: Triticum aestivum (assembly GCF_018294505.1). Lineage (NCBI taxonomy): Eukaryota > Viridiplantae > Streptophyta > Magnoliopsida > Poales > Poaceae > Triticum > Triticum aestivum. Next base: position 76,189,827 of record NC_057797.1, read on the forward strand.
AAAAGAAATCTCATTTTTAGGACGCCAATAACTGTCATACGAATGGCACAATGTACATCCAATCACAAGACTCGTCGGGTCGTATCTAGGGAACAGCCCACACCATCATGTGTGGGAGAATATTAAAACTGCCTACACGTTTGAGTGCAGCTACAACGGCCCACACGACCGTGTGTGACAACTATTCATATGGCTTTATCTTCTCTAGATCTACTGCGGATTTGTTATTCTTTTACCTATACATATACATGAATGTGATGTCCCTCATAAAGAGGAAGCTGAGTTAAAGGAAAATCTAGATTTACTTCGACGTGGTTTAAGAGAAAGCATGTTGCCAGTTGTGATATTTTGAAACTTTGAGAAAATATTCAAGAGAAGCATTGTTTTCGGGACGCTAATTAGGTAGTAGATGAGCTAGCTAAGCATTCTCTTACTGCTAGATCTTCAGGTTCTTGGGATGATGTAATACTTGACTATGTTTCTCATTTACTTGTAAATGACAACGATCGTCATATGAGAAATAAAGTCTATTTGCTGAGCTCACGGCTGATGTGCATCATGCATTACACTGTTGGGATAGGGAGGTTCTTAAGGGACCACGTACTAGACTCAGGGAGTTACAGAAGAAGTTAAACGAGGTTCTCTTGGGTCCCTTAACAGATGATGCGGTGGTTAGACAACATGAACTACACTTGGAAATTGAGAAGCTACTAGAGCAGGAGGAGCTTTACTGGATGCAACGGGGCTGAGCGGACTGGCTCACTCGCGGGGATCGAAACTCTGAATTTTTTCACAGAGCAGCAAATGGACGGTGCAAGAAAAAATTCATTAAGCGCTTACAGGAAGATAATGGCTCATGGATCGAGGACCAGGAGGCAATTAGAACACATGCTGCAACGTACTTCTCTAACTTATTCACAGGGGGTGTGCTTGCTCCAGACATGAATGTTGTTGAGAAGGTGAAGCCGAGAGTGACTAACGCAATGAATGACGAGCTGAATAAGCCCTATACAAGAGAGGAAGTTAAAAAAGCTTTATTTAATATCGGTGATTTAAAAGCTCCTGGTCCGGATGGGTTACATGCTGTGTTTTACAAACGATTTTGGCATATCATTGGTGAGGATTTGGTTGATGAAGTACTGATGGCTGTTAATTCTAGGAAGATTTCAGAAGGGTGGAATGATACCACTGTCGTGCTCATACCAAAGGTTGATGATCCATCAGTCATAACTCAGTTTCGGCCAATCAGTTTATGCAATGTGGTGTATAAGGTGATCTCAAAATTACTAGCTAATCGTCTATAAACATATTTTGTGCGAGATTATATCTCCCAATCAAAGTGCGTTCGTTCCGGGACGTCTTATCACGGATAACTTTTTGGTAGCTTTTGAGTCATATCATGCAATCAAAAAGAAGACTACGGGCAAATATGGGACATGTGCGGTTAAACTTGACATGCACAAGGCATATGACATGGTCGAGTGGACTTTTTTGGAGACCATACTGTTGCGTCTAGGGTTCACACCAAACTGGGTGGCAATGATCATGGAATGTGTACGTACAATGAAATATCAGGTACGAGTAAACAATGTGTTAACTGATTTTTTTGTCCCTTCCAGGGGACTCCGACAGGGAGACCCTTTATCACCATACTTGTTTTTGCTCTGTGCTGAGGGCCTGACAAGCTTGATCACATATGAGGAGGAGGCTGGTAATATTATGGGAGTGAAGGTGTGTCGTGATGCTCCTTCGGTATCTCATCTTTTATTTGCGGATGACTCTCTTATCCTTATGCGAGCAGACGCCACTAATGCTATCAGCCTCCGGTGGGCACTTGATGATTATTGTGCAGCTTCTGGACAAATGGTGAGCGAGGCCAAGTCCAGTATTTTATTTAGTCCTTGCACCCCTGTTGATACTAGAGTGGAGGTTTGCACTACACTAAATACCATGGTGGAAGCCATCACGGATAAATATTTGGGATTGCCTCCAATTGTAGGTGTGGACAGAACAGATTGTTTTCAACACCTCATTGACGGAGTTTTGAGTAGAATAAGAGGTTGGAAGGATAAATTGTTATCCTATGGAGGTAGGGAAGTGCTACTTAAGGCTGTCATACAAGCTATTCCTTCTTACGACATGTTAGTTTTTAAACTACCCAAACAGGTTTGCAATAGTATCACCACAGCTATGTCTAAATATTGGTGGGGAGATGATGATCTGCAAAAACACATGCACTGGTTTGCTTGGTGGAAAATGTGTGTCCCAAAGGAAAAGGGTGCAATGGGTTTTAGAGACTTGCATTGTTTTAATTTGGCTCTTCTCGCAAATCAGTGTTGGAGGTTGTTGTGTGAACCAAATTCTTTATGTGCTAGAGTTTTGAGAGCCAAATATTTTCCTGATGGAGACCTTAACTGCGGCCTTAAGAAGGGTAGTTCTTATACATGGCAGAGTCTATGGAGTGGAATTCAGTCTTTTAAACGAGGGCATATTTGAAGAGTTGGAGATGGGTCACAAATTAACATCTGGGAAGACCCTTGGATACCAAGTAGTCCTACTCGAAAGGTAATGACGCCAAGAGGTAACATTGTGATCACAAAAGTTTATGAACTCATTGATACGGAAAATAGAGTGTGGGATGAACAGTTGATATCGGAGTTGTTTTGGCCTATTGATGTGCAACGCATATTAAACATCCCACTGGCTTTGGGGATGATGGATGATTTTGTGTCATGGCACCATAATAGAAGTGGAATATTTTCGGTTAGATCGACATACCATGAAGAGTGGGAGCATCAACACGAACGAAAGTTGAGGATGACTAACTCTATACAAGCCTCAAGTACTAGTCCAGATTGGCGTACCATTTTGAAATTGTGTGTGCCGACAAAAATCAAAATTCATATATGGAAAACTTTGCTTGGCGCCATCCCTTGTAATGGAGTCCTTGCTAACAGGCATATGATCACAAGCTCTCAATGTCCTCTCTGCACTTCGGATTGTGAGAGTATTAGACATGTCATGTTCTTGTGCCCTAGAGTTCAAGAAATCTGGAGGATATTGGGACTGCAAGATGTGGTTCAGGAGGTGTGTGTGCGCTGGAGAGGGATGGCGGATCGGTGCTGGCTGACCTTTTTCTATCAACGAACAATACCATGGCTCATATGACTGATGTTCAACGCAATGACCTTGTGGCCACTACAGTGTGGTACGTTTGGTGAGAAAGACGCTGCTACACTCATGGTGAATATGTGTATGAACCAAGCAGGTCAGCGCAAGCAATTTTAGCTCTTGCTAAGAATTTTCCAAGGCAAAGTCGAAGCAAGCGAAACTGAGAAGATATGGATGGAGTAAGCCACCAGAGGGAGTTCTCAAACTTAACATCGATGCCACTTTTGATCCTGATAGGGGAACAGGGGGCACGGGTGCAATCTTACAAGACGAAGCTGGTTTCTTCATCACAGCTTCATGCAGTAATATCCCTTTTGGGGAAGACGCGGCGACGGCAGAAGCTAGAGGTATGCGAGATGGGCTCTTACTCGCAAATGAAGTTGTGTGCAATAAAATTTGCGTCGAGTCCAATTGCATGGAGGTCGTCGAAGTCATGCAAGGGGGTGGTAATTCGCTAGGCCCGGCAGCCGCAATTTATGAAGAATGTTCTTTTCTTGCTAGAAATTTTATTTCTATTATGTTTTCCCACTGCCATAGGGAGGCCAATGCGGCGGCAAATTTATCGGCTACAAACTCGGAGTTCTCTCATACAATTGTTTGGAAATCGGAGCCTCCGGGGTTTCTAGTAGATGTATTAACAAACGATGTATCATTTTTTGCGCATGAAATATAAACAGTCATGACGGCTTTCCTTAAAAAAAAGTCTATTTGCTGTTAAAAAAAGGTATAGCGACGGGCATGTGCTGTGGTGGACGGCGAGATGGCAGCAACCCAAGGTTCCCTTATATAAGATAAGATAAGATAATATACAAAAGGGAATCTTATCTTCTATATAAATATGTGCTATTTTGTGGGTGCTCCTGGACTAGTTTTTTTTCTACGGGAGGACTAGTTTGTTTTTTATGGAGAGAAACGCTTAGTAATAATATTAGAAAAATGCAAGTACATACTTTTAGTTATATAAATAATTAGTTGCATTCTTTTGGAGTCTCCAGGTTGGTTAGATTTTTCATTGAGAGAAATCCAACATTCTTATTAACCATGGTAATTATAACGTTGTATATTAACAAAAAAACTTGTAAATGCTTTTACATATAAATCTCATGGTACATGGTCTTATTTCTTATACAAATCGTAAAAATGAGAAATAAATTGTTACATGTGGACAGGCCACAATTTTACTAGAAGAAAACATGGTAAAAAAGTATAGAGGAAATGCTAAAAAAAACTCCTATGGGAATGTATCTCGTAACCCACCCTTGTAATACTACTGGTGCACCGGATGGCGTAGCAACTTCTAAAATGTTGGAAAAAATCTGAAAAAATATCTAAAATATTGACACAACATTAATGTATGTTAATTGTCACAAAATTTCTTATCACAATTCCATCTACTCTTCTTATTTTTTATATATTTGGTTAAACTTTATAAAGTTTGATTTAAAACAAAATGCTAATATGTCAAAAATAAAATGAAAGGGACATAATACACATAAAATGGAAGGGACATAAAATGAAAGGCACATAAAATAAAGGGTTGGAGCCGTCCATCATGCATGGGCGTGGGCGTGGGCGTGGGCGTGGACGTAGATAAACACGTCCAGGTCGAGGACGGCGTTCTTGCGTAGCTGCCAGCTCGCCGTCCTCCAGAGCACGTACCCCGTCGCCATCCTGAACCTCCCTGTGCCGCCCACCACCGACAGCTCCCGCAGTGGCTCGACGATGTTGTCGCGGCCGACGACGGCGAAGGTGCTCCCGGAGTAGGGCCCCGCCGTGAGCACCACATTCATGCAGAAGAGCAGCGCCGGGTCGTGCATGGACGCGAACACGTAGGTCCCCTGCGCACGCCCCACGGGCCTCGACGCCGGGTCCGGCCCATCCGTGAGCGCGTCGTCGATCACCACCACCTGCCCGAACCGCAGGGGCGGGTCGCCCCCGAACAGCGATGGCCCCGTGCCGTTCACGACCTCGACCGCCGTGGCGCCCGGGCCGGTGAGCACGTCGTGCATGAACAGGCGCATGCGGGCGGGCCGGGCGGATGCCCCGGCAAGCCATTGCCAGGACGCGGAGAGCAGCACCGCGAGCGCTGCTGAAGAGGCGAAGTACAGGAAGACGAAGAGGGTGCTCCTCTGCTTCGACTTTGCAACAGGCATGATTGGGGATGAATTGTTGAGGTGTGCTACACGTTTGTTGACGTATAAATAGCACGCGCAGATGGTTGGTCAGACACTATGCTCTGTTCGGGTTGATCACAGACCTGCTCCGCCAGCTACACGCGCTGTACGGCTGTGTTTGATTTGACCATAAACCTGCTCCACCAGTAATTTGACGAATGTGCTTTTGCGCATCACACATGTGCCTCTTCAAAGCCTCTCTAACAGGAAATTTTGGCACTTCTGATCATTACTTTGCGCTAGCAACGCATCCATGCTCTCATACACGTCCGTGCCCACTCCCGTGTGCTTGCTACTACATATGCCGCGGGTTCCCGTTTGTGCCTCCAACTCGCTTCCGCCTAGGGATGTCAATTGATAGGGTATGGGCGTGAGTACAATCCTCTTCTACCCAAACTCATATTCATAAGAACTTTTTATACACACGCACTTCAATATCCACCAGCAAACATGCCCGTGCGTTGTAACGGAAGAAAATAAATTATCCCTCAAACACACTGGACGGCATTAGCAAAAGTCTTTTTTTTTAAACGGAGGCAAAAGTTTTGCCTCATCCATTAAATAAGGGGGAATAGAGTTTGTTACAAGTCACCCAATTACACGACATGCGGACTACTCACACAAAATTAAAGCCCCTAGCTTTTTTGCACCGGTGACGATCCAAAGGTTGGCCTCTGTAGAGATGGAGGAGAGCAAGATTGTCGGTGAGACGCTCTTATGTTTAAAAACTCTTGCGTTACGCTCGTTCCATATTGTCCATGACATGAGCATGGTGAGGGATGCCTTGGCATGTCTGTTTGGCGTGCCGTCGGTGCAAGTACTCATCCACCAATCTTTAACCGAACTAAAGGAGGGCCAAGCGGAAGTGTCTAGCCCGAGTATGTAGTATTTCTCAATGACCAATGACCAAAGCCTTCGAGAGTAGCCCGAGTATGTAGTATTTCTCTTGGAATTTTTCATGATGCTATGCCAAGCAACATGATAAGTGGTGTTGTACAAATATTTTTACATGATGCTACCTAGTTGCTGATATATGTTTACGCCTTTGTTGTCGTTTCTCCTTAGTGATGCCAACAAATATTTTGTTATAATGAAAATAGTAACTATATTTTAGTATTCAATGATAACATGTGCATAAGAGCATTATTTTTGTCTCATTGATTTATGTGTTTGCAACTGTAATCCAAATCAAGACTTAATTTAGTTGCAAAAATATTAGACAGCTCCACTGAAAACAATTAATCTGTAAGGACATGCACGCCAAATATTCAAGGTTGCATATCAACATCGATATTCTTAAGAAATAAACTATGGGCACAATTTCAAACAATATGGAAATGAACGTTAAACCCTTAGTTTACATAAAGCTTGTACAGCAGTTTCGTGTACATCACCGTATATAGGATGATTATTGTGCACTGTGCGAAATAGAGATGATGATTATGTACGTGTTGTAATCTTTAACATATAGTATTTGATAGAAATCAACATCTCATATATAATAGTTTTTTGTGAGAACGTCAAATAATCTTATTTACTCCATTCAAATGAGTTGGAAACATATATAATAGACATTTTCAAAATAGCCCACATAAAGAAGGTATTAAACTATTAATGAAGGTTGCATCCAAAGCGTAATTTTAAAATGATTAACATGCAAGATAATGGCATATTTGGAATCTACATATTTTCTGAGGCATTTCCATATATAATATGTTAAATTTGAAGTTAGGGTTTAAAAGATATGAATATTTACAAACGCATTTTGAATCTGCCAAAAAAAGAAAATAAAAAGTAAAACAGAGTAGCTAGGCCAAAAAGTGCAGCCCATAAGGTACCCTACGCCCATAAAAAATTCAGAGAGAAAAACAAAGGGGAGTGGGACTCAAACCCAGGTCACAAGAGTGACATTCCAACCAGTAGGATGCCCATGCAGTTTTGTAATATTGGAGGACCACTTCATCTTAACCAATGACAACAACCGATGTGAAAAACAAATCGTGTTCTGTTACTTCTTGAGCTTGCATTGGTTTTTCCCTTGAAGAGGAAAGGGTGATGCAGCAAAGTAGAGATAAGTATTTCTCTCAGTTTGAGAACCAAGGTATCAATCCAGTAGGTGACAACACACAAATCACCGAATACCTGCACAAACAAGCAAACAACTTGCACCCAACGCGATAAAGGGGTTGTCAATCCCTTCACGGTTACTTGCAAAACTGAGATCTGATGGAGATAGATAAAGGATAAAGTAAATATTTTTGGTATTTTTGGTTTATAGATCGGAAAGTAAAAGCTTGCAAAATAGTAGATCAGAAACTTATATGATGGAAAATAGACCCGGGGGACATAGGTTTCACTAGAGGCTTCTCTCAAGATAGCAAATAATACGATGGGTGAACAAATTGTTGTCGAGCAATTCATAGAAAAGTGCAAAGTTATGACGATATCTAAGGCAATGATCATGAATATAGACATCACGTCTGTGTCAAGTAAACCGAAACGATTCTGCATCTACTACTATTATTCCACACATCGATCGCTATCCAACATGCATCTAGAGTATTAAGTCCATAAAAAACGGAGTAACGCATTAAGTAAGATGACATGATGTAGAGGAATTAACTCAAGCAATATGATGAAAATCACATATTTTTATCCTCGATGGCAACAATACAATACGTGTCTTGCTGCCCCTACTGTCACTGGGAAAGGACACCACAAGATTAAACCCAAAGCTAAGCACTTGTTCCATTGCAAGAAAACCCAATCTAGTTGGCCAAACCAAACCGATAGTTCGAAGAGAATTACAAAGATATCAAATCATGCATAAAAAAATTCATAGAAGACTCAAATAAAATTCTTAGATAAGCTGATCATAAATCCACAATTCATCGGATCTCGGCAAATACACTGCAAAAAAGTATTACATTGAATAGATCTCCAAGAACATCGAGGAAAACATGGTACTGAGAATCAAAGATAGAGAAGAAGCCGTCTAGCTACTAGTTATGGACACATAGGTCTGTGTTAAACTACTCACGCTTCGTCGGAAGGGTGATAGAGTTGATGTAGAAGCCCTCCATGATCAAATCCCTCTCCGGTAGGGTGCCGGAAAAGGTCCCTAGATGGGATCTCATGGGTACAAAAGGTTGCGGCGGTGAAAAAGTATTTTCGTGGATACCTCTGGTGGTTTTAGAATATTTGGGAATATATAAGCGAAAGAATTAGGTCAGGAGGTGCACGAGGGGCCCACAAGGGTGGGTGTCGCGCCCTACCCCCTGGGCATGCCCTCCGTCCTTGTGGCCGCCTCGTGGCTCCTCCGACTTCATCTCCAAGTCTCATGGTTTTCTATTGGTCCAAGAAAAATCATCGCGAAGGTTTCATTCCGTTTGGTATTCCTTTTCTGCGAAACTCAAAAACAGGGGAAAAACAGGAACTGGCACTGGGCTTTAGGTTAATAGGTTCGTCCCAAAACTAATATAAAATAGCATATTAATGCATATAAAATACTCAAAACAGATAATATAATAGCATGGAACAGTCGAAAATTATAGATACATTGGAGACGTATCATGTTCCCACTTACCGGTGGCATGGTGGGTAATTATTCACATCATCGGGGGCAATTTCAGTGACGGACGACCAGAAGCGATAGCCGCTTTATTATTAGGTAAATAATAAAGATTGACAGAAATTGACACTCTTACTCATATTCATCGAGTATCCTATACCCAATGGATACCCGGTGAGAAAAATATAGCATTTACATTTTAAACAAGTAATGAAATGGTAGGATTCAAGTTATAATAGGCGATCGGTCTAGTAACTACGTGACATCATATAGTGGGTACTTCTCGGAGATGGCAAGGGAGTACGAGCAGTGGTTGGTGGAAGCCCGACGCATTGGGAGGAAGCGGGAACTAGGGAACGATGGATCGAGAGTTGGACAAGAGTCTTGTGGCGATGAGTCAAGATTTCATCATTTCAAAGAGTCACATAGGACATATGAGGAGTGGTAAGCTGGTGGCTCTAGGCCTATGAGCTATGGCCAATTTAGGGAATACGTGATTTAGGGTTGGATCATAAGAGCTTGATGTTGACCCCACATGTCGTTGGAGTTATTTTCATTTATTAACTTTTGGTGGGTATCCATAGGGTTGTTCATGGGCACAATTTCATACCTATGCCTACCGATATATTGTGTGGGTATGGATACCCATTATCCGTGGGTATAAAATCTCACCAAAGCTTGTCCATGTGCGCTGTTTTCGGATAGAGTCCCACAGGCATCCATAACCATGGGAAAAACTGATATCCCTACTTTCACACTTCCTCATTTCCTTTTTTTTTTCTTTAATGTAATGGTTTGGTTATTTTCTTTCAGAGTTTTGCTTCGGTACATCCTTTGAAAAGTTAACATGAATCTTAAAGTAACTTAAAAGAGTATTCTCGTACATTCATGATCAATTATTTCTAATCTATTCTTCCATTGATCAAATAAGGGTCCACCTTTGCATCAAAATCTGTAAACTTTTCTGGGGGTTATACCGAAGCAAAACTCCTTCCATTATAGAAGTGATGGAAATACGCCTAGCCTGGTTCTAAAAAGTGTCGTTGTCCCGTGGTCTTGCTTCACCTCACTTTGTCAATCTATTTTGTACCTGATCTTTTCTCCATGTTGGCTGATGACGTAAATGTTGGTCGTCCCTGAAAACATTTGATGTTGTGTCTCAACTTCGACCGATGAAGCTGAAAGATACTCTTTTTCTCTAGTTGTGTAGGGCATGTGTTCCCCGAAAAATGCCAACGGTGTCCGAGCTCCTTGGTGCCCGTGTTTAAAACACCATTTTCTACAACGCATAAAGTTTCAAATATTTTTTAAACATGCATACACGTGTAAACTATGCATGTGTGAAACTTCATAACATTTTACTTACACATGTGATCTACCAAAAAAGACAAATATGTATTTTCAAATTGACCGTTCTTTTGTTGGGCCGGAATTTGTTTTTTTTGTACATCTTACAAATTGTTATTTTTTTCTAACGGAATTTGATGGATCTGTAATGAACACATACAAGTTTTCATGGATTTTTTTTAATTTTCTAAATATGGTTTTTGATTATTATTATTTTTAATGCGGGCCTCCATGGTGCCCGAGCACCATAAGTCCACACTCATGTGTTTCCTTCCTCTACATGTGCTTTGAAGGTGTTAGACTGTATTTATACATGGCTTCTGTATATTGTATTGTACACTTCATGTACCCTTATATATAGGTAAAATTGTGTCTACCATAGTTTGCCCCGGAACTAGTTAAGGGTCGCTAAACTTTTAATAGTTTAAAAATTATCTAAAAATATGAAATAAATATGAGAGCATCTCTCTAATGTAATAAGATGATCCTACGGAGGGATTGTCAAAATATGCATCTATGTGTCCTCGGCAAAAATAATAAGCATTTCAGCTCACTGCGATATAAATATATACTGAACTATTTGTTTTTTTGTCCAGGACACATACAGTCGTTTTTTTTTTAATCCCTCCGTTGAATCATGTTATATTATAGGTGTGTTGGTTTAGTATTTTTTTCAGAACTTTTAAGAATTTTTGCACCGTTGAAACCCTTAACTACTTCTGTGGCAAGCACTATAATATATATATATATATATATATATATATATATATATATATATATATATATATATATATATATATATATATGAGATAGTCATACCCATTATGGATGTCGAGCAGTTTCCCAAACCCTAAGTCTAATATGGTATCAGACTAAGTCGATCGATATCTTTCGCTGCCCCGATCGCTCCTGTTCCCACACCTACTGCCTCTGCCCTACTTGTCCCGATCGCCGTCGCCTCGGCCGCCGCTGTCGCTCAAGCCGTTGATACCCAGGCCGTCGCTGCTCACGCCACCGCCGCATCTCCGTTCCTAATGTCGCACCCCCTGAGAGCAACTCTAGCAGACCCCGCATCCGGCCAGCCCGCAAAATGCGTTTGCGGTTCGTGGAAAACGGCCTTTGCGGGCTGGCTCGGACGGCCGCAGATGCAGACCCCCAAACGGACCCGTATAAAAGGATATTCGTGGAATATACTTTTTTATGGATCGGCTTTTGCGGGGTCTACTCGGACACCGCCGCGTCGACCCGCAAAAAGAAAACGCCCAATTCTCGCATTTGGCATAGGTTCCCATAAATAAGTTCAAATTCAAAACAACATAACACAGTTTACGCGCAAATAAAAGCCAAGTTTAGTAGGACAAACGCAAAAAGAGGGTCTTGCGAAAGTGACGCCCACGTCAGGCATCATCTTGGTCGATCTTCACTTCACGCCATCGAGTCCATCTTGAAGTTCATCGCCACCACCAAATCCACCTCCGACACTTGTTCCAACTCCCACACCAAAATCATCAACATTGGCACCATATGGAGCAGAGAAAACATCTTCGGAATTGTAACACACACCGGCCGACGCAACCATTCTCCTCTTCAAGATTTCTCTCCTTACCATATCATGCCATGTTTTGGTGAGGTCGTCCATACCATTGCGGTTCATTGACATAATATTGTTCTCTTTGGCGAGCAACTTGGACATGGCTTTGTTTTCAACGGCGCGTGCTCTTCTCTCCTCAATGGGAGCTTTGCGCAGCCCCTCTTCCTTAAGCAATTTACACTTTTCATGCTTCTCCTTTGCCTTCTTCTCGGCCAACTCTTTCTTTATCTCCAACGACTTCAACAACATCAACTCGTTTGATTGCGCCATGCATGGCATCAATCTTCTTCCTCAAGCTCGATGCTTCTTGCTCTCTCTTCATCTTCTCCTTAGTCTTCTTGTCGCCATCGGGCTTGTTTAAATTTCTTGGGCCATCATCATCCTCATCTTCATCCATGTTTGTAAGTGAGCCTCTCTTCGGTGGGGATTCTTTGTTGATCAACTTCCACTTCTCGCACTTTTGGAGCAAGTCCCAACAATGCTCTAGTTTGAAGAATTTGCCTTCCGAAGCTTTCATGTCTTTGTATCTATGTTGGGCAATCTTTTCCTACACAATGTGAACAAAATGAAATGATGCAATCATTTCATATGATGCAATATGATGATGCACAACTTGAATAAAGGCAAAACAAACTCACATAGTCGGATTCCATGGTTCCACTTGAAGGTGCATTGCGTACTTACTCCAAGCAAGCTGCCCAACGGCTGCACATAGGCTTGATCACCTCCCAACGCCCTTGAAGCGACCGAAATATGTGTGTAGTCCTATTGGGGTACTTTGCCATCGTGCGGAAGTATTGATCCTCGAACCTTTGCCAATACCTCTTGGCGGTTTGAGAAGTACCCGTGCATGCATCAAGAGACACCGCACTCCATGCATTGATCAGAACTTGATCTTCCAAGATCGTGTAGTTCTTCGATCTCTGGCTTTTCCCAGTTTTTGTTTGCGATTGCTCATACGCTTCCGCTTCAATCTCCTCTAATTCCTCCTCACAACCATGATTGTCCACGCCGCCCTCCATTTCATTATAGTCGAATGTGGCGAATGGGGCTTGATCAATGTCAACGGCGTTGGTGTCCAACAAGTTCATGAACTCAGCAGTTGCATTGTTCGGACCACCGCTATAGTGAATGACAACAAGTCACAAGGTATCGAAAAATGGCGTAAAGCAAAGAAAATTGCCATGACTGAAGACGCATACCTTCCGGCCATTTTGTCAAACACCTCGCTTGCGGGGGGAGCAGTACCGTTGAGCGGCATCGCCGGGGCACCTCTTTCCGGGGCGGAGTGAGCAGATGAAGGAGGCGGCTTCTTTGTAGCCGGAATCCTCTTCCTCTTGCCTCCGGCGGTCTTGGCGACCTTCTCCGCTGCCGGCCGAGATCGCGCAGCAGCTTTGGCGCCCGGAGCGCGGGCCTTCGCGGCGGGGGCTGCCGGATTCCCGCCCTGCATGACCACGTTGCCATGCCGCTTGTGGGCAGGCGCGACATTACCTTGGGCGACGGCGGGGCCAACATGGCCGGCGACGAGATCCGTTCGAGGGGAAGGAGTGTGCGCGCCCTCGGCGGTGATGGGGGGCAGCAGGGAGTCATCCATGGCGGGGAAGGACGGCCGGGGAAGATGCACCGGGGCGTGCGGTGGCGGGGCAATGGTGGCGGAGGGTGGGGGAGCAGGAAAGGCCGCGCGGAAATGCCCCTCCTGCCAAATCTCGCTGCGGATAGGGGCTGAGCTTGGGTCTCCTCCTAGCCCGTGAATCTAGAGGTTGGGGGAGATGTTTTGCCGCGCCCCACAAAAATATTTTGCGGGTAGGGGCGGGATGCAGGGTCTGCTAGAGATGCTCTGATCTCTGTTGCTGGTAACTCCGTGGCGGTCACCGCGGCGGACGTCGCTGATTCGTCGTCTTCAGCAAACGGGGTCAACGTAGCCCCGCCGCCCGTCTATGAGGCCTCGCTTCTGTTGGGGAACGTAGTAATTCAAAAAAATCCTACGATCATGCAAGATCTAACTAGAAGATGCATAGAAACGAGAGGGGAGAGTGTGTCCACGTACCCTCGTAGATCGAAAGCGGAAGCATTTAGTAACGCGGTTGATGTAGTCGAAAGTCTTCATGATCCAACCGATTCAGGCACCGAACGTACGACACCTCCGTGTTCAGCATGCGTTCAGCATGATGACGTCCCTCGAGCTCTTGATCCAGTTGAGGACAAGGGAGAGTTCTGTCAGCACGATGACGTGGTGACGGTGGCAAATCCTAATCTTGATATATGCCAACCCAATAAACACCTTCGGAGACACCTGTAGAGTATCTTTATAATGACCCAGTTACGTTGTGATGTTTGATAGCATACAAGGTGTTCCTCCGGTATTCGGGAGTTGCATAATCTCATAGTCAGAGGAATATGTATAAGTCATGAAGAAAGCAATAGCAATAAAACTTAACAATCATTATGCTAAGCTAACGGATGGGTCTTGTCCATCACATCATTCTTCTAATGATGTGATCACGTTCATCAAATGACAACACATGTCTATGGTCAGGAAACTTAACCATCTTTGATTAACGAGCTAGTCAAGTAGAGGCATACTAGGGACACTTTGTTTTGTCTATGTATCCACACATGTATCAAGCTTCCGGTTAATACAATTCTAGCATGAATAATAAAAATTTATCATGATATAAGGAAATATAAATAACAACTTTATTATTGCCTCTAGGGCATATTTCCTTCAGTCTCCCACTTGCACTAGAGTCAATAATCTAGTTCACATCGTCTTGTGATTTAACACCAATAGTTCACATCTAAATGTGATTAGTTCACATCGCCATGTGACTAATACCCAAAGGGTTTTACTAGAGTCAATAATCCAGTTCAGATCGCTATGTGATTAACACCCAAAGAGTACTAAGGTGTGATCATGTTTTGCTTGTGAAAGAAGCTTAGTCAATGGGTCTGTCACATTCAGAGCCATATGTATTTTGCAAATTTTCTATGTCTACAATGTTGTGCATAGAGCTACTCTAGCTAATTGCTCCCACTTTCAATATGTATCCAGATTGAGACTCAGAGTCATCCGGATCGGTGTAAAAGCTTGCATCGACGTAACTCTTTACGACGAACTCTTTATCACCTCCATAATCGAGAAATATCTCCCTAGTCTTTAAGGATAATTTTGACCGCTGTCCAGTGATCCACTCCTGGATCAATATCGCACCTCTTTGCCAAACTCATGGCAACGTACATAATAGGTTTGGTACACAGCATAGCATACTTTACAGAACCTATGGCTGAGGCATAGGGAATGACTTTCATTCTCTTTCTATTTTTTGTCGTGGTCGTATTTTGAGTCTTACTCAACTTTACACCTTGCAATACAGGCATGAACTCCTTCTTTGACTGTTCCATTTTCAACTACTTCAAAATCTTGTCAAGGCATGTACTCATTGAAAAATCTTATCAAACGTCTTGCTCTATCTCTATAGATTTTGATGCCCAATATGTAAGTGTCTTGATCTATCTCTATAAATCTTATCAAGGAAATTATGTCTTATTTCCAATCAACAATTGTGACGCCCGGATAATTAAACTACAGTAAACCCTTGTTAATGGTGCCATGTCATCACTTTACTATTACTAATCCGCGGTTGATAAAAATCGCAATCCAAATTCAAGTTCAAACTAAAGTGCAAAATTCAAATTTCTCAAACATGCAAAATAAAATGTTCAAAGTGTTGCAAATATTCCATCATTATTTATGGTGGTGATCCAACATTGTTTTATAGTCTTTAATTGCTCCCAAGTATATATATCAGTGGCTAAAAACAATAATTAAATGCCTTTTATAAATTATAAAATATTAAACTAAATTTTTTAGGTGTCAAGCTTTTTTTGTGGCAGTGCTCAATATTTCCTAGTATTTGTTTTGTCCAACTCCACATTTTTGCAAAGTCGTTTGGTGGCTTATTTAAATGCAAATGGAGGCTGTTAAAAGAAACAGAATAATAAAAAGAAAACCGAGCAGAAGAAAAGGAAGAGAGAGCACGTGCCCCCACTGGGCCTCACCCAAGTCAGCGCACCTAACCCCCGGTCGTCTTCTTCTGTTCACGACCGTGCCCGAACAGGATCGCGTCCCCGTCGAACCACCTCGCCGGCCATGCCGTGGGAGGATAAGGCCTTCACCGAGGCGCCCCTCCCCCCAGATATTTTCTTCCCACTCGCCTCACTCCTCCTCGGCGCCCTCCCTCCCAGATCCATCTTCTCTCTCTCTCCCTCACCGTCCTCTTGGCTCACCCGAGCGCCTACGTCGCAGTCGTTGGCCACCACCGCGGCGACCGTCTCCCCCGTGCCTCTCCAACTTGTCCATCTGCACCAACATCGTCGACTGCGTCCTCCCCATCCACAAGATCGAGCTCGGACCGCCTCGACCATCGGGATCGGGTTCTTCCCCGCACCTACGGCCACCGACGAGCTCCGTCCGCTGCGACCGTCCTGCTACTACTAATCCGTCGCCGGCCTTTCTTGTGCCACACCGTGAGCCTCTACTCCTTCTCCTCCTCTTCCCCGTTGGATTCGGTCCATTAGCGCATCTTCCGCTTGTTGCCGTAGCCTACGGCCGCTAGCACAACTCCCTCACCCGTGCTCCGTTGGCCTCTGGCCATGACCGACTGCACCCAACCGTGTCCCCGTGCGTGCTCGCCTTCGCGTGGCGGTGCCTCCGCCGAGCCCACCGTCCTGCTGCCGCTGCTCATCGTCGGCCGGTGTTTCGGACGCCATGGCCGGAGCTCCGCTCCCGCGCGCGGTCATGCGCCCCTGCCGTGGCCCTCACACGCACGCGAACCCCACACATCGCCGCTCCCTGCGTTGCCGCCCACCGCGCCCTGTCTCTGCTCGCGCCTGCCGTGGCCACGTCCTTGGACTGCATCCTGTAGCCGCCCCACACCTGCTTCGCGCGTCCTGGCCGCGACCGCCTGTGCCCAGCGCGCCCTTGCCCGCACGCCCGTGCGTGGCCTCGCCGTCGCCTGCTGCTGCTCGCAGCACTGCTGCCCGTGATGCAACCTACTACTCTACTGAATCTGCTGCTGCTAATTAGTGTAGCTATATGGCTAGCTTTAGGGATTTTACACTGATTAACCCCCCTAAACATCCCCTAATCAGCAGTTAAACAGTTGTTAGTATGTGTGAAAATAATATGAGTAGGTAGTACACTTGACAAGGCTCAAATGTGTTCATTGGACCAAATCCATTTGATGCCTGGATGAAATCATATGAAAATCACAAATTGCTATGTTCTGTCAATAGAGAACATAATTAACACCTAGCATAGTGTGTTGCGTGTCGTGTGTGGTCTGTGCGTGTGTGCACAACCAGCCTCACGGTTGTGCCAGCAGGCCGGCCCTTGTTTAGTTTAGTTAGTAATACTTTAGTGCTCAATTAGTATAATAGCAAATGACAAGTGGTCCCCTCTGTTTATTAGCTTTAGTTAGTTGTTCTAAAACGGCTGAGTCTATGACAAATGGGCCCCGCTGTTAATTAAGCAAGATTTCCTAAACAACTAAACTTAGAGTCAATGACATGCGGACCCATTTCTACTATTCACTGGTTGACTAGTCTCTATTGACCTGGTCAACTGGGCCCTCTGGCCCCATCTGTCAGCCACATGTGCACAATGTTGGGTACACTTCTGTGTACCCGTAGCATTTACTGTTTATTTTCGAAATAATAATAATTTTAGAAAATCAATTAAAACTTTGAAATTCAATATAAAATTAACCATAGCACGGATGAAAATACTTTGTACATGAAAGTTGCTCAGAACGACGAGACGAATCCGGATACGCAGCCCATTCGTCTGCCACGCATCCCTAGCATAGCGAACACGCAACTTTCCCCCTCCGATTCATCTGTCCGAAAAAGCGAAACATCAGATATTTTCCCGGATGTTTCCCCCCTTCATCGATATCACCTCATACTTCGTTAGGTCACCCCTAACACCGCGCATTGCCATGTTATGCTTTGTGTTGCTTTGTTTACTCTGTTATTTATTGTGTCCCCCCTCCGTTACTTCTTTCCGGTAGACTCGAGACCGCTGCTGGTACCCCCGATCGACTACGGTGTTGACAACCCCTCCTTGCCAGAGCAACCAGGCAAGCCCCCCCTTGATCACCAGATATCACCTATTCTTCTCTATGCTACTTGCATTAGAGTAGTGTAGCATGTTACTGCTTTCAGTTAATCCTATACTGCTGCATAGCCTGCCCTTGCTACTACTGTTGTTACCTTTACCTGCTATCCTACTGCTTAGTATAGGATGCTAGTGTTCCATCAATGGCCCTACACTCTTGTCCGTCTGCCATGCTATACTACTGGGCCGTGGTCACTTCGGGAGGTGATCACGGGCATATACTATATACTTTACACTGTTACATTACCGGTGATACTGTTCGGAGTTGGGGGCTGAAGGGGCAGGTGGCTCCATCCCGGTAGAGGTGGGCCTGGGTTCCTGATGGCCCCCGAGTGTTACTTTGTGGCGGAGCGACAGGGCAGGTTGAGACCACCTAGGAGAGAGGTGGGCCTGGCCCTGGTCGGTGTTCGCGGATACTTAACACGTTTAACGAGATCTTGGTATTTGATCTGAGTCTGGCTACTGGCCTATACGCACTAACCATCTACGCGGGGACAGTTATGGGCACTCGACGTCGTGGTATCAGCCGAAGCCTTCGTGACGTCAGCGACTGAGTGGCGCGCGCCGGATTGGACCGTAAGCCCGCTCTTGTATTAAGGGGGCTAGTTCTGCTTCCGGCCGCGTACGCAACGTGCAGGTGTGCAATGGGCGATGGGCCCAGACCCCTGCGCCATAGGATTTAGACCGGCGTGCTGACCTCTCTGTTGTGCCTAGGTAGGGCTGCGACGTGTTGATCTTCCGAGGCCGGGCATGACCCAGAAAAGTGTGTCCGGCCAAATGGGATCGAGCGTGTTGGGTTATGTGGTGCACCCCTACAGGGAAGTTAATCTATTCGAATAGCCGTGATCTTCGATAACAGGACGACTTGGAGTTGTACCTTGACCTTATGACAACTAGAACCGGATACTTAATAAAACACACCCTTCCAAGTGCCAGATACTACCGGTGGTCGCTCTCTCACAGGGCGACGAGGGGAGGATCATCGGTTAGGGTTATGCTATGCGATGCTACTTGGAGGACTTCAGTCTACTCTCTTCTACATGCTGCAAGACGGAGGCTGCCAGAAGCGTAGTCTTCGACAGGATTAGCTATCCCCTCTTATTCTGGCATTCTGCAGTTCAGTCCATCGATATGGCCTTTACACATATACCCATGCATATGTAGTGTAGCTCCTTGCTTGCGAGTACTTTGGATGAGTACTCACGGTTGCTTTCTCCTTCTTTTCCCCCTTTCCCTTCTACTTGGTTGTCGCAACCAGATGCTGGATTCCAGGAGCCAGACGCCACCGTCGATGACGACTCCTACTACACCGGAGGTGCCTACTACTACGTGCAGCCCGCTGACGACGACCAGGAGTAGTTAGGAGGATCCCAGGCAGGAGGCCTACGCCTCTTTCGATCTGTATCCCAGTTTATGCTAGCCTTCTTAAGGCAAACTTGTTTAACTTATGTCTGTACTCAGATATTGTTGCTTCCGCTAACTCGTCTATGATCGAGCTCTTGTATTCGAGCCCTCGAGGCCCCTGGCTTGTAATATGATGCTTGTATGACTTATTTTATTTGTAGAGTTGTGTTGTGATATCTTCCCATGAGTCCCTGATCTTGATCGTATACGTTTGCGTGTATGATTAGTGTACGATCGAATCGGGGGCGTCACAAGTTGGTATCAGAGCCGACTGCCTGTAGGAATCCCCCTTCCACACTCTTTGGCCGAAGTTGAGTCTAGTCATTGCAAAACTTTTACTAACATGGATGTGCGGCTTACGGGCCCACGTCGCCATTGGGTGGTAGTAGGATCTTTTATTTCTTGACCTATACTCTGGGACTCTGACATCTCTTCTATTCGGGTTAAATGAATTTACTAAAACTCTAACATTAGGTTCTTGTAATTACTTTCTCCCGGAGAGCCTCTTCAGTCCAGATGATCGCTGGCTGCACCAGAATATTTTGAAGATACTCTCCGATGTTTCCCTGAGACCCTTGTGCCCTTCGCCGTTGCACTTCCATACCACCGATAAATCCCTATGGAAGGCTACATACACTTGTCGTCCATAACTTCATTTCCAATTGTTGTTGTTATTACAATATACACTGAAATACTTTGGATATTCCGAGGATCCTTTGTGTCTACTGTCTTGCGGCTCCTTTTCCTCATGAATACATGTATGAATAATTCCTCGCATTTGCCGGGGATTCGTTCATCTCCAGTGGTTCAGGTATTTCGCAAAATTCTTCGAAATGCCATTCGATCTTCCGAAATCCTCAGTAGCCTATTGCTCTTGATCTTCTTTACCTGCTTGCATAATGGTTAAGTCCATATGTCAAGCAATATTTGTTAAAATCCTTGTGATGAACATTCTGACCATATTGATTCAGCATGTGTGCGAATGCACGCAATCATCAGTTGATCCTTATAAATTATCTTTTCGGCTCGGATGTCTTCCCAAACATGAGCTGGTTTCGGCCATTCAAATAGTTGTTGATTGTACCCCTAAAGCGACTCAACTTATCCAACCCTAATCAGAGTGTTGCTTCTGATCCCTTGATTTAAAAATCATAATTCCGTTGCATTTGAGCTTAAATTAGTCAGTTGTTTCTATGGTCTGATCTTCTTACCTTTTTCTTCCTCTGGTTGAGTACCGATGCTCACATTAGATCCCTTGTGGACCACCAGATCCTTTGTTGGATTTTATTCGACACCGTCCTTCATATTCATTAAACATTGTGAGATTTTCTTTGGATACATATTGCCTTTGGTAAATTGTATCCTCTACTTTGTGAACCATGCTCTACTTTCGAACTTGTATTATTTACTCCGAAATTTGTGGTATATGTTCCTAAGATGCCCTGATGGGTTGAACCTACGCCTTCCCTAATCCGTGTGAACCCGAAAGATTTCACGGGTCATGCTTATCTGGTATTGCACCAGGTAAAACTTTCAACAACTAATGTCATTTTCAAAAAGCGAGAAGTGAATGGAAGGTTATACATTGAAGAAGTGGGAGTCGACCTTGAACCTTGTGTTCATGCCCATGGAAATGATGTAGATCTTATCATTGAAGCTTCTCTTACATTAATTATCCCCTTGGTATAAGTTCATCTCATATCTGGGATCTGGCCTTTTGCAATCGTGGTTCCGACCATGTTCTCCTTTAAATACCATTTCGTGTGCAAGTTTAAGCGCTTCTCTTCTGTAGAGAAATACCCCAGTCCAACCTCTACTTTGATCTGTCATCGAGTATTACCCCCTCTGGTATCTCGAGATTATCACGGAACTGCATAATGTCTTATGAGTCCTTCTTCAAGTATTATTTGACTTTTGCTGCACCATCATTTGACTTGATGTCATAGCCGACCGATTACATCTTCATGAAATCTCTCAACAATTGTGTCGTGATCATCATCAATCTTATGAGCTCTTCTAGGATATCAATCGAATTCATGATGAGAAATACCATCCTTGCCACTCGATGAATTGTGTTATCATCGACAACTTTATTGCCTTCCCTCCAAGACAAACTTGTTCATGTTCTGTGTTATACCTTGAGTTCCTTGCTATCCAACATTTGGTCTTCTTTACCTTGGAGTATTACCATCTTTTATATCAAGGATTTCGTGCTTAGCACACCCGGCCGGAGGCCCTATGGTTATAGATTCCTTTTCAGCAAGGTTGTCCATTCTTCCATGAGGAAATTGTAAGACTTATTCTACAAGTTATTCCTGATGGATCCTTTGTGTTTCCAAAGTCTAAACTTTGCATGAAGACCATGTCCATGCTATCTCGAAGCATATATATGGTACTCCTATTTTCAACAAGAACATTTAAAGCCTAATGTTAAATGTTTCATGCTCAATTATCCAAACACCGTTGTATGGGTAATGTCTTTAAAGTTCTCTTCCCTTTCCTAAATGGTTTTCTACCTTCTATCATGTCATGATATCATCTGCTTGTCCTTGGGAAGGATATACCCTTGAAATATGTGTTTAAACACATGTTCTTTTCCATTGTTCTGTTAATCTGATGATCACATTTTCCATTCCATTGTTTTGTTTAACCTTTCTGGTGATCTATATGATCTAAGTAGTAATGTTCTTTTGCTTATGTAAACACATTGGTGTACAACCGTGTCAGTAAGACCCTGTTGCTTTTGTTGGTAGCATTCCGGTAACCACCGATGGACGAGAACTTTGCCTATTGGTCCGCCTCGTTCAACGAGCAGGAAAATGGTTCTCTTCGTCCCTCGCCCTTGGTACCGATGTTATTGTTGACATAAATGATAGGCTATCCTCTGACATGCCTTGTTATCATGACTGTGCAAAATATCACCGCCCTTTCTACTTTTAACCCACATGGTGGGCCCATAACCCACAATTCCACATGATCGAAACCTGACTCTCCTGTACACCCCTTGTTCCCAAGGTTGTTCCTCGTGTGTGGCCTCGTATGTAATTCATGAGCCACCTTCCGAGAGATCATCAATTCTGGCATCAGACGCAATACTTATTCCCATTGCTCTGAACCCCTTTAACACTTCGTTTTGGGCAACGAACGATTGCCTATGTGCTTGAAACTTCTATTTTGCCCCTTCTTATTTTGCTCTCGAAAATTTCTTAAGTTTCAATTCGAGAGTTACTTTCCCCCACTTTCCCTGATGTCATCTACCAGATAAGCAACCTTGTAGAGGTCGGTCCTTTCGAAGCTACCCCTTATAATTTTCGTACATATGATGGTGATCCTGAAGAAGGGATGCCGGCTTCATCATGATGACTGAAGCATAGGAATGAAGACATCAACGGAAAGGATCAACTACTTCGAGAAGTGCAACAAAGACCGAGAAGACCCATTAGAATTTCGCAACCTAGTCTTTCCCCCGTAGTCCCCTCCTAAATCTCGGGACGAGATTTCTTGTAGTGGAGGAGAATTGTGACGCCCGGATAATTAAACTACAGTAAACCCTCGTTAATGGTGCCATGTCATCACTTTACTATTACTAATCCGCGGTTGATAAAAATCGCAATCCAAATTCAAGTTCAAACTAAAGTGCAAAATTCAAATTTCTCAAACATGCAAAATAAAATGTTCAAAGTGTTGCAAATATTCCATCATTATTTATGGTGGTGATCCAACATTGTTTTAAAGTCTTTAATTGCTCCCAAGTATATATATCAGTGGCTAAAAACAATAATTAAATGCCTTTTATAAATTATAAAATATTAAAATAAATTTTTTAGGTGTCAAGCTTTTTTTGTGGCAGTGCTCAATATTTCCTAGTATTTGTTTTGTCCACCTCCACATTTTTGCAAAGTCGTTTGGTGGCTTATTTAAATGCAAATGGAGGCTGTTAAAAGAAAACAGAATAATAAAAAGAAAACCGAGAAGAAGAAAAGGAAGAGAGAGCACGTGCCCCCACTGGGCCTCACCCAAGTCAGCGCACCTAACCCCCGGTCGTCTTCTTCTGTTCACGACCGTGCCCGAACAGGATCGCGTCCCCGTTGAACCACCTCACCGGGCATGCCGTGGGAGGATAAGGCCTTCACCGAGGCGCCACCCCCCAGATATTTTCTTGCCACTCGCCTCACTCCTCCTCGGCGCCCTCCCTCCCAGATCCATCTTCTCTCTCTCCCTCGTCGTCCTCTTGGCTCACCCGAGCACCTACGTCGCAATCGTTGGCCACCACCACGGCGACCGTCTCCCCTGTGCCTCTTCAACTTGTCCGTCTGCACCAACGTCGTCGATTGCGTCCTCCCCATCCACAAGATCGAGCTCGGACCCCCTCGACCATCGGGATCAGGTTCTTCCCCGCACCTACGG
This sequence comes from Triticum aestivum, assembly GCF_018294505.1. Classification (NCBI taxonomy): domain Eukaryota; kingdom Viridiplantae; phylum Streptophyta; class Magnoliopsida; order Poales; family Poaceae; genus Triticum; species Triticum aestivum. Next base: position 76,213,670 of record NC_057797.1, read on the forward strand.
CCGCCGACGAGCTCCGTCTGCTGCGACCGTCCTGCTACTACTAATCCGTCGCCGGCCTTTCTTGTGCCACACCGTGAGCCTGTACTCCTTCTCCTCCTCTTCCCCGTTGGATTCGGTCCATTAGCGCATCTTCCGCTTGTTGCCGTAGCCTACGACCGCTAGCACGACTCCCTCACCCGTGCTCCGTTGGCCTCTGGCATGACCAGCTGCACCCGACCGCGTCCTCGTGCGTGCTCGCTCGCGCGTGGCGGTGCCTCCGCCGAGCCCACCGTCCTGCTGCCGCTGCTCATCGTCGGCCGGTGTTTCGGACGCCATGGCCGGAGCTCCGCTCCCGCGCGCGGTTATGCGCCCCTGCCGTGGCCCTCACACGCACGTGAACCCCACACATCGCCGCTCCCTGCGTTGCCGCCCACCGCGCCCTGTCTCTGCTCGCGCCCGCTGTGGCCACGTCCTTGGACTGCATCCTGTAGCCGCCCCACGCCTGCTTCACGCGTCCTGGCCGCGACCGCCTGCGTCCAGCACGCCCTTGCCCGGACGCCCGTGCGTGGCCTCGCCATCGCCTGCTGCTGCTCGCAGCACTACTGCCCGTGCTGCAACCTGCTGCTCTACTGAATCTGCTGCTGCTAATTAGTGTAGCTATATGGCTAGCTTTAGGGATTTTACACTGATTAACCCCCCTAAACATCCCCTAATCAGCAGTTAAATAGTTGTTAGTATGTGTGAATAATATGAGTAGGTAGTACACTTGACAAGGCTCAAATGTGTTATTGGACCAAATCCATTTGATGCCTGGATGAAATCATATGAAAATCACAAATTGCTATCTTCTGTCAATAGAGAACATAATTAACACCTAGCATAGTGTGTTGCGTGTCGTGTGTGGTCTGTGCGTGTGTGGACAACCAGCCTCATGGTTGTGCCACCAGGCCGGCCCTTGTTTAGTTTAGTTAGTAATACTTTTGTGCTCAATTAGTATAATAACAAATGACAAGTGGTCCCCTCTGTTTATTAGCTTTAGTTAGTTGTTCTAAAATGGCTAAGTCTATGACAAATGGGCCCCGCTGTTAATTAAGCAAGATTTCCTAAACTACTAAACTTAGAGTCAATGACACGCGGACCCATTTCTACTATTCACTGGTTGACTAGTCTCTATTGACTTGGTCAACTGGGCCCTCTGGCCCCATCTGTCAGCCACATGTGCACAATGTTGGGTACACTTCTGTGTACCCGTAGCATTTACTGTTTATTTTCGAAATAATAATAATTTTAGAAAATCAATTAAAACTTTGAAATTCAATATAAAATTAACCATAGCACGGATTAAAATACTTTGTACATGAAAGTTGCTCAGAACGACGAGACGAATCCGGATACGCAGCCCATTCGTCTGCCACGCATCCCTAGCATAGCGAACACGCAACTTTCCCCCTCCGATTCATCTGTCCGAAAAAGTGAAACATCGGATATTTTTCCGGATGTTTCCCCCCTTCATCGATATCACCTCATACTTTGTTAGGTCACCCCTAACACCGCGCATTGCCATGTTATGCTTTGTGTTGCTTTGTTTGCTCTGTTATTTATTGTGTCCCCCCTCCGTTACTTCTTTCCGGTAGACCCGAGACCGCTGCCGGTACCCCCGATCGACTACGGTGTTGACAACCCCTCCTTGCCAGAGCAACCAGGCAAGCCCCCCCTTGATCACCAGATATCACCTATTCTTCTCTATACTGCTTGCATTAGAGTAGTGTAGCATGTTACTGCTTTCAGTTAATCCTATACTGCTGCATAGCCTGCCCTTGCTACTACTGTTGTTACCTTTACCTGCTATCCTACTGCTTAGTATAGGATGCTAGTGTTCCATCAGTGGCCCTACACTCTTGTCCGTCTGCCATGCTATACTACTGGGCCGTGGTCACTTCGGGAGGTGATCACGGGCATATACTATATACTTTACACTGTTACATTACCGGTGATACTGTTCGGAGATGGGGGCTGAAGGGGCAGGTGGCTCCATCCCGGTAGAGGTGGGCCTGGGTTCCTGATGTCCCCCGACTGTTACTTTGTGGCGGAGCGACAGGGCAGGTTGAGACCACCTAGGAGAGAGGTGGGCCTAGCCCTGGTCGGTGTTCGCGGATACTTAACACGTTTAATGAGATCTTGGTATTTGATCTGAGTCTGGCTACTGGCCTATACGCACTAACCATCTACGCGGGGACAGTTATGGGCACTCGACGTCGTGGTATCAGCCGAAGCCTTCGTGACGTCAGCGACTGAGTGGTGCGCGCCGGATTGGACCGTAAGCCTGCTCTTGTATTAAGGGGGCTAGTTCTGCTTCCGGCCGCGTACGCAACATGCAGGTGTGCAATGGGCGATGGGCCCAGACCCCTGCGCCATAGGATTTAGACCGGCGTGCTGACCTCTCTGTTGTGCCTAGGTAGGGCTGCGACGTGTTGATCTTCCGAGGCCGGGCATGACCCAGAAAAGTGTGTCCGGCCAAATGGGATCGAGCGTGTTGGGTTATGTGGTGCACCCCTGCAGGGAAGTTAATCTATTCGAATAGCCGTGATCTTCGGTAACAGGACGACTTGGAGTTGTACCTTGACCTTATGACAACTAGAACCGGATACTTAATAAAACACACCCTTCCAAGTGCCAGATACTACCGGTGGTCGCTCTCTCACAGGGCGACGAGGGGAGGATCATCGGTTAGGGTTATGCTATGCGATGCTATTTGGAGGACTTCAGTCTACTCTCTTCTACATGCTGCAAGACGGAGGCTGCCAGAAGCGTAGTCTTCGACAGGATTAGCTATCCCCTCTTATTCTGGCATTCTGCAGTTCAGTCCACCGATATGGCCTTTACACATATACCCATGCATATGTAGTGTAGCTCCTTGCTTGCGAGTACTTTGGATGAGTACTCACGGTTGCTTTCTCCTTCTTTTCCCCCTTTCCCTTCTACCTGGTTGTCGCAACCAGATGCTGGAGTCCAGGAGCCAGACGCCACCGTCGATGACGACTCCTACTACACCGGAGGTGCCTACTACTACGTGCAGCCCGCTAACGACGACCAGGAGTAGTTAGGAGGATCCCAGGCAGGAGGCCTGTGCCTCTTTCGATCTGTATCCCAGTTTGTGCTAGCCTTCTTAAGGCAAACTTGTTTAACTTATGTCTGTACTCAGATATTGTTGCTTCCGCTGACTCGTCTATGATCGAGCTCTTCTATTCGAGCCCTCGAGGCCCCTGGCTTGTAATATGATGCTTGTATGACTTATTTTATTTGTAGAGTTGTGTTGTGATATCTTCGCATGAGTCCCTGATCTTGATCGTACACGTTTGCGTGTATGATTAGTGTACGATCGAATCGGGGGCGTCACAACAATATGTTATCCACATATAATATTAGAAATGCTACAGAGCTCCCACTCACTTTCTTGTAAATACAGGCTTCTCCTAAAGTCTGTATAAAACCATATGCTTTGATTAACTCATCAAAGCGTATATTCCAATTCCGAGATTCTTGCACCAGTCCATAGATGGATCGCTGGAGCTTGCACATTTTGTTAGCACCTTTAGGATTGATAAAACCTTCTGGTTGTATCATATACAACTCTTCTTTAATAAATCCATTAAGGAATGCAGTTTTGACATTCATTTGTCAGATTTCATAAAATGTGGCAATTGCTAACATGATTCAGACAGACTTTAAGCATCGATACAAGTGAGAAAATCTCATCGTAATCAACACCTTGAACTTGTCAAAAACCCTTTTCGACAAGTCGAGCTTTGTAGATAGTAACACTACTATCAACGTCCATCTTCCTCTTGAAGATCCATATTCTCAATGGCTTGCCGATCATTGGGAAAATCCACCAAAGTCCACACTTTGTTCTCATACATGGATTCTATCTCAGATTTCATGGCCTCAAGCCATCTGTCGGAATCTGGGATCATCATCGCTTCCTCATAGTTCGTAGGTTCATCATGTTCTAGTAACATGACTTCCAGAACAGGATTACCGTACCACTCGGGTGCGGATCGTACTCTGGTTGACCTACGAGGTTCGGTAGTAACTTGATCTGAAGTTCCATGATCATCATCATTAACTTCGTCACTAATTGGTGTAGGCATCACTGGAACTGATTTTTGTGATGAACCATTTCCTAATTCTAGAGAAGGTACAACTACCTCATCAAGTTCTACTTTCCTCCCACTCACTTCTTTTGAGAGAAACTCCTTCTCTAGAAAGAATCCATTCTTAGCAACAAATATCTTGCCTTCGGATCTGTGATTAAAGGTGTACCCAACAGTCTCCTTTGGGTATCCTATGAAGACACATTTCTCCGATTTGGGTTCGAGCTTATCAGGTTGAAGCTTTTCCACATAAGCATCGCAGCCACAAACTTTAAGAAATGACAACTTAGGTTTCTTGCCAAACTACAGTTCATATGGTGTCATCTCAACGGATTTAGATGGTGCCCTATTTAACATGAATGCAGCTATCTCTAATGCATAACCCCAAAACGATAGTGGTAAATCGGTAAGAGACATCATAGATCGCACCATATCCAATATAGTACGGTTACGATGTTCGGACACACCATTACGCTGTGGTGTTCCATGTGGCATGAGTTGTGAAACTATTCCACATTGTTTTAAATGAAGTCCAAAACTCATAACTCAAATATTCACCTCTGCGATTAGATCGCAGAAACTTTATTTTCTTGTTACGACGATTCTCCACTTCACTCTGAAATTCTTTGAACTTTTCAAAATGATTCAGACTTGTGTTTCATTAAGTATATATACCTATATCTTCTCAAATCAACTGTGAAGGTTAGAATATAATGATACCCGCCACGAGCCTCAACACTCATCGGGCCTTATACATCGATATGTATTATTTCCAATAAGTCAGTGGCTCACTCCATTGTTCCGGAGAATGGAGTTTTAGTCATCTTTCCCATGAGGCATGGTTCGCAAGTATCAAATGATTCATAATCAAGTGATTCCAAAAGCTCATCTGCATGGAGTTTCTTCATACGCTTTACACCAATATGATCAAAACCGCAGTGCCACAAATATGCTGCAGTATCATTATCAACTTTGCATCTTTTGGCATCAATATTATGAATATGTGTATCACTATGATCGAGATTCAATAAACCATTTACATTGGGTGTATGACCATAGAAGGTTTTATTCATGTAAACAGAACAACAATTATTCTCTGACTTAAATGAATATCCGTATCGCAATAAACATGATCCAATCATATTCATGCTCAGCGCAAACACCAAATAACATTTATTTAGATTGAACACTTATCCCGGAGATAGAGGGAGTGTGTGATGGTGATCTTATCAACCTTGGAATTACTTCCAACACACATTGTCACCTCGCCCTTAACTAGTCTCTGTTCATTTTGCAACTCCTGTTTCGAGTTACTAATCTTAGCAACTGAACCGGTATCAAATACCCCGGGGTTACTATGAACACTAGTAAAGTACACATCAATAACATGTATATCAAATATACCTTTCACTTTGCCATCCTTCTTATCCGCCAAGTATTTGGGGTAGTTCCGCTTCCAGTGACCATTCCCTTTGCAGTAGAAGCACTCAGTTTCAGGCTTAGGTCTAGCTTTGGGTTTCTTCACTGGAGTGGCAACTTGCTTGTCATTCTTTCTTGAAGTTCCCTTTCTTTTCCTTTGCCCATTTTCTTGAAACTAGTGGTCTTGTTAACCATCAACACTTGATGCTCTTTCTTGATTTCTACCTTCGCCGATTTTAGCATCGTGAAGAGCTCGGGAATCATTTTCATCATCCCTTGCATATTATAGTTCATCACGAAGTTCCAGTAACTTGGTGATAGTGACTAGAGAACTCTATCAATCACTATATTATCTAGAAGATTAACTCCCACTTGATTCAAGCGATTGTAGTACTCAGACATTCTGAGCACATGCTCACTGGTTGAGCTATTCTCCTCCATCTTGTAGGCAAAGTACTTGTCAGAGGTCTCATACCTCTCGACTCGGGCATGAGTCTGAAATACCAATTTCAGCTATTGGAACATTTTATATGCTCCATGGCATTCAAAACATTTTTGAAGTCCCGGTTCTAAGCCGTAAAGCATGGCGCACTAAAATATCAAGTAGTCATCATACCGAGCTTGCCAAACGTTCATAACATCTGCATCTGGTCCTGCAATAGGTTCGTCACCTAGTGGTGCATCAAGGACATAATTCTTCTGGGCAGCAATGAGGATAATCCTTAGATCACGGGTCCAATCCGCATCATTGCTACTATCATATTTCAACTTATTTTTCTCTAGGAACATATCAAAAATAAAAGGGGAGCTATAACGTGAGCTATTGATCTACAACATAATTTGCAAATACTATCAGGACTAAGTTCATGATAAATTAAAGTTCAATTAATCATATTACTTAAGAACTCCCACTTAGATAGACATCCCTCTAGTCATCTACATGATCACGTGATCCATATCAACTAAACCATGTCCGATCATCATGTGAGATGGAGTAGTTTTCAATGGTGAACATCACTATGTTGATCGTATCTACTATATGATTCATGTTCGACCTTTCGGTCTCAGTTTTCTGAGGCCATATCTGCATATGATAGGCTCGTCAAGTTTAACCCGAGTATTCCGCGTGTGCAAAACTGGCTTGCACCTGTTGTATGTGAACATAGAGCTTATCACACCCGATCATCACGTGGTGTCTCGACATGATGAACTATAGCAATGGTGCATACTCAGGGAGAACACTCATACCTTGAAATTTAGTGAGGGGTCATCTTATAATGCTACCGCCGTACTAAGCAAAATAAGATGCATAAAGGATAAACATCACATGCAATCAAAATATGTGACATGATATGGCCATCATCATCTTGTGCCTTTGTTCTCCATATCCAAAGCACCGTCATGATCTCCATCGTCACCAGCATGATACCATGATCTCCATCATCTTGATCTCTATCAACGTGTCATCACATTGTCATCTCGCCAACTATTGCTTTTGCAACTATTGCTTTTGCATAGCGATAAAGTAAAGCAATTATATGGCGCTTGCATATTATGCAATAAAGAGACAACCATAAGGCTCCTGCCAGTTGCTGATAATTTTAACAAAACATGATCATCTCATACAAAAATTTATATCTCATCACGTCTTGACCATATCACATCACAACATGCCCTGCAAAAACAAGTTAGACGTCCTCTACTTTGTTGTTGCAAGTTTTACGTGGCTGCTACGGGCTTCTAGTAAGAACCGTTCTTACCTACGCATCAAAACCACAATGATTTTTCGTCAAGTGTGCTATTTTAACCTTCAACAAGGACCGGGCGTAGTCAAACTCGATTCAACTAAAGTTGGAGAAACAGACACCCGCCAGCCACCTATGTGCAAAGCACGTCAGTAGAACCAGTCTCATGAACGTGGTCTGTAATGTCGAACCGGACCGCTTCATCCAACAATACCGCCAAATCAAAGTAAGACGTTGCTGGTAAGCAGTATGACTATTATCGCCCACAACTCTTTGTGTTCTACTCGTGCATATAACATCTATGCATAGACCTGGCTAGGATGCCACTGTTTGGGAATGTAGTAATTCAAAAAAATTCCTACGATCATGCAATATCTAACTAGAAGATGCATAGCAACGAGAGGGGAGAGTGTGTCCACGTACCCTCATAGACCGAAAGCGGGAGGCTTTAGTAACGCGGTTGATGTAGTCGAACGTCTTCACGATCCAATCGATCCAAGCACCGAACGTACGGCACCTCTGTGTACAGCACACGTTCAGCACGATGATTTCCCTCGAGCTCTTGATCCAGTACGAGGGAGAGTTCCGTCAGCATGATGGCGTGGTGACGGTGATGATGAAGTTACCGGCACAGGGCTTCACCTAAGCACTGCGACGGTATGACCGAGGTGTTAAACTGTGGAGGGGGCACCGCACATGGCTAAGAGATTGTTTGTTGTGCTATTGGAGTGTCGGCCACGTATATAAAGGAGGAAGGGAGAGAGGAGGCCGGCCAGGAGGGGTGCACCAGGGGGGAGTTGATACGTCTCCAACGTATCTATAATTTTTGATTGCTCCATGCTATATTATCTACTGTTTTGGACATTATTGGGCTTTATTATCCACTTTTATATTATTTTTGGGACTAACCTATTAACTGGAGGCCTAGCCCAAAATTGTTGTTTTTTGCCTATTTCAGGGTTTCGAAGAAAAGGAATATCAAACGGACTCCAAACGGAATGAAACCTTCGGGAACGTGATTTTCTCAATGAACAAGACCCAGGAGACTTGGACCCTACGTCAAGACACAAAAGAGGAGGCCACGAGGTAGGGGCGCGCCTACCCCCCCCCCCCCCAGGCGCGCCCTCCACCCTCGTGGCCCCCCTATTGCTCCACCAACGTACTCCTTCCTCCTATATATACGTACGTACCCCCAAACGATCAGATACGGAGCCAAGACCCTAATTCCACCATTGCAACTTTCTGTATCCACGAGATCCCATCTTGGGGCCTGTTCCGGAGCTCCGCCGGAGGGGGTATCTGTGACGCCCGGATAATTAAGCAACAGTAAAACTCTGCTAATGATGCCACGTCACCTCCGTTACTGTTGCTAATCTTTTGTTAGTTCAAACCCGTCAAAAAAGCAATTCAAAATATGGCAAACAACAAAAGTTTTCAAACATTGGAACAAAAATGTTCGGAGTGAACCACATATTGCATAGATAATTATGGTGAAGAAACCCCACTTTTATAAAATGTTTAAAGGCTCTAAAATAATTAAAACAGTAGGTAAAACAATTAAGTAAATACCTTTTATATTTAATATAATATTAAACTAATTTAATTGGGCACTAAAAACTTTCTATGGCACTGGTCTAACTTGATATGCTAATCTAGGTGCTAAGGATGTGTTTTACAAAAATAAAATAATTAGATCCTAAAATATAAATAGAAAAAGAAAAGTAAAACAAAAACTAAGCAAATAAAGAAAGAGAACGAAGGAAGACCCATCCTTCCCTGGGCTGTTCGGCCCAACAGGGCTACCAGGCCCCCCTGGCCGGCCCATCCCGCCTTCCTTATCTCCCCACCCCGAAACCCTAACCCCCCTGAACCACCCCCACTCCCCCACTCGTCCTGCACGATCCCCTCGCCGCTCCCTCTCGTTTCTCTGGCGCCGCCGCGCTCCCCGCGTTGGAGCCCCATCCCGCCGGCGCGCCCGCCCCCGGGTGGATCTGGATCGGGGGCAACCGACGCCCCCGACCCGTTGCGCGCCATCGCCCCACCGCCCTCTTCGTCGGCGGCTCGGACGCCGCCGCGATCCCGTCGCCCCCGACCCGAGATGCCTCGACATCGCCGGACTTCGCCGAATCGCTTCCCCGGCCTCACCCTCACCGGACTACCTCGACCCCCGCTGCCCTGGACCCTACTCCCCACCGTGAGCAGCTACCTTTCCCTCCTCCTCTCCCCGTGTCGGCCGCGCACTCGCCTTCCCTGGCTCGCCTCGTCACTGTGCGCCCCGGTCCCCATCGTCGTGCACGCCCGCGCCATCTCCGATCGTGCCCGATGCGCGCTCACCGTGCCCCCGTCCGCGTGCAGGTCCCCGACGCCCATTGCCTTGCCTGCCTCCAGCCACCTCCCCCGTGCTGCTCGCCTACGGGCGCGGTGCCCTGCCGTGGCCTCCGCCCCCCCCCCTTCACGCGCCGCCTGCCATACGCACTAACCATCTACGTGGGAGTAGTTATGGGTATCCCGGCGTCGTGGTATCAGCCGAAGCACTTCAGACGTCAGCGACGGAGCGTCACGCGCCGGATTGGAACATAAGCCTGCTCTTGTATTAAGGGGGCTAGTTCTGCTTCCGGCCGCCCTCGCAACGTGCAGGTGTGCTATGGGCGATGGGCCTAGACCCCTGTGCGCTTAGGTTTAGACCGGCGTGCTGGCCTCTCTGTTTTGCCTAGGTGGGGCTGCGACGTGTTGATCTTCCGAGGCCGGGCATGACCCAGGAAAGTGTGTCCGGCCAAATGGGATCAAGCGTGTTGGGTAAGTTGGTGCACCCCTGCAGGGAAGTTAATCTATTCGAATAGCCGTGATCTTCGGTAACAGGACGACTTGGAGTTGTACCTTGACCTTATGACAACTAGAACCGGATACTTAATAAAACACACCCTTCCAAGTTCCACAGACAACCCGGTGATCGCTTTTCCACAGGGCGACGAGGGGAGGATCGCCGGGTAGGATTATGCTATGCGATGCTACTGGAGATGCTACTTGGAGTTGCTACTTGAAGTTGCTACTTGGAGATGCTACTTGGAGGACTTCAATCTACTCTCTTCTACATGCTGCAAGACGGAGGCTGCCAGAAGCGTAGTCTTCGATAGGACTAGCTATCCCCCTCTTATTCTGGCATTCTGCAGTTCAGTCCACTGATATGGCCTCCTTACACATATACCCATGCATATGTAGTGTAGTTCCTTGCTTGCGAGTACTTCGGATGAGTACTCACGGTTGCTTTCTCCCCCCCTTTTCCCCCTTTCCTTTCTTTCTGGTTGTCGCAACAAGATGCTGGAGTCCAGGAGCCAGACGCCACCGTCGACGACGACCCCTACTACACCGGAGGTGCCTACTACTACGTGCAGGCTGCTGACGACGACCATGAGTAGTTTAGGAGGATCCCAGGCAGGAGGCCTGCGCCTCTTTCGATCTGTATCCCAGTTTGTGCTAGCCTTCTTAAGGAAAACTTGTTTAACTTATGTCTGTACTCAGATATTGTTGCTTCCGCTGACTCGTCTATGATCGAGCACTTGTATTCGAGCCCTCGAGGCCCCTGGCTTGTATTATGATGCTTGTATGACTTATTTATGTTTTAGAGTTGTGTTGTGATATCTTCCCGTGAGACCCTGATCTTGATCGTACACATTTGCGTGCATGATTAGTGTATGATTAAATCGGGGGCGTCACAGTATCCGTCACGGAGGGCTTCTACATCAACACCATAGCCCCTCCGATGAAGTGTGAGTAGTTTACCTCAGACCTACGGGTCCATAGTTAGTAGCTAGATGGCTTCTTCTCTCTTTTTGTATCTCAATACAATGTTCTCCCTCTCTCTTGTGGAGATCTATTCGATGTAATCTTCTTTTTGTGGTGTGTTTGTTGAGACCGATGAATTGTGGGTTTATGATCAAGTCTATCTATGAATAATATTTGAATCTTCTCTAAATTATTTTATGTATGATTGGTTATCTTTGCAAGTATCTTCGAATTACCAGTTTGGTTTTGCCTACTAGATTGATCTTTCTTGCAATGGGAGAAGTGCTTAGCTTTGGGTTCAATCTTGCGGTGTCCTTTCCCAGTGACAGTAGGGTCAGCAAGGCACGTATTGTATTGTTGCCATTGAGGATAACAAGATGGGGTTTTCATCATATTGCATGAGTTTATCCCTCTACATCATGTCATCTTGCTTAAGGCGTTAATCTGTTTTCATTAACTTAATACTCTAGATGCATGGTGGATAGCGGTCGATGAGTGGAGTAATAGTAGTAGATGCAGGTAGGAGTCGGTCTACTTGTCTCGGACGCGATGCCTATATACATGATCATACCTAGATATTCTCATAACTATGCTCAATTCTGTCAATTGCTCAACAGTAATTTGTTCACCCACCATAGAATACTTATGCTCTCGAGAGAAGCCACTAGTGAAACCTATGGCCCCCGGGTCTATCTTCATCATATTAATCTACCAATACTTAGTTATTTCCTTTTGCTTTTACTTTGCTTTTATTTTACTTTGCATCTTTATCATAAAAATACCAAAAATATTATCTTATCATATTTATCAGATCTCACTCTCGTAAGTGGCCGTGTAGGGATTGACAACCCCTTATCACGTTGGTTGCGAGGATTTATTTGTTTTTTGCATGTACGAGCGACCCGTGCGTAGCCTCCTACTGGATTGATACATTGGTTCTCAAAAACTGAGGGAAATACTTAGGCTACTTTGCTGCATCATCCCTTCCTCTTTGGGGAAAACCAACGCAGTGCTCAAGAGGTAGCAAGAAGGATTTCTGGCGCCGTTGCCGGGGAGGTCTACGCAAAAGTCAATATACCAAGTACCCATCACATACCCTTATGTCCCGCATTACATTATTTGCCATTTGCCTCTCGTTTTCCTCTCCCCCACTTCACCCTTGCCGTTTTATTCGCCCTCTCTCTCTCTATCCTCCTTCTCTTTCCCGTTTGCCTCTTTTTGCCCGCTTGGTTTTTTGTTTGCTTGTGTTTTAGTTTGCTTGCTCGTCACGATGGCTCTACCTAAATTTGGTGACCTTCACCATAAAAGGTTAGAAGAGATCGAAAGCAATGTCAGGAGTTTTATGGTTTTGCAATTTGAACATAATAGTTTCTTCATAAACGAGCTTAAGGAATAGAAAAGTTTTATGAGTTTTATGAATAAAGAGCTTGATGATATGTCTAAAGAATTCGATGGTTTAAGATCCCAAATTGCTCATCTTGAGAAATTGACTACTGAAATTTCGGATAGGCAGGCTATAGTTAATAGGATGGCTGCTAAACCGGATTGCTATGAAAATAAAGATGAAGATCTAAAAGTTATTGATGTGTCCCCTATTAAATCTTTGTTTTGCAATATGAATCTTGATAATGATGGGACTGAATATGATCCACCTTTACCTAGAAGGCGTTCCAAGAATTCAGAGTTTTTAGATCTTGATGCTAAAATTGATAAAAGTGGGATTGAAGAAATTAAAACCCTAGATGTTGCTAAACCCACTATTTTGGATTTCAAGGAATTTAATTATGAAAATTGCTCTTTGATTGATTGTATTTCCTTGTTGCAATCCGTGCTAAATTCTCCTCACGCTTATAGTCAAAATAAAGCGTTCACTAAACATATCATTGATGCCTTGATGTAATCTTCTGAAGAAAAACTTGAATTGGAAGTTTCTGTCCCTAGAAAACTTTATGGTGAGTGGGAACCAACTATTAAAATTAAAATATCATGAATGCTATGCTTTATGTGATTTGGGTGCTAGTGTTTCCACGATTCCAAAGACTTTGTGTGATTTGTTAGGTTTCCGTGATTTTGATGATTGCTCCCTAAACTTGCACCTTGCGGATTCCACTATTAAGAAACATATGGGAAGAATTAATGATGTTCTTATTGTTGCAAATAGGAATTATGTGCCCGTAGATTTTATTGTTCTTGACATAGATTGCAATCCTTCATGTCCTATTATTCTTGGTAGACCTTTCCTTAGAACGATTGGTGCAATTATTGATATGAAGGAAGGAAATATTAGGTTCCAATTTCCGTTAAGGAAAGGCATGAAACACTTTCCTAGAAATAAAATTAAATTACCTTATTAATATAATAAGAGAGCCACTTATGGATTGCCTACCAAAGATGGCAATACCTAGATATATCCTTGCTTGTTATGCCTAGCTAGGGGCGTTAAACGATAGCGCTTGTTGGGAGGCAACCCAATTTTATTTGTATTCCTTGATTTTTGCTCCTTTTTAGTAATAAATAATTTATCTAACCTTTGTTTTGGTTGTGTTTTTTGTGTTTAATTAGTGTTTGTGCCAAGTAGAACCATTGGGAAGACTTGGGGAAAGTCTTGTTAAACTTGCTGTAAAAAACAGAAACTTTAGCGCTCACGAGAACTGCTGTCATTTTTATTTCGAAAGTGCTATTTAGTTAATTATTTTTTTCATATGATTAATAGATAAATTCCTCACGTCCAGCAATTTATTTTCGAATTTTTGGGGTTCCAGATCTTGTGCTAGCTACAGATTACTACAGACTGTTCTGTTTTTGACAGATTCTGTTTTTCGTGTGTTGTTTGCTTATTTTGATGAATCTATGGCTAGTAAAATAGTTTATAAACCATAGAGAAGTTGGAATACAGTAGGTTTAACACCAATATAAATAAAGAATGAGTTCATTACAGTACCTTGAAGTGGTCTTTTGTTTTCTTTCGCTAACGGAGCTCACGGGATTTTCTACTTTGAGTTTTGTGCTGTGAAGTTTCCAAGTTTTGGGTAAAGATTTGATGGATTATGGAACAAGGAGTGGCAAGATACTAAGCTTTGGGATGACCATGGAACCCACAATATAATCTAAGGACACCTAAAAGCCAATGCTTGGGGATGCCCCGGAAGGCATCCCCTCTTTCGTCTACTTCTATCGGTAACTTTACTTGGAGCTATATTTTTATTCACCACATGATATGTGTTTTGCTTGTAGTGTCTTGTATGATTTGAGTATTTGCTTTTTAGTTTACCGCAATCATCCTTTCTGTACACACCTTTTGAGAGAGCCATACATGGTTTGGGATTTTTTAGAATACTCTATGTGCTTCGCTTATATCTTTTGAGTTATATAGTTTTGCTCTAGTAGTTCACTTATATCTTTTAGAGCACGGTGGTGGATTTGTTTTATAGAAGCTATTGATCTCGCATGATTCACTTAGATTATTTTGAGAGTCTTAAATAGCATGGTAATTTGCTTAAAATCCTAATATGCTAGGTATTCAAGATTAGTAAAATTTTCTTATGAGTGTTTTGAATACTAAGAGAAGTTGGATGCTTGATGATTGTTTTGAGATATGGAGCTAATAATATCAAAGTCGTGTTAGTTGATTAGTTGTGAAATTGAGAAATACTTGTGTTGAAGTTTGCAAGTCCCGTAGCATGCACGTATGGTAAATGTTATGTAACAAATTTGAAACATGAGGTGTTATTTGATTGTCTTCCTTATGAGTGGCGGTCGGGGACGAGCGATGGTATTTTCCTACCAATCTATCCCCCTAGGAGCATGCGCGTAGTGCCGAGGTTTTTGATGACTTGTAGATTTTGCAATAAGTATGTGAGGTCTTTATGACTAATGTTGAGTCCATGGATTATACGCACTCTCACCCTTCCATCCTTGCTTGCCTCTTCGGTACCGTGCATTACCCTTTATCACATTGAGAGTTGGCGCAAACTTCGCCGGTGCATCCAAACCCCGTGATATGATATGCTCTTTCACACATAAACCTCCTTATATCTTCCTCAAAACAGCCACCATACCAACCTATTATGGCATTTCCATAGCCATTCCGAGATATATTGCCATGCAACTTTCCACCATTCCGTTTATCATGACACATTCATCATTGTCATATTGCTTAGCATGATCATGTAGTTGACATAGTATCTGTGGCAAAGCCACCGTTCATAATTCTTTCATACATGTCACTGTTGGTCCATTGCATATCCCAGTACACCGCCGGAGGCATTCATATAGAGTCATCTTTTGTTCTAGTATCAAGTTGTAATCATTGAGTTGTAAATAAATAGAAGTGTGATGATCATCATTTTCTAGAGCATTATCCCAAGTGAGGAATTATTAAAAAAATGAGAGAAAAAGATAGAAGGGACAATGTTACTATCCTGTGCCACACTTGTGCTTCAAAGTAGCACCGTGATCTTCATGATAGAGAGTCTCTTGTTTTGTCATTTTCATATACTAGTGGGAATTTTTCATTATAGAACTTGGCTTGTATATTCCAACAATGGGCCTCCTCAAGTGCCCTAGGTCTTCGTGAGAAAGCAAGTTGGATGCACACCCACTTAGTTTCTTTTGTTGAGCTTTCATACATTCATAGCTCTAGTGCATTCGTTGCATGGAAATCCCTACTCCTGGCATTAACATCAGTCGATGGGCATGTCCATAGCCCATTGATTAGCCTCGTTGATGTGAGAATTTCTCCTTTTTTGTCTTCTCCACATAACCCCTCTCATTATATTCTATTCCACCCATAGTGCTATGTCCATGGCTCGCGCTCATATATTGCATGAAAGTTTATAGGTTTGAGATTACTAAAGTATGAAACAATTGCTTGGCTTGTCATTGGGGTTGTGCATGATGAGAGCATTCTCGTGTGACGAAAATGAAACATGACTAAACTATATGATTTTGTAGGGATGAACTTTCTTTGGCCATGTTATTTTGAAAATACATAATTGCTTAGTTAGTATGCTTGAAGTATTATTATTTTTATGTCAATATGAAATTTTTTCTTGGATCTTTCGGATCTGAATATTCATGCCACAATTCAGAAGAATTACATCAAAATTATGCCAAGTAGCACTCCGCATCAAACATTCTGTTTTTATCATTTACCTACTCGAGGACGAGCAGGAATTAAGCTTGGGGATGCTTGATACATCTCCAACGTATCTATAATTTTTGATTGCTCCATGCTATATTATCTACTGTTTTGGACATTATTGGGCTTTATTATCCACTTTTATATTATTTTGGGGACTAACCTATTAACCGGAGGCCCAGCCCAGAATTGTTGTTTTTTGCCTATTTCAGGGTTTCGAAGAAAAGGAATATCAAACGGAGTCCAAACGGAATGAAACCTTCGGGAACGTGATTTTCTCAACGAACAAGACCCAGGAGACTTGGACCCTACGTCAAGACACAAAAGAGGAGGCCACGAGGTAGGAGGCGCGCCTACCCCCCAGGCGCGCCCTCCACCCTCGTGGGCCCCTTGTTGCTCCACTAACGTACTCCTTCCTCCTATATATACCTACGTACCCCCAAACGATCAGATACGGAGCCAAAACCCTAATTCCACCGCCGCAACTTTCTATATCCACGAGATCCCATCTTGGGGCCTATTCCAGTGCTCCGCCGGAGGGGGTATCCATCACGGAGGGTTTCTACATCAACACCATAGCCCCTCCGATGAAGTGTGAGTAGTTTGCCTCAAACCTACGGGTCCATAGTTAGTAGCTAGATGGCTTCCTCTCTCTTTTTGGATCTCAATAGAATGTTCTCCCCCTCTCTTGTGGAGATCTATTCGATGTAATCTTCTTTTTGCGGTGTGTTTGTTGAGATCGATGAATTGTGGGTTTATGATCAAGTCTATCTATGATCAATATTTGAATCTTCTCTGAATTCTTTTATGTATGATTGGTTATCTTTGCAAGTCTCTTTGAATTATCAGTTTGGTTTGGCCTACTAGATTGATCTTTCTTGCAATGGGAGAAGTGCTTAGCTTTGGGTTCAATCTTGCAGTGTCCTTTCCCAGTGACAGTAGGGGAAGCAAGGCACATATTGTATTGTTCCATCGAGGATAACAAGATGGGGGTTTTCATCATATTGCATGAGTTTATCCCTCTACATCATGTCATCTTTCTTAAGGCGTTACTCCGTTTTCATTAACTTAATACTCTAGATGCATGCTGGATAGCGGTCGATGAGTGGAGTAATAGTAGTAGATACAGGCAGGAGTCGGTCTACTTGTCTCGAACGTGATGCCTATATACATGATCATACCTAGATATTCTCATAACTATGCTCAATTCTGTCAATTGCTCAACAGTAATTTGTTCCCCCACCGTAGAATACTTATGCTCTCGAGAGAAGCCACTAGTGAAACATATGGCCCCCGGGTCTATCTTCATCATATTAATCTACCAATACTTAGTTATTTCCTTTTGCTTTTACTTTGTTTTTATTTTACTTTGCATATTTATCATAAAAATACCAAAAATATTATCTTATCATATCTATCAGATCTCACTCTCGTAAGTGGCCGTGTAGGGATTAACAACCCCTTATCGCGTTGGTTGCGAGGATTTATTTGTTTTGTGCAGGTACGAGGGACTTGCGCGTGGCCTCCTACTGGATTGATACCTTGGTTCTCAAAAACTGAGGGAAATACTTACACTACTTTGCTGCATCATCCCTTCCTCTTCGGGGAAAACCAACGCAGTGCTCAAGAGGTAGCAAGAGTCCTACTTGGACTCCTAGTCCAACTAGGATTCGGCACCCCCTTTTCCTTTCTTCCACCGGAGGCAAAGGAAGGAGGGGAGAAGGAGAAGGATGAGGGGGCTGCGCCCCCACCCCTTGGCCAATTCGGTTTGGGCAGGGGGAGGCCTGCGCCACCTAGTGGCCCTTCTTCCCTCTCTCCACTAAAGCCCACTAAGGTCCATTAACTTCCCCGGGAGTTCCGGTAACCTCCCGGTACTCCGGAAAAATGCCCAAACTTCTCGGAACAATTCCGATGTCCAAATGCAACCTTCCAATATATGAATCTTTACCTCTCAACCATTTCAAGACTCGTCGTCACGCCCGTGATCTCATCCAGGACTCCGAACAAACTTCGGTCATCAAATCACATAACTCATAATACAAATCGTCATCGAACGTTAAGCGTGCGGACCCTACGGGTTCGAGAACTATGTAGACATGACCAAGACACATCTCTGGTCAATAACCAATAGCAAAACCTGTATGCTCATATTGGCTCCTACATATTCTACAAAGATCTTTATCGGTCAAACCGCATAACAACATACGTTATTCCCTTTGTCATCGGTATGTTACTTGCCCGAGATTCGATCGTCGGTATCATCATACCTAGTTCAATATCGTTACCGACGAGTCTATTTACTTGTTCCGTAATGCATCATCCCATAACTAACTCTTTAGTAACATTGCTTGCAAGGCTTATAGTCATGTGCATTACCGAGAGGGCCCAGAGATACCTCTTCGATACTCAGAGGGAAAATCCTAATATTGATCTATGCCAACCCAACAAACACCTTCGGAGACACCTGTAGAGCATCTTTATAATCACCAAGTTACGTTGTGATGCTTGATTGCACACAAGGTGTTCCTCCGGTATTCGGGAGTTGCATAATCTCATTGTCAGAGGAAGATGTATAAGTCATGAAGAAAGCAATAGCAATAAAACTTAACAATCATTATGCTAAGCTAACGGATGGGTGTTGTCCATCACATCATTCTCCTAATGATGTGATCCCGTTCATCAAATGACAACACATGTCTATGGTCAGGAAACTTAACCATCTTTGATTAACGAGCTAGTCAAGTAGAGGCATACTAGGGACACTTTGTTTTGTCCATGTATCCACACATGTATCAAGTTTCTGGTTAATAGAATTCTAGCATGAATAATAAACATTTATCGTGATATAAGTAAATATAAATAACAACTTTATTATTGCCTCTAGGGCATATTTCCTTCAGCCTCCACCTGGACTAGGCCCGATAAAATACAATATGAAACATTGATTTGTGGAGGTACGGGGTTGCACCACTACAAGAAATATGTCAACTTGCGACCATCACTATTGGTCACTGAAAGGTCATGGTTTTTCATTTGCGGCCTTTTTGTGACCAAAAACAAAAGGTCAAAAGATGGCGGTCGTAAACTGAAATTAACGACCTTCTCTATGAGAAGGTCGTGGAATTCCACGACCAAAACAAAAGGTCATTGATCCTATGACCTTCTGTTTTGGTCGCTAGCTGTCTACCCAGGCCACGTCGGATCCGACGTGGCAATCTGACGTGGCAAAATTGCGACCAATTGAAAAGGTTGTTGATAAGATTTAGCCCGGTCCAATTTGGTGTTTTACATGGGACAAGCCCAACAATTCAGCCCATTTAGTATGTTTTTCCTATTAATTTTTGGTTAGCTATATGGGCCATACCCAACAATTCAGCCTTCTTGTTTTCTGAGCTTCTTCCGTTTTGGGGGGCCTTAGCCTTTTTTTAGGCTTTTTTGCTTCATTTCTTAAACAGTCCAATGCTTGTTGGGTTGTGGCCTTTTTTAGCCCAATTATTTGTCCAATATTAGATCTTAGATTTTGAAAAAAATGGACGAAATTGTTTGGGCACAAGACCTCTTCAACCCAGTAACACGCGTCATGCAACATTGTTTCATATTCAAATCAAGAAAACTCCATGTTGAATTCAAATCATCCATCATATCACATCACATAACACATCTCCTAGGTTTACATAACACAACAAAACCATCTATGGAATACATTTCCTCACACAAGAATATAGCAGAAATGGAGGGAATATACAATAAGACAATTATGGCACATCTGCTACAATCCTAACAGTACAATCGACTTCATTGCTCTCTCTTATGAGACATGCTCCAGCTGCGACAACTCGCCATCCTACAATGAGAAGTATATAAAAATGGACCAGACTTTACAGGATGTAAACAAGGAAGTAACAATGGACAACTCGCAATCCAATTATAGGAAGTAAACAAGGACCAGACTTCACATTACAGTACCAATCCATGAGGCAAAACATTGAGTGAATCCAAAAAGAGAGGTGGAAAGGGATACCTATTTTGATCCAGAGGGGCTCGCGACCGTGGCCTTCTTCCGGAAGAGGTTGGCCAATGTCATACCTGGATCAGACAAGCTGGGAGGTCGTAGCTTGTCCTGGTCAGTGAGCAGGTCCTCCTCATCTTGGGTCATACTGCTAGCATAAGTAATAGGAAAAATCAAAGCAACAATTTAGACTTGGTGTTAACGAACAGAGACTGTAAATCAATAGCATATTAAGCACCAATTTTCTCAGATGCAGGGAGAAGAGTAGAAAAATAGAATAGAGAGGTGGGACAATGTCATACCTCTAGATGATGTTCGCAGCCAAAGATACATCGTAGACGAATCGTCGAACTGTAGTCCCTGCAAACCAAACCAAACCAAACAGCAACCGTCAGTACAAAAGCTATTACCCAAATTGATCTTGCTGAACTCAAGTCTGGTCTGAATGAAAGACAGTAAATACAAAGTGTGTTTACACACCAGAGTTGATCTTCCGAGTACTTTGTGTGGAGCTCATGACACTTGTTCCATGACCAGCACCCATTGAGCATGCACTGAGCAGTGTAGATGGTCGTCGCCGCCAGAATTGATGTAGTCACGAGGCTCAGCTCGATCAGGAAGAAGGAGAGCAGCTCCAGCTGACTCACAAGACATCAGCACATGTGTCAGACAAGCAATGCACTCTAACTCATACAGACACACACAACAATGCTAGTAGATTTAAATTATAGTGTATAAAACAAGGGTATATAATGGTTTCCCTTGCTCAGTTTCTTAAGCCTACATATAGCATTAGTTTTTAAAACCACACATCACACATATTTCTAATCTGGATAAAACGGTAGATATAAATCAAATTTTCTATGACACAACAATAACATCTTTAAGTAAAGTAAATTCCATGGCATATAAACACATCAATTCATTTTGTTTGTGTGTCTTGTAGGTCTGAAACTCTTGTAAGAATTTGTAAGACGATGATACCTTGTCCAGAGGGCTGAACGTGACCTCTTCACCTTCTGCGAGAAAAGGACAGTGGCTCGCTGCTGCTCCGATACCTGAGAGAGCATTTACGTGTCAGTTGCGGACAGCAAATTACACATCAATTTAATCATATGCATCAATTTTGTTACCAGCTTTTCTTCAGAGCTGGGATACTACTGCAGTACTATTGGTGCTCATCACTATAGTCTACATCTGCAGTTGCCCATTCACTAGAACCACATAGATCACTAGTTGTGCTATTTGATAATAGTTGATGGTATTCTTTTTCCAGATAAAGAGCTAATGCTACTACATGATAGCATGTATATACTCCCATATAAGAAGTGTTGTTTAAGTACACTCTAGACAGTTCCTGGCCATCCCTTTTCCAATCAGTTCAACTATGCATGTCAAAATAGGATGCTTTGATTTACTTGTGTGCAGAGGAAAAGCAAAAGCAGCAGCAGATGCTTTTCCTATTTGCTTCGCTTTCCTATTAGCATCTCTTGTCAATCAAACAGGATGCAGCAAGTGATTACATTAACCCCGATTCAAATATTTTAAGTACTGAACAATCATTTCATGCAGCCATTCATAAACATACTACTACAAGGGAACTACAACTTTTTTATTATTAAGCATAATGTTTAAGCATGTAAACTTTTCTCCAGAGTCTCTACGCACCACTACTCAACTACTGTACGTGCGTAGCACTATGTCAGTAAGCAGCAGAGGAGATTTAAAAGGAAGGACCATGTGTGTGTGTGTGTAGAAAACACACACAAGAAACCCTAAACATGATCTATTTAGTATGACAGGTTCAGTTACGCACAACTCTATAAAACATGTACTTATATATGCTTCTCTGCCACAGGTGCCGAGACTATCTGTGGGATTTTGGTGAACACCTTTTTAACTAGGCAGATGTTGTATTTTTTACAGTACAAAATCCTATCTTCTGGTTTACATTACATGTAGTCGTCGTCCGTTGCTCTATAGCTGTTGTTGAGTTGCCAGCACGAAACTAGAGCAAACGTATATTCGCATTTCAGAGGGCCGACCAATTTTAATATCAGGGGTGAAAACGGTACCAAAAGTAGACATGGAATATGGTCCAGCCGATCAACCATACTTTTAAAAGCTTACCTATTATACACTACTACCAGGCAGTCCTTGGGATTTCAAACAAGCAGAAACTCCATCTACAACTAATTACAAGATCTAACAACAGAACCTACCTTTGCATAACCAAAAGTACATGTATTAATTGAAGCTGACAACTGACAAGAAACAGAGACTTGACGGTAGCAGGATCATCTTCCACTTGAGAAGGTGGCTGGAGGAGAAAAGGATGATTAGACGTGAATATGGATATAAGTGCACATCAACTGCTTTTGCATAAGTGCTACCTCTTGAGCACTGCGTTGGATTTCCCCGAAGAGGAAGGGATGATGTAGCAAAGTAGCGTAAGTATTTCCCCTCAGTTTTTGAGAACCAAGGTATCAATCCAGTAGGAGGCTACGCTCGAGTCCCTCGTACCTACACAAAACAATAGCTCAACGCAACCAACGCGCTTAGGGGTTGTCAATCCCTTCACGGTCACTTCTGAAAATGAGATCTGATAGAGATAATAAATAATATTTTTTGGTATTTTTGGTATAGAGATGCAAAGTAAATAAAGTAAAAGCAAAGAAATATTAAAGTGATGGAGATTGATATGATGAGAAAGAGACCCGGGGGCCATAGGTTTCACTAGTGGCTTCTCTCAAGAGCATAATTATTCTACGATGGGTGAACAAAATACTGTTGAGCAATTTACAGAATTGAGCATAGTTATGAGAATATCTAGGTATGATCATGTATATAGGCATCACGTCCGAGACAAGTAGACCGAAACGATTCTGCATCTACTACTATTACTCCACTCATCGACCGCTATCCAGCATGCATCTAGAGTATTAAGTTAAAAACAGAGTAACGCCTTAAGCAAGATGACATGATGTAGAGGTATAGTTTCATGCAATATGATAAAAACCCCATCTTGTTATCCTCGATGGCAACAATACAATACGTGCCTTGCTGCCCCTTTTGTCAGTGGGAAAGGACACCGCAAGATTGAACCCAAAGCTAAGCACTTCTCCCACGGCAAGAACAACCAATCTAGTAGGCCAAACCAAACTGATAATTCGAAGAGACTTGCAAAGATAACCAAGCATACATAAAAGAATTCAGAGAAGATTCAAATATTATTCATAGATAGACTTGATCATAAACCCACAATTCATCGGACTCAACAAACACACCGCAAAAAGAAGGTTACATCGAATAGATCTCCATGAGAGAGGGGGAGAACATTGTATTGAGATCCAAAAAGAGAGAAGAAGTCATCTAGCTACTAGCTATGGACCCGTAGGTCTGAAGTAAACTACTCACACTTCATCGGAGGGGCTTGGATGATGATGTAGAAGCCCTCCGTGATCGATGCCCCCTCCGACAGAGCTCCGGAACTTGCCCCAAGATGGGATCTCGTGGATACAAAAAGTTGCGGCAGTGGAATTAGGTTTTTGGCTCTATCCCCAATCGTTTGGGGGTACGTGGATATATATAGGAGGAAGAAGTACGTCGTGGAGCTTCGAGGGGCCCGTGAGGCAGGGGGCGCACCCTAGGGGGGTGCCCCCTACCCTCGTGAGCACCTCGTGGCTTTCTTGACGGAGGGACCAAGTCTCCTGGATCTTATCTGATGAGAAAATCACGTTTCCGAAGGTTTCATTCCGTTTGGACTCCGTTTGATATTCCTTTTCTTCGAAACCCTAAAACAGGCAAAAAAAACAGCAATTCTGGGCTGGGCCTCCGGTTAATAGGTTAGTCCCAAAAATAATATAAAAGTGGAAAATAAAGCCCAATAATGTCTAAAGCAGTAGATAATATAGCATGGAGCAATCAAAAATTATAGATACGTTGGAGACGTATCAAGCATCCCCAAGCTTAATTCATGCTCGTCCTCGAGTAGGTAAATGATAAAAACAGAATTTTTGATGCGGAGTGCTACTTGGCATAATTTTAATGTAATTCTTCTTAATTGTGGTATGAATATTCAGATCCGAAAGATTCAAGACAAAAGTTCATATTGACAAAAAATGATAATACTTCAAGCATACTAACTAAGCAATTATGTCTTCTCAAAATAACATGGCCAAAGAAAGTTCATCCCTACAAAATCATATAGTTTAGTTATGTTTCATTTTTGTCACATAAGAATGCTATCATCATGCACAACCCCGATGACAAGCCAAGTAATTGTTTCATACTTTAGTAATCTCAAACCTATAAACTTTCACGCAATATATGAGTGCGAGCCATGGACATAGCACTATGGGTGGAATAGAATATAATGAGAGGGGTTATGTGGAGAAGACAAAAGGGGAGAAATTCTCACATCAACGAGGCTAATCAATGGGCTATGGACATGCCCATCGACTGATGTTAATGCAACGAGTAGGGATTGCCATGCAATGGATGCACTAGAGCTACGAATGTATGAAAGCTCAACAAAAGAAACTAAGTGGGTGTGCATCCAACTTGCTTGCTCACGAAGACCTAGGGCACTTGAGGAGGCCCATTGTTGGAATATACAAGCCAAGTTCTATAATGAAAAATTCCCACTAGTATATGAAAATGACAAAACAAGAGACTCTCTATCATGAAGATTACGGTGCTACTTTGAAGCACAAGTGTGGAAAAGGATAGTAACATTGTCCCTTCTCTCTTTTTCTCTCTTTTTTGGGCCTTCTCTTTTTTATGGCCTTTCTCTCTCTTTTTTTTATTCCTCACTTGGGAGAATGCTCTAATAATGATGATCATCACACTTCTATTTATTTACAACTCGATACTAGAACAAAGATGACTCTATGTGAATGCCTCCGGTGGTGTACCGGGATATGTAATGAACCAAGAGTGACATGTATGAAAGAATTATGAATGGTGGCTTTGCCACAAATACTATGTCAACTACATGATCATGCTAAGCAATATGACAATGATGAATGTGTCATGATGAATGGAATGATGGAAAGTTGCATGGCAATATATCTTGGAATGGCTATGGAAATGCCATAATAGATAGGTATGGTGGCTGTTTTGAGGAAGATATAAGGAGGTTTATGTGTGAAAGAGCGTATCATATCACGGGGTTTGGATGCACCGGCGAAGTTTGCGCCAACTCTCAATGTGAGAAAGGGCAATGCACGATACCGAAGAGGCTAGCAAGGGTGGAAGGGTGAGAGTGCGTATAATCCATGGACTCAACATTAGTCATAAAGAACTCACATACTTATTGCAAAAATCTACAAGTCATCAAGAACCTCGTCACTACGCGCATGCTCCTAGGGGGATAGATTGGTAGGAAAAGACCATCGCTCGTCCCCGACCGCCACTCATAAGGAAGACAATCAAATAACACCTCATGTTTCAAATTTGTTGCATAACGTTTACCATACGTGCATGCTACGGGACTTGCAAACCTCAACACAAGTATTTCTCAATTTCACAACTACTCAACTAGCATGACTTTGATATTATTACCTCCATATCTCAAAACAATCATCAAGCATCAAACTTTTCTTAGTATTCAACACACTCATAAGAAAGTTTTATTATTAATCTTGCATACCAAGCATATTAGGATTTTAAGCAAATTACCATGCTATTAAGACTCTCAAAATAATCTAAGTGAAGCATGAGAGAACAATAACTTCTATAAAACAAATCCACCACCGTGCTCTAAAAGATATAAGTGAAGCACTAGAGCAAAATTATAAAGCTCAAAAGATATAAGTGAAGCACATAGAGTATTCTATCAAATTCCAAATCATGTATGGCTCTCTCAAAAGGTGTGTACAGCAAGGATAATTGTGGTAAACTAATAAGTAAAGACTCAAATCATAAAATATGCTCCAAGCAAAACACATATCATGTGGTGAATAAAAATATAGCTCCAAGTAAAGTTACCGATGGAAGTAGACGAAAAAGGGGATGCCTTCCGAGGCATCCCCAAGCTTTGGCTTTTAGGTGTCCTTAGATTATCTTGGGGGTGCCATGGGCATCCCCAAGCTTAGGCTCTTGCCACTCCTTCTTCCATAATCCATCAAATCTTTACCCAAAACTTGAAAACTTCACAACACAAAACTTAAAGTAGAAATCTCGTGAGCTCCGTTAACGAAAGAAAAAAAAGACCACTTCAAGGTACTGTACTGAACTCATTATTTATTTATATTGGTGTTAAACCTACTGTATTCCAACTTCTCTATGGTTTATAAACTATTTTACTAGCCATAGATTCATCAAAATAAGCAAACAACACACGAAAAACAGAATCTGTCAAAAAGAGAACAGTCTGTAGTAATCTGTAGCTAGCGCAAGATCTGGAACCCCAAAAATTCTAAAATAAATTTCTGGACGTGAGGAATTTATCTATTAATCATCTGCAAAATTAATTAACTAAATATCACTTTCCAAATAAAAATGACAGCAGTTCTCGTGTGCGCTAAAGTTTCTGTTTTTTACAGCAAGTTCAATCAAGACTTTCCCCAAGTCTTCCCAACGGTTCTACTTGGCAAAAACACTAATTAAACACAAAAACACAACCAAAACAGAGTCTAGATAATTTATTTATTACTAAACAGGAGCAAAAGCAAAGAATAAAAATAAAATTGGGTTGCCTCCCAACAAGCGATATCGTTTAACGCCCCTAGCTAGGCATAATAAGCAAGAATATATCTAGGTATTGCCATCTTTGGTAGGCAATCCATAAGTGGCTCTCATGATAGATTCATATGGTAATTTTATTTTCTTTCTAGGAAAGTGTTCCATGCCCTTTTTTAATGGAAATCTAAATCTAATATTCCCTTCCTTCATATCAATAATTGCACCAACCGTTCTAAGGAAAGGTCTACCAAGAATAATAGGGCAAGAAGGATTGCAATCTATATCAAGAATGATAAAATCTATGGGCACATAATTCCTATTTGCAACAATAAGAACATCATTAATTCTTCCCATAGGTTTCTTAATAGTGGAATCCGCAAGATGCAAGTTTAGAGAGCAATCATCAAAATCACGGAAATCTAGTAAATCACACAAAGTTTTGGGAATAGTAGAGACACTAGCACCCAAATCACACAAAGCATAAAACTCATAATTTTTCATCTTAATCTTAATAGTTGGTTCCCACTCATCATAAAGTTTTCTAGGGATAGAAACTTCCAATTCAAGTTTTTCTTCATAAGATTGCATCAAGGTATCAACGATATGTTTAGTAAACGCTTTATTTTGACTATAAGCGTGAGGAGATTTTAGCACGGATTGCAACAAGGAAATACAATCAATCAAAGAGCAATTTTCATAGTTAAATTCCTTGAAATCCATAATAGTGGGATTAGCAACATCTAGGGTTTTAATTTCTTCAGTCCCACTTTTATCAAATTTAGCATCAAGATCAACAAATTCCGAATTCTTAGAACGCCTTCTAGGTAAAGGTGGATCATATTCAGTCCTATCATTATCAAGATTCATATTGCAGAACAAAGATTTAATTGGGGACACGTCAATAACATTTAGATCTTCATCATTATTTTCATAGGAACTAGAAGAACACGCTTTTATAAAGGCATCTTTCTTAGCACGCATCCTAGCGGTTCTTTCTTTGCATTCGTCAATGGAAATTCTCATGGCTTTGAGAGACTCATTGATATCATGCTTAGGTGGAATAGATCTAAGTTTCAAAGAATCAACATCAAGAGAAATTCTATCAACATTCCTAGCCAAATCATCAATCTTAAGCAATTTTTCTTCAATCATAGCATTAAAATTCTTTTGCGAAGAAATAAATTCTTTAATATTAGATTCAAAATCAGAGGGCGTCTTATTATAATTTCCATAAGAATTGTTGTAGGAATTACCATAATTATTAGAGGGATTACTAGGATAAGGCCTAGGATTGAAATTTCCTCTATATGTGTTGTTACCAAAATTGTTCCTACCAACAAAATTTACATCCATAGATTCATTATTATTCTCAATCAAAGTAGACAAGGGCACATCATTAGGATCAGAAGAAACACTCTTATTAGCAAATAATTTCATAAGTTCATCCATCTTTCCACTCAAAACATTAATTTCTTCTATCGCATGCACCTTTTTAGTAGATCTTTCAGTATGCCATTGAGAATAATTAACCATAATATTATCTAGGAGTTTAGTAGCTTCTCCTAAAGTGATTTCCATAAAACTGTCTCCCGCGGCGAATCGAAAAGATTTCTAGAAGCAAAATTCAATCCGGCATAAAAATTTTGAACAATCATCCACAAATTTAAACCATGAGTAGGGCAATTATGTATCATTAATTTCATTCTCTCCCAAGCTTGTGCAACATGTTCGTGATCAAGTTGTTTAAAATTCATAATATCGTTTCTAAGAGAGATGATCTTAGCGGGAGGAAAATACTTAGAGATAAAAGCATCTGTGCACTTGTTCCATGAATAAATACTATTTTTAGGCAAAGACGAAAACCAAGCTTTAGCACGATCTCTAAGCGAAAAAGGAAATAGCTTCAATTTAACAATATCATTATCGACATCTTTCTTCTTTTGCATGTCACACCAAATCAACGAAGCTATTAAGATGGGTAGCGGCATCTTCACTAGGAAGGCCGGAGAACGGATCTTTCATGACAAGATTCAACAAAGCAGTATTAATTTCACAAGATTTAGCATCGGTAAGAGGAGAAATCGGAGTTCTAAGGAAATCATTATTATTGGTATTGGTGAAGTCACACAATTTAGTATTATCTTGAGCCATCACGACGAACAAGCAAACTAACACACGAGCAAACAAAAAGCAAATGGGCAAAAAGGCAAACGGAGAAAGAGAGGGAGGATAGAGAGAGAGAGGGCGAATAAAACGGCAAGGGTGAAGTGGGGCAGAGGAAAATGAGAGGCAAATGGAAAATAATGTAATATGGGAGATAGGGATTGTGATGGGTACTTGGTATGTTGACTTTTGCGCAGACTCCCCGGCAACGGTGCCAGAAATCCTTCTTGCTATCTCTTGAGCACTACGTTGGATTTCCCAGAAGAGGAAGGGATGATGCAGCAAAGCATCATAAGTATTTCCCTCGGTTTTTGAGAACCAAGGTATCAATCCAGTAGGAGGCTACGTTCGAGTCCCTCGTACCTGCACAAAAACAATAGCTCAACGCAACCAACATGCTTAGAGACTTGCAAAGATAACCAATCATACATAAAAGAATTCAGAGAAGATTCAAATATTATTCATAGATAGACTTGATCATAAACCCACAATTCATCGGTCTCAACAAACACACGGCAAAAAGAAGGTTACATCGAATAGATCTCCACGAGAGAGGAGGAGAACATTGTATTGAGATCCAAAAAGAGAGAAGAAGCCATCTAGCTACTAGCTATGGACCCGTAGGTCTGAAGTAAACTACTCACACTTCATCGGAGGGGCTTGGATGATGATGTAGAAGCCCTCCGTGATCGATGCCCCCTCTGGCGGAGCTCCGGAACAGGCCCCAAGATGGGATCTCATGGATACAAAAAGTTGCGGCGGTGGAATTAGGTTTTTGGCTCTGTCCCCGATCGTTCAGGGGTACGTGGATATATATATAGGAGGAAGAAGTACATCGGTGGAGCTTCGAGGGGCCCACGAGGCAGGGGGCGCGCCCTAGGGGGGCGCGCCCCTACCCTCGTGAGCACCTCGTGGCTTTCTTGATGGAGGGTCCAAGTCTCGTGGATCTTATCTGATGAGAAAATCACGTTTCTGAAGGTTTCATTCCGTTTGGACTCCGTTTGATATTCCTTTTCTTCGAAACCCTAAAGCAGGAAAAAAACAGCAATTCTGGGCTGGGCCTCCGGTTAATACGTCCCAAAAATAATATAAAAGTGGAAAATAAAGCCCAATAATGTCTAAAACAGTAGATAATATAGCATGGAGCAATTAAAATTATAGATACGTTATAGACGAATCAATAAGCACACCATATATATATATATATATATATATACTGCTACCTCTTGAGCACTGCGTTGGTTTTCCCCAAAGAGGAAGAGATGATGCAGCAAAGTAGCGTAAGTATTTCCCTCAGTTTTTGAGAACCAAGGTATCAATCCAGTAGGAGGCTACGCGCGAGTCCCTCGCACCTACACAAAACAAATAAATCCTCGCAACCAACGCAAATAGGTGTTGTCAATCCCTATAAGGCCACTTACGAGAGTGAGAACTGATAGATATGATAAGATAATATTTTAGGTATTTTTATGATAAAGATGCAAAGTAAAATAAAGGCAAAGTAAATAGCAAAGGAAATAACTAAGTAGTAGGAGATCAATATGATAAAGATAGACCCGGGGGCCATAGGTTTCACTAGTGGCTTCTCTCGAGAGCATAAGTATTCTACGGTGGGTGAACAAATTACTGTTGAGCAATTGATAGAATTGAGCATAGTTTTGAGAATATCTAGGTATGATCATGTATATAGGCATCACGTCCGAGACAAGTAGACCGACTCCTGCCTGCATCTACTACTATTACTCCACTCATCGACCGCTATCCAGCATGCATCTAGAGTATTAAGTTAAAAATAGAGTAACGCCTTAAGCAAGATGACATGATGTAGAGGGATAGACTCATGCAATATGAAGAAAACCCCATCTTGTTATCCTCGATGGCAACAATACAATAGGTGCCTTGTTGCCCTTACTGTCACCGGGAAAGGACACCGCAAGATTGAACCCAAAGCAAAGCACTTCTCCCATTGCAAGAAAGATCAATCTAGTAGGCCAAACCAAACTGATAATTCAAAGAGACTTGCAAAGATAACCAATCATACATAAAAGAATTGAGAGAAGATTCAAATATTATTCATAGATAGACTTGATCATAAACCCACAATTCATTGATCTCAACAAACACACCGCAAAAAGAAGATTACATTGAATAGTTCTCCACAAGAGAGGGGGAGAACATTGTATTGAGATCCAAAAAGAGAGAAGAAGCCATCTAGCTACTAACTATGGACCCATAGGTATGAGGTAAACTACTCACACTTCATGGGAGGGGCTATGGTGTTGATGTAGAAGCCCTCCGTGATCGATGCCCCCTCCGGCGGAGCTCCGGAACAGGCCCCAAGATGGGATCTCGTGGATACAGAAAGTTGCGGTGGTGGAATTAGGTTTTTGGCTCCATCTCTGATCGTTTGGGGGTACGTAGGTATATATAGGAGGAAGGAGTAAGTCGGTGGAGCAACAGGGGGCCCATGAGGGTGGAGGGCGCGCCTGGTGGGGGTGGGGGCGCCCCCCTACCTCGTGGCCTCATGTTTTATTTCTTGATGTAGGGTCCAAGTCTCCCTGGTCTTGTTCGTTGAGAAAATCACGTTCCCGAAGGTTTCATTCCGTTTGGACTCCGTTTGATATTCCTTTTCTTCAAAACCCTAAAACAGGCAAAAAACAGCAATCCTGGGCTGGGCCTCCGGTTAATAAGTTAGTCCCAAAAATAATATAAAAGTGGATAATAAAGCCCAATAATGTCCAAAACAGTAGATAATATAGCATGGAGCAATCAAAAATTATAGATACGTTGGAGACGTATCAAGCATCCCCAAGCTTAATTCATGCTCGTCCTCGAGTAGGTAAATGATAAAAACAGAATTTTTGATGTTGAGTGCTACTTGAGATAATTTTTAATGTAATTCTTCTTAATTGTGGTATGAATATTCAGATCCGAAAGATTCAAGACAAGGGTTCATATTGACATAAAAATAAGAATACTTCAAGCATACTAACAAAGCAATTATGTCTTCTCAAAATAACATGGCTAAAGAAAGTTTTCCCTACAAAATCATATAGTCTGGCTATGCTCTATCTTTACCACACAAAATATGTAAATCATGCACACCCCCGATGACAAGCCAAGCAATTGTTTCATACTTTTGACATTCTCAAAACTTTTTCAATCTTCACGCAATACATGAGCGTGAGCCATGGATATAGCACTATAGGTGGAATAGAGTGGTGGTTGTGGAGAAGACAAAAAGGGAGAAGATAGTCTCACATCAACTAGGCATATCAACGGGCTATGGAGATGCCCATCAATAGATATCAATGTGAGTGAGTAGGGATTGCCATGCAACGGATGCACTAGAGCTATAAGTATATGAAAGCTCAAAAAGAAACTAAGTGGGTGTGCATCCAACTTGCTTGTTCATGAAGACCTAGGGCATTTTGAGGAAGCCCATCATTGGAATATACAAGCCAAGTTCTATAATGAAAGATTCCCACTAGTATATGAAAGTGATAACATGAGAGACTTTCTACTATGAAGATCATGGTGCTACTTTGAAGCACAAGTGTGGTAAAAGGATAGTAACATTGTCCCTTCTCTCTTTTTCTCTCATTTTTTTATTTGGACCTTTTCTCTTTTTTATGGCCTCCTTTCTTTCTTTTTTTTCTTTTTTTATTTTTCGTCCGGAGTCTCATCCCCACTTGTGGGGGAATCATAGTATCCATCATCCTTTCCTCACTGGGACAATGCTCTAATAATGATGATCATCATACTTTTATTTTTCTTACAACTCAACAATTACAACTCGATACTTAGAACAAAATATGACTATATGAATACCTCCGGCGGTGTACCGGGATATGCAACACTACTAGGAAAAGGCCTACTAATGGTGCACCGGTTTTGCCTACTAATGGCACACTACCGGTGCGCCATTAGCATCACGCCACTAGAATTTTTTTCTAATGGCGCACCTGTGGTGCGCCATTAGAATCTGGTATTCTAATGGCGCGCCGCTGGTGCGCCATTAGTATGGCCCACGGTGTGCCATTAGTATCTGGTATACTAATGGCGCACCACATAGAAGTGCGCCATTAGTAACAATTTTTTTTCAAAAAAAAATTTAAAATATTTTTCAAATTTTTTTCGTTTTTTTCTTAATCTCAGGTCACTATGGCTTAATCTCGGGTCAATATGCTTAATCTCAGGTCAAATCGCACTCCATGGTCAAACTTCCCAAAAGGTCACCCATCCTCACACTACTCCAGCCCAAGCACGCTTAGCTTCAGAGTTCTATCCAACCCCAGCAACAGCTCACTTCACAGGCACTTGTTGATATATCTAGCATATCAATCCTATTATACCTTGTTGATGTCTAGGACTTTGTTCATGTTCATGACTATGATGAAATTTTGAAAAATATTTCAAACTTCTCGGTCATATTACGTATCATTTTTTGAAAAAAAATTCAAAAAAATAATTTTCGAAACCTTTTTTTTTAATTTTTTTGCCTCTAGATCTTGAAAGCCCCGTAACTTTTTTGTGTTAGGTTTTTGGGGATTTTGAAAATGTTTTCGAGTAGATGATTTTTCATATATAAAACTTTTTAATCCGAGTTCGTATGCAAAAGTTATGCCCATTTTACAAATTTCCAGAGAGATTTTGCAAATAAAGTCGAAATTTATATTTGTAAATTTTCCCAACAACTAGACCACATATGACATGGGAAACTTATTTTCTTTTATTTTTTTGACATTTTTATCATTTTTTTATTTTTTTTAAACTGAAAAGGCGGTCCACCGGGGGGTGCATTCGGTGGAAGCCGGGCAAACTAGTAATGGTGCACCGTGGGGTGGTGCGCCATTAGTAGTTAAACTGGTAATGGCGCACCACACCCACAGTGCGCCATTACTAGTTTTAAAAAAAATATAAAAAAATTTGAATTTTTTTTGAAAAAAACTTAGTAATGGCGCACCAGTGGACAGTGCGCCATTACTAGTTAAAACTAGTAATGGCGCACTATCCACAGGTGCGCCATTACTAACAAAAAAATTATTTTTTTTACTTTTTTTTCAGAAGTTCTAATGGCGCACCGTGGGTGTGGTGCGCCATTACTATGTCAACTAGTAATGGCGCACCACACCCTCAGTGCGCCATTAGTAACAAATTTGTTTTTTATTTTTTTTCAAAATTTCTAATGGCGCACCGCACACCAGGTGCGCCATTAGTAATATATTTCTAATGGCGTACCTGTATGTGGTGCGCCATTGCTATATACTAATGGCACACCACACATGTGGTGCGTCATTAGTGTCCATTTCATCTATAGCTGTTTTCCTAGTAGTGCAATGATGCATGAGTGACATGTATGAAATAATTATGAATGGTGGCTTTGCCACAAATATGATGTCAACTACATGATCATGCAAAGCAATATGACAATGATGGAGTGTGTCATAATAAACGGAACGGTGGAAAGTTGCATGGTAATATATTTCGGAATGGCTATGGAAATGCCATAATAGGTAGGTATGGTGGCTGTTTTGAGGAAGGTATATGGTGGGTGTATGATACCGGTGAAAGGTGCGCGGTATTATACAGGCTAGCAAAGGTGGAAGGGTGAGAGTGCGTATAATCCATGGACTCAACACTAGTCATAAAGAACTCATATACTTATTGCAAAAATCAACAAGTTATCAAAGCAAAGTATTACGCGCATGCTCCTAGGGGATAGATTGGTAGGAAAAGACCATCGCTCGTCCCCGACCGCCACTCGTAAGGAAGATAATCAAAAAATAAACCATGCTCCAACTTCAGCACATAACGGTTCACCATACGTGCATGCTACGGGAATCACAAACTTCAACACAAGTATTTCTCAAATTCACAACTACTCAACTAGCACAACTTTAATATCACCATCTTTATATCTCAAAACAATTATCAAGTATCAACCTTATCATAGTATTCAACACACTCATAAGAAAGTTTTATTATTAATCTTGTATACCAAGAATATTAGGATTTTAAGCAAATTACCATGCTGTTAACACTCTCAAAATAATCTAAGTAAAGCATGAGAGATCAGTAGTTTCTATAAAACAAATTCACCACCGTGCTCTAAAAGATATAAGTGAAGTACTAGAGTATTCTAACAAATTCTAAATCATATATGGCTCTCTCAAAAGGTGTGTACAGCAAGGATGATTGTGTTAAACTAACAAGCAAAGACTCAAATCATACAAGACGCTCCAAGCAAAACACATATCATGTGGCGAATAAAAATATAGCTCCAAGTAAAGTTACCGATAGAAGTAGACGAAAGAGGGGATGCCTTCCGGGGCATCTCCAAGCTTTGGCTTTTAGGTGTCCTTATATTATCTTGGGGGTGCCATGGGCATCCCCAAGCTTAGGCTCTTGCCACTCCTTGTTCCATAATCCATCAAATCTTTACCCAAAACTTGAAAACTTCACAACACAAAACTTAAAGTAGAAAATCTCGTGAACTCCGTTAGCGAAAGAAAATAAAAGACCACTTCAAGGTACTATAATGAACTCATTATTTATTTATATTGGTGTTATACCTACTGTATTCCAACTTCTATATGGTTTATAAACTATTTTACTAGCCATAGATTCATCAAAATAAGCAAACAACACACGAAAAACAGAATCTGTCAAAAACAGAACAGTCTGTAGTAATCTGTAGCTAGCGCAAGATCTGGAGCTCCAAAAATTCTAAAATAATTGTTGAACGTGAGGAATTTATCTATTAATCATCTGCAAAAATAATTAACTAAATATCACTTTCCAAATAAAAATGGCAGTAGTTCTCGTGAGCGCTAAAGCTTCTGTTTTTTTACAGCAAGTTCAACAAGACTTTCCCCAAGTCTTCCCAACGGTTCTACTTGGCACAAACACTAATTAAACAAAAAAACACAACCAAAAAAGAGGGTAGATAAGTTATTTATTACTAAACAGGAGCAAATAGCAAGTCATAAAAATAAAATTGGGTTGCCTCCCAACAAGCGCTATCATTTAACGCCCCTAGCTAGGCATAACAAGCAAGAATAGATCTAGGTATTGCCATCTTTGATAGGCAATCCATAAGTGGCTCTCATAATAGATTCATAAGGTAATTTAATTTTATTTCTAGGAAAGTGTTCCATGCCTTTCCTTAATGGAAATTAGAATCTAATATTTTCTTCCTTCATATCAATAATTGCACCAATCGTTCTAAGGAAAGGTCTACCGAGAATAATAGGACATGAAGGATTGCAATCTATGTCAATAACAATAAAATCTACAGGCACATAATTCCTATTTGTAACAATAAGAACATCATTAATTCTTCCCATATGTTTCTTAATAGTGGAATCCACAAGGTGCAAGTTTAGAGAGACATCATCAAAATCACGGAAACCTAACAAATCACACAAAGTCTTTGGAATCGTGGAAACACTAGCACCCAAATCACATAAAGCATAGCATTCATGATCTTTAATTTTAATTTTAATAGTTGGTTCCCACTCATCATAAAGTTTTCTAGGGATAGAAACTTCCAATTCAAGTTTTTCTTCATAAGATTGCATCAAGGCATCAACGATATGTTTAGTAAACGCTTTATTTTGACTATAAGCATGAGGAGAATTTAGCACGGATTGCAACAAGGAAATACAATCAATCAAAGAGCAATTTTCATAGTTAAATTCCTTGAAATACATAATAGTGGGTTTAGCAACATCTAGGGTTTTAATTTCTTCAACCCCACTTTTATCAAATTTAGCATCAAGATCAACAAATTCTGGATTCTTGGAACGCATTCCAGGTAAAGGTGGATCATATTCAGTCCCATCATTATCAAGATTCATATTGCAAAACAAAGATTTAATAGGGGACACATCAATAACTTTTAGATCTTCATCTTTATTTTCATAGGAACTAGAAGAACATGCTCTTATAAAGGCATCTTTCTTAGCACGCATCCTAGCGGTTCTTTCTTTGCACTCATCAATGGAAATTCTCATGGCTTTGAGAGACTCATTGATATCATGCTTAGGTGGAATAGATCTAAGTTTCAAAGAATCAACATCAAGAGCAATTCTATCAACGTTCCTAGCCAAATCATCAATCTTAAGCAATTTTTCTTCAATCATAGCATTAAAATTCTTTTGTGAAGTAATAAATTCTTTAATATTAGATTCAAAATCAGAGGGCATCTTATTATAATTTCCATAAGAATTGTTGTAGGAATTACGATAATTATTAGAGGGATTACTAGGATAAGGCCTAGGGTTGAAATTTCCTCTATACGCGTTATTACCAAAATTGTTCCTACCAACAAAATTCACATCCATAGATTCATTATTATTATCAATCAAAGTAGACAAGGGCATATCATTAGGATCAGAAGAAACACTCTTATTAGAAAATAATTTCATAAGTTCATCCATCTTTCCACTCAAAACATTAATTTCTTCTATCGCATGCACCTTTTTATTAGTAGATCTTTCAGTATGCCATTGAGAATAATTAACCATAATATTAACTAGGAGTTTAGTAGCTTCTCCTAAAGTGATTTCCATAAAAGTGCCTCCCACGGACGAATCTAAAAGATTTCTACAAGAAAAATTCAATCTAGCATAAAAAAATTAATAATCATCCACAAATTTAAACCATGAGTAGGGCAATTACGTATCATTAGTTTCATTCTCTCCCAAGCTTGTGCAACATGTTCATGATCAAGTTTCTTAAAATTCATAATATCGTTTCTAAGGGAGATGATCTTAGCGGGAGGAAAATACTTAGAGATAAAAGCATCTTTGCACTTGTTCCATGAATCAATACTATTTTTAGGCAAAGACGAAAACCAAGCTTTAGCACGATCTCTAAGCGAAAAAGGAAATAGCTTCAATTTAACAATATCATTATCCACATCTTTCTTCTTTTGATCTCACACAAATCAACGAAGCTATTTAGATGGGTAGCGGCATCTTCACTAGGAAGGCCGGAGAACAGATCTTTCATGACAAGATTCGGCAAAGCAGTATTAATTTCACAAGATTCAGCATCGGTAAGAGGAGCAATCGGAGTGCTAATAAAATCATTGTTGTTGGTATTGGTGAAGTCACACAATTTAGTATTATCTTGATCCATCGTGACAAGCAAGCAAACTAACACACAAGCAAACAAAAAGCAAGCGGGCAAAAAGAGGCAAATAGAGAGGGAGGATAGAGAGAGAGGGCGAATAAAACGGCAAGGAGGAAGTGGGGGGAGAGGAAAACGAGAGGCAAATGGCAAATAATGTAATGCGGGAGATAAGGGTATGTGATGGGTACTTGGTATGTTGACTTTTGCATAGACCTCCCCGGCAACGGCGCCAGAAATCCTTCTTGCTACCTCTTGAGCACTGCGTTGGTTTTCCCTGAAGAGGAAGGGATGATGCAGCAAAGTAGCATAAGTATTTCCCCCAGTTTTTGAGAACCAAGGTATCAATCCAGTAGGAGGCTACGCGCGAGTCCCTCGCACCTACACAAAACAAATAAATCCTCGCAACCAACGCAAATAGGGGTTGTCAATCCCTATAAGGCCACTTACAAGAATGAGATCTGATAGATATGATAAGATAATATTTTAAGTATTTTTATGATAAAGATGCAAAGTAAAATAAAGGCAAAGTAAATAGCAAAGGAAATAACTAAGTAGTAGGAGATCAATATGATAAAGATAGACACGGGGGCCATAAGTTTCACTAGTGGCTTCTCTCGAGAACATAAGTATTCTACGGTGGGTGAACAAATTATTGTTGAGCAATTGACAGAATTGAGCATAGTTATGAGAATATCTGGGTATGATCATGTATATAGGCATCACGTCCGAGACAAGTAGATCGACTCCTGCCTGCATCTACTACTATTACTCTACTCATCAACCGCTATCCAGCATGCATCTAGAGTATTAAGTTAAAAACAGAGTAAAGCCTTAAGCAAGATGACATGGTGTAGAGGGATAGACTCATGCAATATGAAGAAAACCCCATCTTGTTATCCTCGATGGCAACAATACAATATGTGCCTTGCTACCCTTATTGTCATCAAGAAAGGACACCACAAGATTGAACCCAAAGCTAAGCACTTCTCCCATTGCAAGAAAGATCAATCTAGTAGGCCAAACCAAACTGATAATTCGAAGAGACTTTCAAAGATAACCAATCATACATAAAAGAATTCAGAGAAGATTCAAATATTATTCATAGATAGACTTGATCATAAACCCACAATTCATCGATCTCAACAAACACACCGCAAAAAGAAGATTACATCGAATAGTTCTCCACAAGAGAGGGGGAGAACATTGTATTGAGATCCAAAAAGAGAGAAGAAGCCATCTAGCTACTAACTATGGACCCGTAGGTCTGAGGTAAACTACTCACGATTCATGGGAGGGGTTATGGTGTTGATGTAGAAGCCCTCCGTGATCGATGCCCCCTCCGGCGGAGCTCCGGAACAGGCCCCAAGATGGGATCTCGTGGATATAGAAAGTTGTGGCGGTGGAATTAGGTTTTTGGCTCCGTCTCTGATCGTTTGGGGGTACGTAGGTATATATAGGAGGAAGGAGTATGTCGGTGGAGCAACAAGGGGCCCACGAGGGTGGAGGGCGCGCGCCCCTACCTCGTGGCCTCCTGTTTTATTTCTTGACGTAGGGTCCAAGTCTCCCTGGTCTTGTTCGTTTAGAAAATCACGTTCCCGAAGGTTTCATTCCATTTGGACTCCGTTTGATATTCTTTTTCTTCAAAACCCTAAAACAGGCAAAAAAACAGCAATTCTGGGTTGGGCCTCCAGTTAATAAGTTAGTTTGAAAAATAATATAAAAGTGGATAATAAAGCCCAATAATGTCCAAAACAATAGATAATATAGCATGGAGCAATCAAAAATTATAGATACGTTGGAGACATATCATATACCTTGATGTTTCAAGGTCGGTCTTGTCGTGGACTCACAATCCACATCCAGCAGCCCACCATGTCGTATATACATCCAAACCATAAAAATAGCGGTTAAACAACAAGGTAGTGTAAATAAATTAAGTAAGCTATTGTGCTGGATCAAATTCCTACTGAACACATAACGACATTCCTACTGAACACAGAACGACAAGAAACATAGTGTAAAATACATATCTAATTCTAGTATATTTTTATAAAAAGATTAACAGAGCATACTATTAATTAGTATATATGCTCAGCAGCTTTGCATTCCAGTTTGGTTATTCATTTCAAACCAAATTGACATCATTCACTTGCAATAGAAAACATGTAGTATATTTAGTTATTTACAGTGATGTTAATATGCTACCAACAATAGATACAAATCATACAACTATCTTATTGGCTTGACAAAGATACTAACGAAAGAAAAGGCCTAGTCAACACAGGTTCTGTAAATACTATTTCACTATGCAGAAGTAAATGGCTATTTGACCTGCACTAGTCCCAGTATGTTAGACCTATTTAATAATAACTGTGATATGTGTCACAGCCCTAGAGTTGATTGCAATTAGTTTCATAAGCATTCATGTCATCATGTTTAAATTTTTATAAAGATGAAATGGGGATCGATCAAACCCTAGCACTAGAAAGAATTCAAATAGGTTTAAATAAAATCTTTTTCAAAGAACCCGAAATGTCATGAAAATGTTCATGATTTATGATAAAGGTGAAAACCTCTGCCAAAAATGATGAGCATATTTCTTGGCCATTTATGGATTTTTGGGTTAAATCATATTGTATTTGAATTGGAGCATTTAATGCCTATAAATATTTTAAATGCTTCAATACTTCTGAAAACAATTGGGGGCTTTTGGAAATAATTCAAATAGTGCCCACAATTTTTGTCAGGATTTTATAAAATGAGTTAGTATTTTTACTAATTCAAAACAGATCAAAATAAATAGAAAACAGAAACAGAATTAGAAAGAGAGAGAGAGAGAGAGAGGGACTCACCTGGGCCACTTACCTGGCAGCCCACCTGGCCAGGCCACCTGGCGGCCCAGTTGGCTGGCCCAGCCCAGCCAGCGCTGCCTGCTTCTTCCACCTTCTGCCACAAGGAGAAGCAGGTGTGTGGCGAGCGCGCAGCCGAACGCGGCCACCTCCTGCTTGCCACCTTCTGCCTCCCCCTCACGCCACGGAGACGCCCGACGCCTCCCCTCCCCTTCCCCTCGCTCTCTGGCTCTCCCGCCCTCTCCTCTGCTTCCTCACTCGCGCCCGAGCGGAGCCCGTCGCCGCTGTCCACCATTCGCGCGGCCACCGGCCTCCACACGCCCCTCCGACGTGCTATGAGCTATGCACCATCGTCCTCGTCACCCCCATCGAGCCAATCAATCCGGGAAGCACCGCAGCGACGCTATCGTCATCATCTACACCGACGGGCGCCCGAGATCGCCGTCGTCAATCCGTTGCCTTCGACGCTTCCCCGAGCATGCTGGGCTTCTCTGCGAGTCCTCCGTGAGCTCCTCTGTTTCTCCCCCTAGTTCCCGTGCTCGTTTGGCCGCCGAAGCCGCCGTTCCCGTCCTGGCCGAGAACCACCGCCGCCACGGACTTGTTTCCGACGAGCTCCGGCGCCCCCGCACCCAGCCGCCTGCTTCCGTGGATGCGCGTGCGCACGGGCTACCTCCTGGTGCCTTTCTCCGCCGCTCCCGTGGCCTCATGGTGCATTTCCGCCGTGGCCAGAGGTCACCGGCGACTAACTCCGGCGGGCTAACGTGTCCGGCTTAATTAGTCACTAACCACCCTATTTAGTTTAACACTAGACACTGACAGCTGGACCCGCTTTGTTAGTTTTCTGGATAACAAAAATAATTAGATTACTTAATTAAACCAGCGGGACCCACGCGTCAGAATTGACCTGCTGACGTGGCCGTTGACCAGGCCCACATGTGAGCGACTCTAACCGGTCCTGTGTCACTGATCAGTGGGCTCCATTGGTCAGGTTTGACCTGGGCTGACGCTGTTGACTAGTTGATGTCAGCATGACGCATTGATGACACAGTAATCATTTTCCTGGATTATTTCTAATTCTAAATGATTTGGAATTTCCAGAAAATATCCAAAACTTTGAAAAATCATAGAAAATAATCTATAACTCCAAATGAAAAGTTTTATATATGAAAAATTATCAGAAAAATCCAAGGGATCTGTTTATGGCATTTTCATGCATGTTTGAGCAAGTTAACCTCACTGTTTAGTCCAAAACATGATAATGCACTATTTGAATTCATAGTTTGAATTTGAATTTGAACCTTGAGTTTAAATCAACCCAAAACCTTTCTGTTACTAGTTGCATTAGCTCAAATCACAACATATTGTCATGCCATGATCATGCATCATATTGTGCATTGCATTGATTGTGCTCTTCCTTGTTTGCCGGTAATTGTCCCCTCTCGGTAGACGCTGCTCCGACGCTGTGATCGTTGACACTGATGAAGACTCAATGTTATCTTCAGAAGTGCCAGGCAAGCAAAACCCCCTTGTTCATTCCGATACAATCCCACTCTCTCGCTCCTGCTCTCTTTTACTGCATTAGGACAACAGCGATTCAACTGTTACATGCTGCGGTAGCTGAACCCTTTCCTCTGCATGACCTGTCATTGCCACAGTAAATAGATGAAACCCACTAGCATGAGTAGGAGTTGCTTGAGCCCTGATGTGCCTACTCATTCATGCTTGTTTGTCATGCCTGCTACTGCTTAGAGTTGAGTCAGGTCTGATTCATCGGGGATGAATTGGAATGGTGGTGAACATGTCCTACTGTGTGTGAGCTAAGTGTGTGAACACGATTTGGTAAAGGTAGCGGTGAGAGGCCATGTAGGAGTACATGGTGGGTTGTCTCATTGCAGCCGTCCTCAGGAACTGAGTTCTGTGTTTGTGATCCATGAACAGTTACTACCACACATTGGGTTCCGGTAACTCGGCCCTCTCAGCTTATTAATCAACTCGATCTCTGTCCAGGAGTTGCAACTAGTTTCTTGTGTTTGTAGGTAGTGCTAGTAGTCTACCAAGTGGCACCCGGTACAGGTGGGCTTGGGACAGACTAGGCGCAGTGGCACGGTGTACCAAGTGGCACCCGGATGGTGGGCTTGGGAACCCTGCACACATCGTTTGGGGCGGATCTCCTTGCGGATGGAACCCGAATAGGCGATAAACCTGGACTAGAGACTTGTTGGTTAGTCAGGTCGTGGCCGACTCCCTCGCCCGGCTTCCGCTTGAAGGTTGCCGAGGTACATGATGTGTACAGGGCGATAAGTGGCGAGAGCGTGTGTGAAGAAGTACACCCCTGCAGGGTTATCATTATCTATTCGAATAGCCGGATTCCTCGGATATGGAAACTTGGACCCCTTGCATAGTTCATAGACAAGCGAAAGTGGATACTCTAAAATGTGCAAGATAAGTGTGAGTGCTATGGATGGCGTTCTCGCAGGGAGACGGGAGCAGATCCATAGTGGTGTATTGGTATGGTGAATTTGTGGACTCGTGTGCGCCACCTCAAAGAGTTACTTGCAGTCGTAGTTCAGGATAGCCACCGAGTCAAAGCTGGCCTGCTGCAGTTAAACTCCACCACCCCCTTTGTTGATACCGATGCATATGTAGTTAGTTCTGATGTAAGTCTTGCTGGGTACATTTGTACTCACGTTTGCTTAATTTATGTTTTGTAGAGAGACTTCAGTCCTGCTAGTAGTTTCGCTTGGACTTCGACGTTTAGCTCGTTACCTCAGCTACGATCTTGTACCTTGGGAGGGTCTTGTAGATAGTCAGGCTTCTCAGCCTTTTTCATTTGTAGATGTCTGTACTCAGACATGTTAAGCTTCCGCATGTGCTTTGACTTGTATGCTCTGAATGTTGGGTCGTGAGACCCATGTTTGTAATATCTCGCTCCTCGGAGCCTAATGAATAAATACTTGAGTCGTAGAGTTATGTTGTGATGCCATGTTGTATTTACACATATCGAGCATATTGTGTGTATGATTGAAATGCTTGGTATGTGTGGGATCCGACAACCTAGTTGTTTATCCTTGGTAGCCTCTCTTATGGGGAAATGTAGTCTTGTGCTTCCATGAGCCATAGTAGTCCGCTACAGCCCGGTTCACCGGAGTCCTGCTAGCCCAGCACTACTGCTCCGGAACACTTGACTGGCCGGCATGTGATTCACTTCGTTCCTGTGTCTGTCCCTTCGGGGAAATGTCACGCGGTGACATCCGGAGTCCTGCCTAGCCTGCTACAGCCCGG
Source organism: Triticum aestivum (assembly GCF_018294505.1). Taxonomy (NCBI): domain Eukaryota; kingdom Viridiplantae; phylum Streptophyta; class Magnoliopsida; order Poales; family Poaceae; genus Triticum; species Triticum aestivum. The sequence continues at coordinate 76,258,021 of NC_057797.1, forward strand.
GTTCCCGGAGTCCTGTTAGCCCAGTGCTACAGCCCGGATTCGCACGCTGCTGACCGACATGCTCGATGTTGATTCATGTATGCCTGTCCCCGTATGTTAGTGCCACCTTGGGTTCACGACTAGTCATGTCGGCCCGGGTTCTCTGTCATATGGATGCTAGCGACACTATCATATACGTGAGCCAAAAGGCGCAAACGGTCCCGGGCCATGGTAAGGCGACACCCGTGGGAATACCGTTCGTGAGGACGCAAAGTGATATCAGGTGTCACAGGCTAGATCGGTGTGACTTAGAATCGGGGTCCTGACAGCTTTGGTATCAGAGCCTGACTGCCTGTAGGATTACCAAGCCAACTGGTCGAAGTCGTGTCTAGAAATGCTTTAGTTATATAAGGGAATTGATTGTGGATGGGAATGTAAGGCTCTTTTTACTCCTTATCCTCATGACCTTCTGATCTGAGTCATCCTCTTCTCTTCTACGGGGATTAAGAACTAGGCCTTCTCATCTATCTATCAGGATGACGAGTTACTATGATAGAGACTTATAGGATTGATGGATTCAAGCCTTAGTTCAGTTTCTACTACTTCCGTGTGTTCATAATTGGTCTCAGAACCTTGATATTGTGACGTTGAGTGGTTATGCCACTATTTTGCAAGATGTCTCAACTATTTTTGAGCAATTACAGCCGTTATGTTGTCCGAGTCATCCCAGGTTTCTAAATAGTCCGATGCATTTGCAAATCCCTTCTTTCTGTTCTCGATGTTCCTTTGGGCCAGATTAAGCACACTAATCGGTCTATTGAGGTACTCCGTTGCCTTGATATGTATGTTGGAGTTAGTATTATGCCCCTAGGTGTCTCAGAAGATTACCTAGTAATCGAGCTATGTTTTGTGTTCCCCGTGTGATGATTCTGGCCATCATTCTTGAAAGCATCCTGTGATGCCATTTAGTAGTAGGTATTCTACTCCTGTGTTTTTGACCCAAGAATCACTCTGTTCACTTCGTGTTGATATTGCTGCTAGTTCCTTTAGGATATTAGTAACCTTTGCGATAGTCCTCGAGGTCCATGGTATTTCCTTCTTCCAAATACCATGAACCATTAAGGCAGAAGTTCTTTGAACCAAAAGATCACCATTAGAGCACTCCTGAGGAGTTCTCCATTCATAATTGTGACTCTGCCAGTCCTACCTCTTAGCATGGGTTATCCGGAAGAAATATGTTGAACTTGTTCGACATACTAACCTATGCATCCACAACTCAGAAAGTTAATATATTCCTTGAGTTGTCCCCCTTTAGTTGTATTCCGACCTTAGCCTATCAGTTGATAGTCAAGAGTATGTGTGCATTCGTGTTTATCGGTGCCTTTTACTCTTGTGGTCCGTCAAGCCATTCTATTCCAGAATGACTAGGAGAAACAAACTCCAGTACCTCATCCATTTCTAAGATTGGGTCAAAGCAGTTGTATTCCGCAGATCAAATGCAATCAAGCTTTTGAGTCTGTTCTACCCTGAAGTATTACCCACTTTATGTCAAGAATATCATGAGAATTGCACCATCTCTTATGAATTCTTGATGCAGTGATACTTCTTGCCATCATTTTTCATTCCTCGATCCCGTGTTGTCGCAACCGGAATGCCGGCAAGTGAACTATGATGTGTGAAATAAATACTCCTAGCAACTCCGCTGCTTAGTAGTTAATGGACATTAATATCATTCTTAGTGTGCTGATTATTGAATCATCACCCTAAGGTTGATCGTGCTACCTAGTCCTTATTTCTGGTGCACTCTTCGATCAATGAGTTAGGATTTTCAACCCCTTTCTTATTGGATCATATCATCTTGCCTCGAAAGCAAGATTGTTCTCGAGCATAGTAACATATCGGTGGTTTGTGATGTTCCGAATATCTTCTCGGAAGTATTACCAGGTTGACATCTGACCGCTATGTTGAGTTCGTGATCATGCTGGTTTTCCTCCAAACCACCCATTCTTCAAGAATTTGTGTTGGATACCCCTGAGCTAGTTGATTAAGCTAAACAACAACTTGGAGAGTTGGAGGATAAAAGCTTGTCTGACTTAGTTCGTGTCATAGGATATCTTTTGTGTGTGTGTTGAAGGAAGATGATATCTCCATCGATTGGTCCTCGTGATCAGTTGTTGGATCTATTGCCTTGTCAAAACTTTGATTTGAGTATGGGCTATCGTCAAGTCAAATCAGAACCAACGATGTGCGTAATGTTGTCTTACTCGTGGTTGGTTCCTCAAGCATACACCATTACATCCTTTGGGTCTGATCAATGCTATCGCCGTGTTCACATGATGGTGGAAGTCCAGTGATATGGAAATTCCGATGAGTTGTTGTTGAACCCATCAGCAACATTTTGTCTCCCCCATGATTCATGTTGAACATCAACCTAGCATTGGAAACTTTGTAAGCAATGCCTTCGTGTTCTGTTCATGAAGCTTATGCTTGGATGGAAGAAGTGACTTCCTCAAATTCATGTGCATTTGGAGAAAGTTGCCGCCATAAGTTCGAGAAAGATTGTTTTGTTTCCTCTGGTACCATCCCAAGTTAGTTATGCATACGTGCGAAGTATTCTATGGTTTGGTAGATTAATTACCTCCAGTCCATATGTGTCCCTAGCACACCAAGCCACTGACTGATTTGTTCTAGGAGAAGGAGTTAAGTGCTAATCCATGGTAATGCACAAGACCTCGATATCCTCGATGATGGTTCCCCACCTGAACTCGGTAGTGTTTCATTATAAGACTACTACGTGGTCATGCTTGTCTGGGACAGTGTGTTCACATGTTTGTAGCAGAACCAGCTCATGTTTTGGAGCTTACCACCGTAGTCCATTTCCCGAGAATCCTGCAACATCATCTCGTCGACTTGTGTTGCAAACTTTCTTTTTTCTCTCTAGACTTGATGAGTCTGGAATATCTTGACACCAACCAGATCTGAATCTCAGGCAGATATGATGGTTGGAGCATTTTCCAAGAACTATAATATTGGTCTCTCGATAACCGGTAAAGTGGATGTCATGGCCAACACATCCAGCCGGAAGACCTATTATTGTAGTATCTCGATTGAATAAAGTTGGCTACCTCCCCATGAGGATTTCGTAGGATTTACCTCCATAGTTAATCCTTACGGATTCTTGTGCTCCCAAAGTCTAACCTTTTACTTGATGTTCTATATATCAAACCATATCTATGAATGGGATACACTAGCACATCAAGGAGAACATTAGAAGCAGAGTGCTATATGTCTCTCGGTCGATCATCCAGATTTTGTTCCCTTGGCCTCGCTAAGGTGAAATCTAAGAAAGTGTTATCTTCCTTTGCATCTGCATCATCCATCACCATTCATCATGGTGGTATGTTGTGTTGCCAGGATCCTCGACACAGATATTGGTAAAACCTTGATGAATATGGAGATGCTCAAGTTCTTGAGAGCACGCGCAAGCACTAGGTTTTACCGTTGGCGTTAACTGGGATTTGCTTCCAGTTTCCTCGATTATGTTATAACCTTTTCAAACAATGGACTCACTCTCGAATGTTGAGTTCTTCCCCAGTTACCAGAATCATTCCCAACATTTGCATTTTGTTCCCAGCTTGCACCTCAGTAGTTGTTGTTCAGGATCATCTTCAAAAGTGGACTTACCATGGGTCCCTTCCATTTCTGGTGATAAGCAAAATCATCCATTGCGTTGTCTTCAACAAGGTAGTCCACATCATCCATTCTACTCTCGGTATGCCATCCCTACTTACTCCGCCAAACGATTGCTCGAGATTTCCCTAGGCTGGTATAGAGAATTTTATTGATCTCTGGATCAAAAGTAATTCTTTTTGCCACTTAAGGGATGATTCTACGGGTCACCCTCCTCCAAGATGTCTCGTTTTGGTGTCATGGCAACTCAATTCCTTGCTACGTTGGCAACCGACCACCACCCTCTTAGGTGTGGAATTGTTGCCTACCTAGTGAACCTTTGTCATGTGTTTCACTCCATTCCTCTCGATGTATGCTTCGTGTCTCAGCTCGAGAGTTGTTTCAGCGTCTCGCTCCACGAGTTGATCCTGAGTTGTTCGATCTTCGATAAGATCAATCCTTCTAGAGTTTTCCCTTTCCTCTCATTGTCATGTTAGTTGTAGTTCTCAAAGCAAGACGTCGAGATCAAGGTGATGCAATGAATCAACATCTCCGAGAAGGGCAATTGGATCATGAAGATTTGTGTCCCCTCTGTCTTCTTACCTCACGTCTTGAATCTCGGGACGAGATCCTTGTTAGTGGGGGTGAGTTGTCACAGCCCTAGAGTTGATTGCAATTAGTTTCATAAGCATTCATGTCATCGTGTTTAAATTTTTATAAAGCTGAAATGAGGATCGATCAAACCCTAGCACCAGAAAGAATTCAAATAGCTTTAAATAAAATCTTTTTCAAAGAACCCAAAATGTCATTGAAAATGTTCATGATTTATGATAAAGGTGAAAACCTCTGCCAAAAATGATGAGCATATTTCTTGGACATTTATGGATTTTTGGATTAAATCATATTGTATTTGAATTGGAGCATTTAATGCCTATAAATATTTTAAATGCCTCAATACTTCTGAAAACAATTGGGGGCTTTTGGAAATAATTCAAATAGTGCCCACAATTTTTGTCAGGATTTTACAAAATGAGTTAGTATTTTTACTAATTCAAAACATATCAAAATAAATAGAAAACAGAAACAGAATTAGAAAGAGAGAGAGAGGACTCACCTGGGCCACTTACATGGCAGCCCACCTGGCCAGGCCACCTGGCGGCCCAGTTGGCTGGCCCAGCCCAGCCAGCGCTGCCTGCTTCTTCCACCTTCTGCCAGAAGGAGAAGCAGGTGTGTGGCGAGCGTGCAGCCGAATGCGGCCACCTCCTGCTAGCCACCTTCTGCCTCCCCCTCACGCCACGGAGACGCCCGACGCCTCCCCTCCCCTTCCCCTTGCTCTCTGGCTCTCCCGCCCTCTCCTCTGCTTCCTCACTCGCGCCCGAGCGGAGCCCGTCGCCGCCGTCCACCATCCGCGCGGCCACCGGCCTCCACACGCCCCTCCGACGTGCTATGAGCTCCGCGCCATCATCCTCGTCACCCCCACCGAGCCAATCAATCCGGGAAGCACTGCAGCGACGCTATCGTCATCATCTACACCGACGGGCGCCCGAGATCGCCATCGTCAATCCGTTGCCTTCGATGCTTCCCCGAGCATGTTGGGCTTCTCTGCGAGTCCTCCGTGAGCTCCTCTATTTCTCCCCCTAGTTCCCGTGCTTGTTTGGCCGCTGAAGCCACCGTTCCCGTCCTGGCCGAGAATCACCGCCGCCAAGGACTTGTCTCCGACAAGCTCCGGCGCCCCCGCACCCAGCCGCCTGCTTCCGTTGATGCGCGCGCGCACGGGCTACCTCCTGGTGCCTTTCTCCGCCGCTCCCGTGGCCTCCCGGTGTGTTTCCGCCGTGGCTAGAGGTCACCGGCGACTAACTCCGGCGGGCTGACGTGTCCGGCTTAATTAGTCACAAACCACCCTGTTTAGTTTAACACTAGACACTGACAGTGGGACCCGCTTTGTTAGTTTTCTGGATAACAAAAATAATAAGATTACTTAATTAAACCAGCGGGACCCACGCATCAGAATTGACCTGCTGACGTGGCCGTTGACCAGGCCCACATGTGAGCGACTCTAACCGGTCCTGTGTCACTGACCAGTGGGCTCCACTGGTCAGGTTTGACCTGGGCTGACGTTGTTGACTAGCTGATGTCAGCATGACACATTGATGATGCAGTAATCATTTTCCTGGATTATTTCTTATTCTAAATGATTTGGAATTTCCAGAAAATATCCAAAATTTTGAAAAATCATAGAAAATAATCTATAACTCCAAATGAAAAGTTTTATATATGAAAAATTATCAGAAAAATCCAAGGAATCTGTTTATGGCATTTTCATGCATGTTTGAGCAAGTTAACCTCACTGTTTAGTCCAAAACATGATAATGCACTATTTGAATTCATAGTTTGAATTTGAATTTGAACCTTGAGTTCAAATGAACCCAAAACCTTTCTGTTACTAGTTGCATTAGCTCAAATCACATCATATTGTCATGCCATGATCATGCATCATATTGTGCATTGCATTGATTGTGCTCTTCCTTGTTTGCCGGTAATTGTCCCCTCTCGGTAGACGCTGCTCCGACGCTGCGACCATTGACACTGATGAAGACTCAATGTTATCTTCAGAAGTGCCAGGCTAGCAAAACCCCCCTTGTTCATTCCGATATGATCCCACTCTCTCGCTCTTGCTCTCTTTTACTGCATTAGGACAACACGATTCAACGGTTACATGCTGTGGTAGCTGAACCCTTTCCTCTGCATGACCTGTCATTGCCACGGTAAATAGATGAAACCCACTAGCATGAGTAGGAGTTGCTTGAGCCCTGATGTGCCTACTCATTCATGTTGTTTGTCATGCCTGCTACTGCTTAGAGTTGAGTCAGGTCTGATTCATCGGGGATGATTTGGAATGGTGTTGAACATGTCCTACTGTGTGTGAGCTAAGTGTGTGAACACGATTTGGTAAAGGTAGCGGTGAGAGGCCATGTAGGAGTACATGGTGGGTTGTCTCATTGCAGCCGTCCTTAGGAACTGAGTTCTGTGTTTGTGATCCATGAACAGTTACTACCACACATTGGGTTCCGGTAACTCGGCCCCTCTCAGCTTATCAATCAACTCGATCTCTGTCCAGGAGTTGCAACTAGTTTATAGTGTTTGTAGGTAGTGTTATTAGTCTACCAAGTGGCACCCGGTACAGGTGGGCTTGGGACAGACTAGGCACAGTGGCACGGTGTACCAAGTGGCACCCGGATGGTGGGCTTGGGAATCCTGCACACATCGTTTGGGGCCGTGAGCGACACCCCGGCCGGATCTCCTTGCGGATGGAACCTGAATAGGCGATAAACCTGGATTAGAGACTTGTTGGTTAGTCAGGTCGTGGCTGAATCCCTCGCCCGGTTTCCGCTTGAAGGTTGCCGAGGTACATGACGTGTACAGGGCGATAAGTGGCGAGAGCGTGTGTGAAGAAGTACACCCCTGCAGGGTTATCATTATCTATTCGAATAGCCGGATTCCTCGGATATGGAAACTTGGACCCCTTGCATAGTTCATAGACAAGCGAAAGTGGATACTTTAAAATGCGCAAGATAAGTGTGAGTGCTATGGATGGCGTTCTCGCAGGGAGACGGGAGCGGATCCATAGTGGTGTATTGGTATGGTGAATTTGTGGACTCGTGTGCGCCACCTCAAAGAGTTACTTGCAGTCGTAGTTCAGGATAGCCACCGAGTCAAAGATGGCCTGCTGCAGTTAAACTCCACCACCCCCTTTGTTGATACCGATGCATATGTAGTTAGTTCTTATGTAAGTCTTGCTGGGTACATTTGTACTCACGTTTGCTTAATTTATGTTTTGCAGAGAGACTTCAGTCCCGCTAGTAGTTCCGCTTGGACTTCGACGTTTAGCTCGTTACCTCAGCTACGATCTTGTACCTTGGGAGGGTCTTGTAGATAGTCAGGCTTCTCAGCCTTTTTCATTTGTAGATGTCTGTACTCAGACATGTTAAGCTTCCGCATGTGCTTTGACTTGTATGCTCTGAATGTTGGATCGTGAGACCCATGTTTGTAATATCTCGCTTCTCGGAGCCTAATGAATAAATACTTGAGTCGTAGAGTTATGTTGTGATGCCATGTTGTATTTACACATATCGAGCATATTGTGTGTATGATTGAAATGCTTGGTATGTGTGGGATCCGACAACCTAGTTGTTTATCCTTGGTAGCCTCTCTTATGGGGAAATGTAGTCTTGTGCTTCCATGAGCCATAGTAGTCCGCTACAGCCCGGTTCACCGGAGTCCTGCTAGCCCGGCACTACTGCTCCGGAACACTTGACTGGCCGGCATGTGATTCACTTCGTTCATGTGTCTGTCCCTTCGGGGAAATGTCACGTGGTGACATCCGGAGTCCTGCCTAGCCTGCTATAGCCCGGGTTCCTGGAGTCCTGTTAGCCCAGTGCTACAGCCCGGATTCGCACGCTGCTGACCGGCATGCTCGATGTTGATTCATGTATGCATGTCCCCGTAAGTTAGTGCCACCTTGGGTTCATGACTAGTCATGTCGGCCCGGGTTCTCTGTCATATGGATGCTAGCGACACTATCATATACGTGAGCCAAAAGGCGCAAACGGTCCCGGGCCATGGTAAGGCGACACCCGTGGGAATACCGTGCGTGAGGACGCAAAGTGATATGAGGTGTTACAGGCTTGATCGGTGTGACTTAGAATCGGGGTCCTGACAATATGCCATCATTTGGGTACTGCTGTCCACCGAGGTGGTAGACACTGGCTTAGAGACGCACATGCATGTGTAGAAAGGACTACAGATGTGCTTGGGAAACAAACACATGCACAAAAGGAAGGAAGGAAGAAACACATGGAAGCTACCTGGTTTTTGAGTTCTGCATGGTGAGATCCCTCACCAAATCCTTATGCACTCACTCAACTCCTGCAAAAATCACCACAGTACCGAGGTTAAGATGCTAGGACTCAAACATGAAACTTGGTACAGAAAGTAAACAGCTGGTTGCAAATTAGCTTGAAATAACTATAGTGAAAGATCATCAAAAATCACAACGTGAAATAATTAGCTTGAAAGTGGTGATATGTCATTCGTCTTTATGTCCACATTAAAATTGTGCAGCCTCACACGCCCTATAGCCTCAGGCAGAGGCAACAGTGCACCAAGCTGCACTGCACACAAGGACTAGGGCTGGCCAATCCAAGGAGCCGTCAGGTTGAAGGAATCCAGCAAACAGCAGCCAACCTGCTCCCACTACAAAACCTAAAATATTGCAGACATGGAAAACCACCTTGTTCATGCAACCAGCGCATATGTATAGAGTAAGTGGTGCAATGTGCAGAATGAAAGAGGGGAATCAGGGAGCATGGGCGGGATCTTACCCTCAACCTTAGGGAGCCTTGGCGGGATCCATCGGCGGCACCGTTGCGGCTGGGAGGAATGCTAGGGTTTGATTAGGACAAGGCGGCCTCCATGGCGTCGGAGCAGGGGGAAATGGCCATCCCGTCCATGGCATCCTGGTGCTCGAGCGACGACGGATCTGAGAGGGAGAGGGAACATGGTGAGGCAGATAGGGAGAGATGCAACGAGGAGGAGTGGAGGGACTCACGTGAGTCACCGGATCACCGGAACAACGCCGGAGTCACGCCGGCGACGCGGTGGCTCAAACCCTAGCGGACGGGTAGGATCGCGAGTGGTCGCAGGAGGACGCTCTCGTCGGATCCTGTCGACGCCGTCGCCGTCCTGGTTGCCGGAGAGCCATGGCCAGCGTGGGGCAAAGCCACCACTAACCCTAGATAATGCTCGATCTTCTGAAGGACAGGAGCGGGTGGGTGGCAGGGGCTAGGGGAGGAGGGGGTGACGATAGAGGGCTAGGGGAGGAGGGGGTCGACGAGGTGTGAGGGGCGGCGGCGTCGTTCTCGGGAGGGAAGGGGATCGGGGGGAGGCGGCGGCGTTCTCGGGAGGGAAGGGGATCGAGGGAGGAGAACGAGTGTACGGGGGGAAGGGGATCGAGGGAGGTAGGAGAGGTGAGGAGACGTTGCATCAGGACGGCGTGGACAGCTCAGATCGCCTACAGGAGGGTGATCCGGGGGAGACGTCCTGATTGGTTTGAGACATGTATCATTTAAAATACTCTCCAAGTACTAAAAACAAAGGGGTTTATGAAGCAACTACCAATAATATTTTGCAAAATCGCACCACAAAAATTTTCACTCAAGTTATACCACATTTTATGGATGATAACCAACTTGTATGCATTTTTGACCTTTCTAGCTTTTTAGCCATTTAAACCAACTTGCACCAAATTCGGACGAATTGGTTCAAATTTTAACTACATCTACTTCATAGTTTGCTGATTATTTTTCCAAAAATAATTTTTAGGTACACATGTATATATTTCATTAGAGAAACACTATGAGTTTAGTAAGATTCCACCAGTAGGTACGAACGATGATGACCGCAGTTTTGACCATGTTTTGAAATTGGCATAAAGAATTCAAAAAAATGGAAAGCAATTGCATTGTGTCAGTATATGTGACCTAGTGTCCAGGAAAAATAACAAACTCGCAATACTGTAAATACCTTAAAAAAAGTCTTTCTCAGAAATAAGTTATCATATGTGAAGTTGCATGGCTTTCAAGCCAAATGACCAATGAATTGGCCACATTCATGGCATAGTCTGTTCAAATGATCTCATATTGTGCAGAAGGGTGCATCTTGGAATGGCAAACAATGTTTCCTAAGGGATTTTTCATTTTCTTCGGATGAAAAATCAATTTTCCATTTTCTGAGTGCCCAAAATGAGTTTTTTGTGAAGGACCTACCATATATTTGTTGCAAAATTGGACCAAGTCAATTTTACAAAATATTAGGATATATTTAATGCACAATTGACCAAAGGGTTGGGTCTCAAAAGTTTTGATCCACCTCTGATGAAAAAAAGATAAATTCTCGCCTATTCAGTAGGAAGCGGGTCAAATTTGAACTGCAGCTGCCTCATAGTTTGCTCTTTATTTTTTCCAAAAATAATTTCTAGGTACATAAGTATCTATTTAGTGAGAGAAACATCAAAAGTTTTCCAAGATTCAACCACTAGCTAGGAACGGTGAAACCCGCCGTTTTGATCGCATTTCGAAACGGGTATAAAAAATTCAAAAAAAATCAAAAAATTGGAGAACCTTCGCATTGTGTAATTATATGTGACCAAGTTTCCAGGAAAAATAATAAACTTGTAATACGGCAATTATTTTAAAAAAGTGTTCTCAAAAATGAGCTATCATGCGTGAAGATTCAGGGTTTTCAAGCCAAATGATCAATCTTATGGCCACATTCATGGCATAGTTTGTTCAAATGACCTCATATTGTGCACAAGGGTGCATCTTGGAATTCCAAACAATGTTGCCTAAGGGAGTTTTCATTTTCTTTGCACAGAAAATTCATTTTCCATTTTCCGAGTGCCCGAATTGAGTTCTTTTTGTGAAGGACCTACCATATATTTGTTGCAAAATTGGACCAAATCAATTTTCTAAAATACTAGGCCATATTTGATTCACAATTGACCAAATGGTTGGGTGTCAAAAGCCTTGATCCACCTCTGGTGAAAAAGACAAATTCCCGCCGATTCAGTAGGAAGCGGATCAAATTTGAACTGCAGCTACTAGTTTGCTCTTTATTTTTAAAAAATCATTTATAGGTACATAAGTATCTATTTAATCAGAGAAACATCAAAAGTTTTCCAAGATTCAACCACTAACTAGGAACGGTCAAACCCGCTGTTTTGATCGCATTTCGAAACGGGCATAAAAAATTCAAAAAATCAAAAAATTGGAAAACCTTCGCATTGTGTCATTATATCTGACCAAGTTTCCAGGAAAAATAATAAACTTGTGATACAACAATTATTTAAAAAAAGTGTTCTCAGAAATGAGCTATCATGCGTGAAGATTCAAGGTTTTCAAGCCAAATGATCAATCTTATGGCCACATTCATGGCATAGTTTGTTCAGATGATCTCATATTGTGCACAAGGGTGCATCTTGGAATTCCAAACAATGTTGCCTACAGGAGTTTTCATTTTCTTTGCATGGAAAATTCATTTTCCATTTTTTGAATGCCCAAAATGAGTTTTTTTGTGTGAAGGAGCTACCATATATTTGTTGCAAAATTGGACCAAATCATTTTTCTAAAATATTAGGCCATAATTAATGCATAATTGAAAAAATGGTTGGGTGTCAAAAGTTTTGATCCACCACTTGTGAAAAAGACAAATTTCTGCCGATTCAGTAGGAAGCGGGTCAATTTTGAACTACATCTACCTTATAGTTTGCTCTTTATTTTTTACAAAAATCATTTATAGGTATATAAGTATCTATTTAATCATAAATACATGGTTTGGTGGCGATACATCGTGGTTTGGATGGTGGAAGAGGGCCCTAACTCCAGAGCGCGTAAACTCGCATGCCCGCCGCATGGTCACCGCTTGGCTGTGGCGTTGCCATGTGTTCTGGGCGGCCTAGGCATGTCTAGGGGGTTGGGTACTCCCCAGGCAGGTGCTAGGAATAAAATTACAACATAATATTCTCACAAGGAGACTGAACTATGTTCAAACATGAATTAGCAGCCAAGTGTTTGATTAGCGATACGGGAAATGCACGTGGCCAATGGGCGTGAGTTTTGGCTGAGGATGATCATCTACTAAGAAGACTGTCTTCACAATTTTTTAGCTCAAAAGGAGGAGCCTAGGTGGTACTTGCTTTGCAAGTACTTGCTTTGCAAAGTACCACACTAGACAAAAATATGAATGTTGAAGCTGGGCTCAAAATAATGAATGGATTGAGCTGAAATTTGGTGGGGGTTGTTATTTGGGCATAGGAAAGCACTATAGAAAATTGATACCATTTGGACATGCCAAAGTGGTACTTCCTTCACAATGCTATTCCCTGGACAGAAACTTGGGAAAATTAGCGAGAGAAATTGGATAAATGAAATGAGCTCAAATTTGGTGTAGGAAAGTTACATAGGTATGGTCATGCCCTGGTAAATTTTCAGATCATTTGGGTAAGCCTAGCTAGTACTTACTTCACAAAGCTTCTCTCGAGATAGAAACTTTGGAAATTTCCTGAGAAAGATCTACCAGGAAAATGGAGCTTAATATTATCATGTGGCAATGATTTGGGTATGGAAGAGTGCCCAAAAAGTTTGAGGGTAATAGGAGGGATCTGGATAACACTTGCTTTGCAATGTGCCAATCTGGCCATAAAATATAAATTGAACCTGGGCTCACATAGATGATTTGATTGAGCTAAAATTTGGAGGAGGGTGATAATTTGGGCATATGAAGGAACTGTACAAATTTCATGTCATTTGGATATATAAAAATGGTACTTCCTTCACAATGCTTCTAGGTGGAAAAAACTTTGGAAATTGGCCGAGGAAGATTTACTGGGCAAATGGAGCTGAATTTTGTCATGAGACAATGATTTGGATAGGAAAGAGTGCCCAACATTTTTGACGGCAATCAAGAATATATAAATAGCACTTCCTTCACAAAGTATTATTGTGAACAGAATAGGAAAATGAATATTGTTGAATTATTTTTGAACTAGGCAAGGAAGGATTTTTACATATTTGACGAAGATATGACCCAAAGAATTTATGAGATTTTTTGGGGAATTTTGGGAATGACAGAAATATAGGTTGCTTCACAACCTAGGGCAAAAATTGACACACGGACATGACACATAGGCAAAACTGATGAGGTGGCGCCTAGTCATAGCAATCCACCACAATTTACAAGGTTATGACCATCTATATTGGTTGTGATCAGCTAGAAATAAGGCAGCAGACCAGTGTTGTCTGCTTTATGACCATTTCGTGTAAGGAAATTATGACCTTTCTGACAAAAATCGTCGATATAGTTGAGGGTTTGGAGCCCCCTGAACAGCTTTTAACCAATTGATCTCAAATGGTCGTAGATCTATGATCAATTCTTCCAGGGTCACTGACAGAAGGTCACTAGTTGACATATTTCTTGTAGTGCACTATGCGGCTAGTTGGTGCATGATAACCCACAAGTATAGAGGATCACAACCGTTTTTGAGGGTAGAGTATTCAACCCAAATTTATTGATTCGACACAAGGGGAGCTAAAGAATATTCTCAAGTATTAGCAGCCGAGTTGTCAATTCAACCACACCTGGAAACTTAGTATCTGCAGCAAAGTATTTAGTAGCAAAGTAATATGATAGTAGTGATAACGGTAGCAAAAGGTAACAGTAGTAAAAGTAATGTTTTTGGTATTTTGTAGTGATGATAGCAATAGAAACGGAAAAGTAAATAAGCGGAGAACAATATATGGAAAGCTCGTAGGCAATGGATCGGTGATGGAGAGTTATGCCGGATGCGGTTCATCATGTAACAGTCATAACCTAGGGTGACACAGAACTAGCTCCAGTTCATTGATATAATGTAGGCATGTATTCCGAATATAGTCATACGTGCTTATGGAAAAGAACTTGCATGACATCTTTTGTCCTACCCTCCCGTGGCAGCGGGGTCCTTACGGAAACTAAGGGATATTAAGGCCTCCTTTTAATAGAGAACCGGAACAAAGCATTAACACATAGTGAATACATGAACTCCTCAAACTACGGTCATCACCGGTAGTATCCCGATTATTGTCACTTCGGGGTTAACGGATCATAACACATAATAGGTGACTATAGACTTGCAAGATAGGATCTAGAACTCTCATATATTGATGAAAACATAATAGGTTCAGATCTGAAATCATGGCACTCGGGCCCTAGTGACAAGCATTAAGCATAGCAAAGTCATAGCAACATCAATCTCGGAACATAGTGGATACTAGGGATCAAACCCTAACAAAACTAACTCGATTACATGATAGATCCCATCCAACCCATCACCGTCCAGCAAGCCTACGATGAAATTACTCACGCACGGCGGTGAGCATCATGAAATTGGTGATGGAGGATGGTTGATGATGACGATGGCGACGGATTCCCCTCTCCGGAGCCCTGAATGGACTCCAGATCAGCCCTCCCGAGAGGTTTTAGGGCTTGGCGGCGGCTCTGTATCGTACAACGCGATGATTTCTTCTCTCTGGTTTTTTTTCTCCCCGAAACACAATATATGGAGTTAAAGTTGGAGTCGAAGAGGCAACAGGGGGCCACGAGGTAGGGGGCACGCCCTTTGGGGGCAGGCGCGCCCCCCACCCTCGTGGAGAGGTGGTGGGCCCCCTGGCCTTCATCTTTTTCAGGTATTTTTCATATTTTCTGAAAAGTTGCTCTGTGAAGTTTCAGGTCATTCCGCGAACGTTTGTTTCTGCACATAAATAACACCATGGTAATTCTGCTGAAAACATCGTCAGTCCGGGTTAGTTCCATTCAAATCATGCAAGTTAGAGTCCAAAACAAGGGAAAAAGTGTTTGGAAAAGTAGATACGACGGAGACGTATCAACTCTCCCAAGCTTAAACCATTGCTTGTCCTCAAGCAATTCAGTTGATAAACTGAAAGTGATAAAGAAAAACTTTTACAAACTCTGTTTGCTCTTGTTGTAGTAAATATGTAAAGCCAGCATTCAAGTTTTCAGCAAAGATTATAACTAACCACATTCACAATAACGCATAAGTCTCAAGTTTACTCATATCAATAGCATAATCAACTAGCGAGCCATAATAATAAATCTTGGATGACAACACTTTCTCAAAACAATCATAATATGATATAACAAGATGGTATCTCGCTAGCCCTTTCTGAGACCGCAAAACATAAATGCGGAGCACCTTTAAAGACCAAGGACTAACTAGACATTGTAATTCATGGTAAAAGAGATCCAGTCAAGTCATACTCAATGTAAATTAACAGTAATGAATGCAAATGACAGCGGTGCTCTCCAACTGGTGCTTTTTAATAAGAGGATGATGACTCAGCATAAAAGTAAATAGATAGGCCCTTCGCAGAGGGAAGCAGGGATTTGTAGAGGTGCTAGAGCTCGGTTATGAAATAGAGGTGAATAACATTTTGAGCGGTATACTTTCATTGTCAACATAACAACCAAGAGATGGCGATATCTTCCATGCTACACACATTATAGGCAGTTCCCAAACAGAATGGTAAAGTTTATACTCCCCCTTCCACCAACAAGCATCAATCCATGGCTTGCTCGAAACAACGAGTGCCTCCAGCTAACAAGAGTCCTAGGGGGAGTTTTGTTTGCAATTTTTTTGTTTTAGTTTGCATAAAGCATGGGACTGGGCATCCCGGTGACCAGCCATTTATCTCGTGAGTGAGGAGCGGAGTCCACTTCTCTTGAGAATAACCCACCTAACATGGAAGATACAGACAGCCATAGTTGATACATGAGCTATTCAAGCATACAAAACAGGATATTTATTTGAAGGTTTAGAGTTTGGCACATACAAATTTACTTGGAACGGCAGGTAGATACCGTATATAGGTAGGTATGGTGGACTCATATGGAATAACTTTGGGGTTTAAGGGGTTTTGATGCACAAGCAGTATTCCCGCTTAGTACAGGTGAAGGCTAGCAAAAGACTGGGAAGCGACCAGCTAGAGAGCGGCAACAGTCATGAACATGCATTAAAATTAATCAACACCGAATGCAAGCATGAGTAGGATATAATCCACCATGAACATAAATATCGTGAAGGCTATGTTGATTTTGTTTCAACTACATGCGTGAACATACGCCAAGTCAAGTCACTTAAATCATTCAGAGGAGGATACCACCCTATCATACCATATCATAACTATCTCGATAGCATGTTGGCACGCAAGGTAAACCATTATAACTCATAGCTAATCAAGCATGGCACAAGAAACTATGATCTCTAATTGTCATTGCAAACATGTTTATTCATAATAGGCTGAATCAGGAACGATGAACTAATCATATTTACAAAAAAAAGAGATCAAGTTCATACCAGCTTTTCTCATCTCGGTCAGTCCATCATATATCGTAATAATTGCCTTTCACTTGCACGACTGAACGATGTGAATAATAATAATAGTGCACGTGCATTGGACTAAGCTGGAATCTGCAGGCATTCAATAAACAGGAGAAGACTAGGCAATATGGGCTCTTTTGTCAGATAAACAATAATGCATATAAGAGCCACTTCAACAATTTAATTATGGTCTTCTCCTATCGACCCCCAAAGAAATGAAAAGAAATAAAACTATTTACACGGGAAAGCTCCCAACAAGCAAAAGAAGAACAGGAAATATTTTTGGGTTTTCTTTTTAATTACTACTACAAGCATGGAAATTAAACTAACTAAAAGCTACAACTAATTTTTTTTGGTTTTTCTTAAGGTTTATTAAACACACAAGAAGAAAGCATAAAAAGGAAAATAAACTAGCATGGATGATACAATGAAAAAGTATGAGCACCGACATCTAGCAATGAGTGTGCGAACATAAATGTAATGTCAGTGGGAAATACGTACTCCCCCAAGCTTAGGCTTTTGGCCTAAGTTGGTCTATGGCCACGGCTGGCCTGGGGGATACCCATATAGTAGCTGGGGTCAGTGGCAGAGCCAGGAATTAAAGATTAGGGAGGCCAAATGACACAGACTTTAAATTACAGGGGCCAAACTACACTAATGCATGTATTATTCTCTAAATTCTGCACTGTTCATTGCTATATTAGTACCAAATCAGTGGTTTTAGGGGGGGGGGGGCAGGGCCCCTGCTGGTCCCCCTGTCTCCGCCACTGGCTGGGGTCGTACTGAGAAGAAGAAGAGGAAGACTCCGATTGCCACTGGCTGACAATCATCTTCGGATCCCACTAGTAATTAGACTGTCGTGAAGGATCAACTTGTGGTTCTGGCTCTGGTCCATGGCTGCTGTAGGGTTCCGGTAGGCGTGAATAGCCTTCAACGGAACAAGGTACGTGCCTGAAGGTAAATCAAACAAAGAAGGAGCAGGCAGGGTAATAGTCTCAGGATGATGTTTGTTAAAGAACAATTGATATTTAAGCTCTCCTTCCCTATTCTTAACAATAAAATCATGTGCCACCATACTTTTATAATCTAAATAAACACGAGGCAGCACTTTTTCTTCCTTCTCATAGTGCCTAATAGGTATGTTAAAATGTGCAGCTAGGCGTGAAGCATAGATGCCTCCAAAGATGGGCCCCTTTGTACGGTTCAGACTTAACCGTTTGGCAATAATGCCGCCCATACTAACAGAGTTATCACCATATAAATTGTGGAGCAAAATAATAATATCAGGGATACTAAGGTTTCCACAGTTTCCGCGACCAATTAAGCAACAACTAGCAAATAATGCAAAATAACATAAAATAGGAAAATGTATGCTAGTGATTCGTGCATCGGAAATCGTCCTTGTTTCCCCTACAGTGATAGTATCAATAAACCCCTCCACATCATCACGATGTGGTTCTTCTGTCTTGCCCTCAAAAGGGACTAAACAAATCCGACAAAAATCATAAAGTGACATCTCCTTATGTTCATCATATAAATAAAACTCCACCGTAGGTGGTGAGCTCCTAGAATGGAAATGAAAGTTTTGCACAAACATATTTGTGAGTAAGAGATACTGATCACATTGGTCGTGGAGGAAAGCGGTGAGGCCTGCATTCTTAGCCAATTCATGAAAATCTTCATAAATACCGGCTGCTCTCAAGAAATCAGCGGAAGGCCATTCACACACCCGAACCTCCGCGGTGCGAGGCAGATTATACTTAGGCTTTGGTGCCTTTTCCTTCGAGCTTTGGCTCGATGAGCCCCTCAAAAGTCTCCTCATCATTTTCTGAAAAATTATGAAATTTTTAGTAACTTCAAAATAAAGGTAAACCAAACTCAATAATATTGATAACGACTACACCTATAAGTGCCTAGAGCCTATATCATGCATAAAACTACTTTTGACCATATAAATTTGACATGCAAGCTCAAGAACAGGGTCACCTAAGCAGCAAAAAATTGCAATGAATAAAGCACTAGAAAAAAAACTAATTGGACCAATGGAGGAGTCACATACCAAGGAACAATCTCCCCAAGCAGTTTTGTGAGAGGTGCTTTGAGCAAGGAGATCGAAAATGGCAGCAAGATGAGCTAGAACCCGTGCTTGAGCTGGATATTCGTGTTTGTGGGAGGAAGAAGAAGTGTATGGGTGAAAGGATAAGTGGAGGAGGGCCACCATGGGCCCACGAGGCAGGGGGCGCGCCCAGGGGGGTAGGGCGCGCCCTCCACCCTCGTCGGCAGGTGGTTGACCCCCCTGCTGTGTTCTTAGTGCCAAATATTCTCAAATATTCTAGAAAAAATCATATTTAAATTTCAGGGCATTTGGAGAACTTTTATTTTCGAGGTATTTTTATATTGCACGGATAATCAGATAACAGACACAAAAATATTTATTTTTATTTTATTTAATATAAATAACAGAAAGTAAAAGTGGGGTACAGGAGGTTATTCCTTCTAGTTTCATCCATCTCATGATCATCAAAAGGAATCCACTAACAAGGTTGATCAAGTCTTGTTAACGAACTCATTCCGAATAACATGGAATCGGAGAAATTTCAAATAACACTATGTTACCTCAACGGGGATGTACACGAATATCATATTTCTTCTTGACAGTAGGAAGAGGAAATTCAAAACCTCCAAATTGTTGGGGAACGTAGCATAAATTCAAAATTTTCCTACGTGTCACCAAGATCTATCTATGGAGTCATCTAGCAACGAGGGAGGAGTGGATCTACCTACCCTTGTAGATCGCGCGCGGAAGCGTTCAAGAGAACGGGGTTGATGGAGTCGTACTCGTCGTGATCCAAATCACCGATGATCCTAGCGCCGAACGGACGGCACCTCTGCGTTCAACACACATACGGAGCAGTGACGTCTCCTCCTTCTTGATCCAGTAAGGGGGGAGGAGAGGTTGACGGAGATCCAACAACACGACGGCGTGGTGGTGGAAGTAGCGGGATTCCAACAGGGCTTCGCCAAGCGCTGCGGGAGGAGGGAGATGTGTCATGGGAGGGAGAGGGAGGCGCCAGGGCTTAGATGTGTTTGCCCTCCCTTCCCCCCACTATATATAGGGCCAAGGGAGAGGGGGGGCGCAGCCTTGGCCCTTCCTCCAAGGAAGGGTGCGGCCAAGCGAGGAGTCCCTCCTCCCCAAGGCACCTCGGAGGTGCCTTCCCCCTTTAGGACTCTTCCTTTCCCTCTTCTCTTGGCGCATGGGCCTCTTGGGACTGGTGCCCTTGGCCCATATAGGCCAAGGCGCATCCCCTACAGCCCATGTGGCCCCCCGGGGCAGGTGGCCCCACCCGGTGGACCCCCGGGACCCTTCCGGTGGTCCCGGTACAATACCGGTGACCTCGAAACTTGTCCCGATGGCTGAAATAGCACTTCCTATATATAATTCTTTACCTCCGGACCATTCCGGAACTCCTCGTGACGTCTGGGATCTCATCCGGGACTCCGAACAACTTTCGGGTTACCGCATACTAATATCTCTATAACCCTAGCGTCACTGAACCTTAAGTGTGTAGACCCTACGGGTTCGGGAGGCATGCAGACATGACCGAGACGTTCTCCGGTCAATAACCAATAGCAGGATCTAGATACCCATGTTGGCTCCCACATGTTCCACGATGATCTCATCGGATGAACCACGATGTCAAGGACTTAATCAATCCCGTATACAATTCCCTTTGTCTAGCGGTACGATACTTGCCCGAGATTCGATCGTCGGTATCCCGATACCTTGTTCAATCTCGTTACCGGCAAGTCTCTTTACTCGTTCCGTAACACATCATCCCGTGATCAACTCCTTGATCACATTGTGCACATTATGATGATGTCCTACCGAGTGGGCCCAGAGATACCTCTTCGTCACACGGAGTGACAAATCCCAGTCTCGATTCGTGCCAACCCAACAGACACTTTCGGAGATACCCGTAGTGCACCTTTATAGTCACCCAGTTACGTTATGACGTTTGGTACACCCAAAGCATTCCTACGGTATCCGGGAGTTGCACAATCTCATGGTCTAAGGAAATGATACTTGACATTAGAAAAGCTTTAGCATACGAACTACACAATCTAGTGCTATGCTTAGGATTGGGTCTTGTCCATCACATCATTCTCCCAATGATGTGATCCCGTTATCAATGACATCCAATGTCCATGGTCAGGAAACCGTAACCATCTATTGATCAACGAGCTAGTCAACTAGAGGCTTACTAGGGACATGGTGTTGTCTATGTATCCACACATGTATCTGAGTTTCCTATCAATACAATTATAGGATGGATAGTAAACGATTATCATGAACAAGGAAATATAATAATAATCAATTTATTATTGCCTCTAGGGCATATTTCCAACAGTCTCCCACTTGCACTAGAGTCAATAATCTAGTTCACATCGCCATGTGATTAACACTCACAGGTCACATCGCCATGTGACCAACATCCAAAGAGTTTACTAGAGTCAATAATCCAGTTCACATCACTATGTGATTAACACTCAATGAGTTCTGGGTTTGATCATGTTGCTTGTGAGAGAGGTTTTAGTCAACGGGTCTGAACCTTTCAGATCCGTGTGTGCTTTACAAATCTTTATGTCATCTCCTAGATGCAGCTACCACGCTCTATTTAGAGCCATTTCAAATAACTGTTCTACTTGGAGTTATTCTAAATTGTTGCTCCATTATACGTATCCGGTTTCTCTACTCAGAGCTATCCGGATAGGTGTTAAGCTTGCATCGCCGTAACTCTTTACGTCGAACTCTTTATCACCTCCATAACCGAGAAAATTCCTTAGTCCACTAGTTACTAAGGATAACTTTGACCGTTGTACTGTGATCCATTCTTGGATCACTCTTGTACCCCTTGACTGACTCATGGCAAGGCACACTTCAGGTGCGGTACACAGCATAGCATACTGTAGAGCCTATGTCTTAAGCATAGGGGACGACCTTCGTCCTTTCTCTCTATTATGCCGTGGTCGAGCTTTAAGTCTTAACTTCATACCTTACAACTCGGGCAAGAACTCCTTCTTTGACTGATCCATCTTGAACACCTTCAAGATCATGTCAAGGAATGTGCTCATTTGAAAGTACCATTAAGCGTTTTGATCTATCCTTATAGATCTTGATGCTCAATGCTCAAGTAGCTTAATCCAGGCTTTCCATTGAAAAACACTTTCCAAATAACCCTATATGCTTTCCAGAAATTCTACGTCATTTATGATCAACAATATGTCAACAACATATATTCATCAGAAATTCTATAGTGCTCCCACTCACTTCTTTGGAAATACAAGTTTCTCATAAACTTTGTATACACCAAAATCTTTGATCATCATCAAAGCATACATTCCAACTCCGAGATGCTTACTCCAGTCCTTAGAAGGATTGCTGGAGCTTTGCATACTTATTAGCATCTTTCAGGATTGACAAAACCTTCCGTTTGTATCACATACAACCTTTCCTCAAGAAAATCGTCGAGGAAACAATGTTTTGACATCCTATCTGCAAGATTTCATAAATAATGCAGTAATCGCTAATATAATTCCAACAGACTCTTAGCATCGCTACGAGTGAGAAAGTCTCACCGTAGTCAACTCCTTGAACTTGTCAGAAAACATCTTAACGACAAGTCGAGCTTTCTTAATGGTGACATTTACCATCATTGTCCGTCTTCCTTTTAAAATCCATCTATACTCAACAGCCTCACGACCATCGAGCTGTTCTGTCAAAGTCTACACTTTGTTTCCATACATGGATCCTCTCTCGGATTTTATGGCCTTGAGCCATTTATCCGAATCCAGGCCCACCATCGCTTCTCCACAGCTTGTAGGCTCATTGTTGTCTAGCAACATGACTTCGAAGACAGGATTACGTACCACTCAGAAGTAGTATGCATCCTTGTCATCCTACGAGGTTCGGGAGTGACTTGATCCGAAGTCTCATGATCAATATCATAAGCTTCCACTTCAATTGGTGTAGTTGCCACAGGAATAACTCTTTGTGCCCTGCTATACACTAGTTGAAGTAACGGTCCAATAACCTCATCAAGTCTCCACCATCCCCCACTCAATTCTTTCGAGAGAAACTTTTCCTCGAGAAAGGACCCGATTCTTGAAACAATCCCTTATTGCTTTCGGATCTGAGACAGGAGGTATGCCCAACTGTTTTTGGGTGTCCTATGAAGATGCATTTATCCGCTTTGGGTTCGAGCTTATCCGCCTGAAACTTTTCGAATAAGCGTCGCAGCCCCAAACCTTTTAAGAAATGACAGCTTAGGTTTCTCTAAACCATAGTTCATACGGTGTCATCTCATCAGAATTACGTGGTGCCCTATTTAAAGTGAATGTGGTTGTCTCTAATGCCTAACCCATAAAACTATTGTGGTAATTCAATGAGAGACATCATGGTATGCATCATATCCAATAGGGTGCAGTTATGATGTTCGGACACACCATCACACTATGGTGTTCCAGGCTGTATTAGTTGTGAAACAATTTCCACAATGTCTTAATTCTGTGCCAAACTCGTAATTCAGATATTCATCTCTATGATCATATCATAGATATTTTATCCTCTTGTCACGATGATCTTTCAACTTCACCCTGAAAATACTTGAACCTTTCAATAATTCAGACTCGTGATTCATCAAGTAAATATACTCAACATCTACTCAAATCATTTGTGACATAATAACATAACGATATCCACTACATGCCTCAGCACTCATTGGACTGCACACATCAAAATGTATTACTTCCAACAAGTTGCTTTCTAGTTCCATTTTACTGAAACCGAGGCTTTCGGTCATCTTGCCCATGTGGTATGATTTGCATGTCTCAAGTGAGTCCAAACGGTCCATTTGCATGGAGTTTCTTCATGCATATACACCAATAGACATGGTTCGCATGTCTCAAACTTTTCAAAAACGAGTGAGCCCAAAGATCCATCAACATGGAGCTTCTTCATGCGTTTTATACCGATATGACTTACGTGGCAGTGCCACAAGTAGGTGGTACTATCATTACTATCTTTTGGCATGAACATGTGTATTACTACGATCGAGATTCAATAAACCATTCATTTTAGGTGTAAGGTCATTGAAGGTATTATTCAAATAAACAGAGTAACCATTATTCTCCTTCAATGAATAACCGTATTGCGATAGACATAATCCAATCATGTCTATGCTCAACGCAAACACCAATCTTGATGGTAGAGGGAGCATACGATATTTGATCAACCTTGGAAATACTTCCAACACATATCGTCATCTCACCTTGAGCTAGTCTCCGTTTATTCCGTAGCTTTTATTTCGAGTTACTAACACTTAGCAACCGAACCGGTATCTAATACCCTGGTGCTACTAGGAGTACTAGTAAAGTACACATCAACACAATGTAGATCCAATATACTTCTATCGACCTTGCCAGCCTTCTCATCTACCAAGTATCTAGGGTAATTCTGCTCCAGTGGCTATTCCCCTTATTACAGAAGCACTTAGTCTCGGGTTTGGGTTCAACCTTGGGTTTCTTCACTAGAGCAGCAGCTGAATTGCCGTTTCATGAAGTATCCCTTCGTGCCCTTGCCCTTCTTGAAACTAGTGGTTTCACCAACCATCAACAATTGATGCTCCTTCTTGATCTCTACCTATGTGGTGTCAAACATCGCGAATATCTCAAGGATCATCATATATGTCCCTGATATATTATAGTTCATCACGAAGCTCAAGCAGCTTGGTGGTAATGACTTCGGAGAAACATCACTATCTCATCTGGAAGATCAACTCCCACTCGATTCAAATGATTGTTGTACTCAGACAATCTGAGCACAAGCTCAACAATTGAGCTTTTCTCCCTTAGTTTGCAGGCTAAGAAAGTCGTCGGAGGTCTTATACCTCTTGACATGGGCACGAGCCTGAAATTCCAATTTCAGCCCTCGAAACATCTCATATGTTTCGTGACGTTTCAAAACCGTCTTCGGTGCCTCAACTCTAAACCGTTTAACTGAACTATCACGTAGTTATCAAAACGTGTATGTCAGATGTTCGCAACATCCACAGACGACGTTCGAGGATCAGCACACTTAGCGGTGCATTAAGGACATAAGCCTTCTATGAAGCAATGAGGACAATCCTCAGTCTACGGACCTAGTCCGCATAATTGCTACTATCAACTTTCAACTAAATTTTCTCTAGGAACATATCTAAACAGTAGAACTGAAGCGCGAGCTACGACATAATTTGCAAAATCCTTTTGTCTATGTTCAGGATAAACAAGTTCATCTTATGAACTCCCACTCAGATAGACATCCCTCTAGTCATCTAAGTGATTACATGATCCGAGTCAGCTAGGCCGTGTCCGATCATCACGTGAGACGGACTAGTCAACATCGGTGAACATCTTCATGTTGATCGTATCTTCTATACGACTCATGCTCGACCTTTCAGTCTTCTGTGTTCCGAGGCCATGTCTGTACACATGCTAGGCTCATCAAGTCAACCTAAGTGTTTCGCGTGTGTAAATCTGTCTTACACCCGTTGTATGTGAACATTAGAATCAAACACCCGATCATCACGTGGTGCATTGAAACAACGAGCTGTCACAACGGTGCACAGTTAGGGGGAACACTTTCTTGAAATTTTAATGAGGGGTCATCTTATTTACTACCGTCGTTCTAAGCAAATAAGATGTATAAACATGATAAACATCACATGCAATCAAATAGTGACATGATATGGCCAATATCATATTGCTCCTTTTGATCTCCATCTTCGGGGCTCCATGATCATCATCGTCACCGGCATGACACCATGATCTCCATCATCATGATCTCCATCATTGTGTCTCCATGAAGTTGTCACGTCATCTATTACTTCTACTACTATGGCTAACGCTTTAGCAATAAAGTAAAGTAATTACATGACGTTTATATTGACACGCAGGTCATAAATAAATAAAGACAACTCCTATGGCTCCTGCCGGTTGTCATACTCATCGACATGCAAGTCGTGATTCCTATTACAAGAACATGATCAATCTCATACATCACATATATCATTTATCACATCCTTTTGGCCATATCACATCACATAGCATACCCTGCAAAAACAAGTTAGACGTCCTCTAATTGTTGTTTGCATGTTTTACGTGGCTGCTATGGGTTTCTAGCAAGAACGTTTCTTACCTACGCAAAAACCACAACGTGATATGCCAATTGCTATTTACCCTTCATAAGGACCCTTTTCATCGAATCCGATCCGACTAAAGTGGGAGAGACAGACACCTGCCAGCCACCTTATGCAACTAGTGCATGTTTGTCGGTGGAACCAGTCTCACGTAAGAGTACGTGTAAGGTCGGTCCGGGCCGCTTCATCCCACGATGCCGCCGAATCAAGATAAGACTAGTAACGGTAAGCATATTGAACAATATCAACGCCCACAACTACTTTGTGTTCTACTCGTGCATAGAAACTACGCATAGACCTAGCTCATGATGCCACAGTTGGGGAACGTAGCATAAATTCAAAATTTTCCTACGTGTCACCAAGATCTATCTATGGAGTCATCTAGCAACGAGGGAGGAGTGGATCTACCTACCCTTGTAGATCGTGCGCGGAAGCGTTCAAGAGAACGGGGTTGATGGAGTCGTACTCGTCGTGATCCAAATCACCGATGATCCTAGCGCCGAACGGACGGCACCTCCGCGTTCAACACACGTACGGAGCAGTGACGTCTCCTCCTTCTTGATCCAGCAAGGGGGGAGGAGAGGTTGATGTAGATCCAACAACACGACGGCATGGTGGTGGAAGTAGCGGGATTCCAACAGGGCTTCGCCAAGCGCTGTGGGAGGAGGGAGATGTGTCATGGGAGGGAGAGGGAGGCGCCAGGGCTTAGATGTGTTTGCCCTCCCTTCCCCCCACTATATATAGGGCCAAGGGAGAGGGGGGCACAGCCTTGGCCCTTCCTCCAAGGAAGGGTGCGGCCAAGCGAGGAGTCCCTCCTCCCCAAGGCACCTCGGAGGTGCCTTCCCCCTTTAGGACTCTTCCTTTCCCTCTTCTCTTGGCGCATGGGCCTCTTGGGGCTGGTGCCCTTGGCCCATATAGGCCAAGGCGCACCCCCTACAGCCCATGTGGCCACCCGGGGCAGGTGGTCCCACCCGGTGGACCCCCGGGACCCTTCCGGTGGTCCCGGTACAATACCGGTGACCCCGAAACTTGTCCCGATGGCCGAAATAGCACTTCCTATATATAATTCTTTACCTCTGGACCATTCCGGAACTCCTCGTGACATCCGAGATCTCATCCGGGACTCCGAAAAACTTTCGGGTTACCGCATACTAATATCTCTATAACCCTAGCGTCACCGAACCTTAAGTGTGTAGACCCTACGGGTTCGGGAGGCATGCAGACATGACCGAGACGTTCTCCGGTCAATAGCCAACAGCAGGATCTGGATACCCATGTTGGCTCCCACATGTTCCACGATGATCTCATCGGATGAACCACGATGTCAAGGACTTAATCAATCCCGTATACAGTTCCCTTTGTCTAGCGGTATGATACTTGCCCGAGATTCGATCGTCGGTATCCCAATACCTTGTTCAATCTCGTTACCGGCAAGTCTCTTTACTCGTTCCGTAACACATCATCCCGTGATCAACTCCTTGATCACATTGTGCACATTATGATGATGTCCTACCGAGTGGGCCCAGAGATACCTCTCCGTCACACGGAGTGACAAATCGTAGTCTCGATTCGTGCCAACCCAACAGACACTTTCGGAGATACCCGTAGTGCACCTTTATAGTCACCCAGTTACGTTGTGACGTTTGGTACACCCAAAGCATTCCTACGGTATCCGGGAGTTGCACAATCTCATGGTCTAAGGAAATGATACTTGACATTAGAAAAGCTTTAGCATACGAACTACACGATCTAGTGCTATGCTTAGGATTGGGCCTTGCCCATCACATCATTCTCCCAATGATGTGATCCCGTTATCAATGACATCCAATGTCCATGGTCAGGAAACTGTAACCATCTATTGATCAACGAGCTAGTCAACTAGAGGCTTACTAGGGACATGGTGTTGTCTATGTATCCACACATGTATCTGAGTTTCCTATCAATACAATTATAGCATGGATAATAAACGATTATCATGAACAAGGAAATATAATAATAATCAATTTATTATTGCCTCTAGGGCATATTTCCAACACAAATATAATCGATGGAATTTTTCCAATAGAGTTGATACTATGAACTTGAGGTTGTTTCCTCGGAAAGTGTACCGTATGCTCATTACCATTAACATGAAAAGTGACATTGCCTTTAGTGCAATCAATAACAGCCCCTGCAGTATTCAAAAAGGGTCTTCCAAGAATAATAGACATACTATCGTCCTTGGGGATATCAAGAATAACAAAGTCCGTTAAAATAGTAACATTTGCAACTACAACAGGCACATCCTCACAAATACCAACAGGTATAGCAGTTGATTTATCAGCCATTTGCAAAGATATTTCAGTAGGTGTCAACTTATTCAAATCAAGTCTACGATATAAAGAGAGAGGCATAACACTAACACCGGCTCCAAGATCACATAAAGCAGTTTTAACATAGTTTCTTTTAATGGAGCATGGTATAGTTGGTACACCGAGATCTCCAAGTTTCTTTGGTATTCCACCCTTAAAAGTATAATTAGCAAGCATGGTGGAAATTTTAGCTTCCGGTATCTTTCTTTTATTTGTAATTATATCTTTCATATACTTAGCATAAGGATTGGTTTTGAGCATATCAGTTAATCCCATACGCAAAAAGATAGGTCTAATCATTTCAGCAAAGCGCTCAAAATCCTCATCATCCTTTTTCTTGGATGGTTTGGGAGGAAAAGGCATGGGTTTCTGAACCCATGGTTCTCTTTCTTTACCATGTTTCCTAGCAACAAAGTCTTTCTTATCATAACGTTGATTCTTTGATTGTGGGTTATCAAGATCAACAGCAGGTTCAATTTCTATATCATTATCATTACTAGGTTGAGCATCATCATGAACATTATCATTAACATTACCACTAGTTTCAGGTTCATTACCAGATTGTGTTTCAGCATCAGAAATAGAAATATCATTTGGATTCTCAGGTGTTTCAACAATAGGATCACTAGAAGCATGCAAAGTCTTATCATTTTCCTTTTTCTTCTTTTTAGAAGAACTAGGTACATCTATATTATTTCTCTGAGAATTTTGCTCAATTCTCTTAGGGTGGCCTTCAGGATACAAATGTTCCTGAGTCATTCTACCAGTTCTAGTAGCCACTCTAACAGCATTATCATTATCTTTACTATTCAACTCATTGATCAAATCATTTTGAGCTTTAAGTATTTGTTCTACTTGAGTGGTAACCATAGAAGCATGTTTACTAATAAGTTTAAGTTCACCTTTAACATTAGCCATATAATCACCCAAGTGTTCAAGCATATTTGAATTGTATTTCAATTGTCTACCAAAATAAGCATTAAAATATTCTTGCTTAGCCATAAATTTATCAAACTCATCTAAGCATGGGCTAGCAAATTTAGTAAATGGGATTTCAGCTTTATCATATCTGTAGAGAGAATTTACCTTTACTACTTGTGTCGGGTTATCAAGACCATGAGTTTCTTCAATAGGTAATGGATTAAGATTATATGTTTCTTCAACAGGCGGCAAATTTAGACCATGTATTTCTTCAATAGGAGGTAAATTCTTAACATCTTCAGCTTTAATACACTTTTCTTTCATAGATTTCTTTGCCTCTTCCATATCTTCAGGACTAAGAAATAGAATACCCCTCTTCTTCGGAGTTGGTTTAGGAATAGGCTCAGGAATTGGCTCCGGAGGTGTCCAATTATTTTCATTTGTCAACATATTATTCAATAGAATTTCAGCTTCATCCGATATTCTTTCCCTGAAAACAGAACCAACACAACTATCCAGGTAATCTCTGGAGGCATCGGTTAGTCCGTTATAGAAGATATCAAGTATTTCATTTTTATTAAGAGGATGATCAGGCAAAGCATTAAGTAATTGGAGAAGCCTCCCCCAAGCTTGTGGGAGACTCTCTTTTTCAATTTGCACAAAATTATATATATATCCCTTAAAGCAGCTTGTTTCTTATGAGTAGGGAAATATTTAGCAGAGAAGTAATAAATCATATCCTGGGGACTACGCACACAACCAGGATCAAGAAAATTAAACCATATCTTAGCATCACCTTTTAATGAGAACAGAAATATTTTAAGGATATAAAAGTAACGAGTTCTCTCATCTTTAGTGAACAGGGTGGCTATATCATTCAACTTAGTAAGATGTGCCACAACAGTTTCAGATTCATAACCATGAAAAGGATCAGATTCAACCAAAGTAATTATATCAGGATCAACAGAGAATTCATAATCCTTATCAGTAACAAAGATAGGTGAAGTAGCAAAAGCAGGGTCAGGTTTCATTCTAGCATTTAGAGATTGCTTACTCCATTTAGCTAATAACCTTTTGAGTTCATTTCTATTTTTGCAAGCTAAAATAGCGAAAGGAGCTTCTTCATCGGTATCATCAGATTCAATATTTTCAATCTCTCTAGCCCTAGCAAGTTGTTCATCAAGAAATTTACTAAGTGGCACAGTAGTATCAGGCATAGAGGTAGTTTCATCATAAGTATCATGCATAGCAGAAGTGGCATCATCAATAACATGCGACATATCAGAACGAAATGCAGAAGCAGGTGTAGGTGTTGCAAGCTTACTCAAAACAGAAGGTGAATCAAGTGCAGAGCTAGATGGCAGTTCCTTACCTCCCCTCGTAGTTGAGGGATAGATCTTGGTTTTTGGATCTCTCAAGTTTTTCATGATGATAAGCAGATATATATCCCAAGTGACTCAAAGAATAGAGCTATGCTCCCCGGCAACGGCGCCAGAAAAATAGTCTTGATAACCCACAAGTATATGGGGATCGCAATAGTTTTCGAGGGTAGAGTATTCAACCCAAATTTATTGATTCGACACAAGGGGAGCCAAAGAATATTCTAAAGTATTAGCAGCTGAGTTGTCAATTCAACCAGACCTGGAAACTTAGTATCTGCAGCAAAGTATTTAGTAGCAAAGTAATATGATAGTAGTGATAACGGTAGCAAAAGGTAACAGTAGTAAAAGTAATGTTTTTGGTATTTTGTAGTGATGATAGCAATAGCAATGAAAAAGTAAATAAGCGGAGAACAGTATATGAAAAGCTCGTAGGCAATGGATCGGTGATGGAAAATTATGCCGGATGCGGTTCATCATGTAACAGTCATAACCTAGGGTGACACAGAACTAGCTCCAGTTCATTGATATAATGTAGGCATGTATTCCGAATATAGTCATACGTGCTTATGGAAAAGAACTTGCATGACATCTTTTGTCCTACCCTCCCGTGGCAGCGGGGCCCTTACGGAAACTAAGGGATATCAAGGCCTCCTTTTAATAGAGAACCGGAACAAAGCATTAACACATAGTGAATACATGAACTCCTCAAACTACGGTCATCACCGGTAAGTATTCTGATAATTGTCACTTCGGGATTAATGGATCATAACACATAATAGGGGACTATAGACTTGCAAGATAGGATCTAGAACTCTCATATATTGATGAAAACATAATAGGTTCGGATCTGAAATCATGGCACTCGGGCCCTAGTGACAAGCATTAAGCATAGCAAAGTCATAGCAACATCAATCTCAGAACATAGTGGATACTAGGGATCAAACCCTAACAAAACTAACTCGATTACATGATAGATTCCATCCAACCCATCACCGTCCAGCAAGCCTACGATGAAATTACTCACGCATGGCGGTGCATTATGAAATTGGTGATGGAGGATGGTTGATGATGACGATGGCGACGGGTTCCCCTCTCTGGAGCCCTGAACGGACTCCAGATCAGCCCTCCCGAGAGGTTTTAGGGCTTGGCGGCAGCTCCGTAGCGTAAAACGTGATGATTTCTTCTCTCTCATTTTTTTCTCCTCGAAACACAATATATGGAGTTGGAGTTGGAGTCGGAGAGGCAACAGAGAGCCCATGAGGTAGGGGCGCCCTAGGGGGGCAGGCGCGCCCCCCACCCTCGTGGAGAGGTGGTGGGCCCCCTGGCCTTCATCTTTTGCATGTATTTTTCATATTTTCTGAAAAGTTGCTCCATGAAGTTTCAGGTCATTCCGAGAACGTTTGTTTCTGCACATAAATAACACCATGGTAATTTTGCTGAAAACAGCGTCAGTCCAGGTTAGTTTCATTCAAATCATGCAATTCAGAGTCCAAAACAAGGGCAAAAGTGTTTGGAAAAGTAGATACGACGGAGACGTATCAGTGCACGAAGCTAGGAGTGTATATTGTGTGGCTAGATGGTACACGGTAGCAAATAAGAAAGAACAACAGCGTAGTGAATCATGGATCGTCGATTTTCTAAGTGGTTTGCTTCTAGTCTTCATGCCTTGTCATAATTTTCTTTGTTGGAAGATCGAATGACTATTTATGTGAGTGGTAACTTGGGTTGTAGGTTTTTCAGACATCTCTTTTACTTGGATCTCCATTTCTTCAATCCACATATGTTGGTTTTCTTTGTATCAAAGGCAATGGTGGTGTAGTGTACTGTTGTTCTTCTTCCTCTGCCATTATTTATTTCCCATGGAAAATTGATAGGTTATAAACAGAACACATGGTGAATGTACCCTTGAAAATATAAGGCACCTTCAAGAATTATAATAAATTTGATAATACTTCTTGTGGGCAAAATATCATATAAAATTTATAAAATATCAAGGTTATTGAGTTCAATATTACATTGTTTCATACCACCAGTAAGTATTCCATCAATGATCCATGAATTCACTTCATAGTTGTGGCCTAAGATTACCTCCTCTAGTTGAGCACGTGAATATTGCAGAATTCACGATTGAATTGGATTTTCATCCAAAAGTCATTTTACTAAACATAGCCATACAAATCCAGGACTTGACACTGGTGTTAAGGACAAGGATAAGTATTTGAATGTAATCCTCTATATCTAAATATAAGATATTTTAGCATTTGATCTAAGATCTCTTTTATTCTCAGTGGAAAAGATGAGAAAGAATCATATGAGCAGTAAGAATTTCCTTCAAATATGCAAGAGAAGTTTACCTATGCAAGGGGTGCCATTGCTGCAACTTCAGATAGGGCAACAGTGTTAGTGTGGTGCACAACCTGAGAAAGTGTTATGGGGACTCGAAATCCAGATGCAGGTCAATGATCCCAACAAAAGGCGATCCAACAAGCCTTGAACAAAGAGCTAAACAGAAAGTTCACAAAAAATGCAAGGTAAAGTTTAGGAAAAAGTATTTAGAAGATCACTGCGATGTGCTTTTGGGACCAACGGAATGGACATAGCAAGGCATATTTCTATGAAAGCACGGTGGACCTCGTTCTGAAAGATGGCGACGCGGAATGGACTATTTTTTGGCATCGCTCGCTCGGGCTTGCAGATAGAAGGATGAAAGACGAATAGTATAATGTAAGAAAGAAATAAGTATGTACCCAAATGTATAGAAAAAATGCCAATAGGTATATGCCGGGCTGCAGATTTTTTTTCTTGTTATACATTACATAGCTAGATGGCATACACCCCGATAAAGAGTAGCACTTCCAAAGAAAACATAGAATGGACAAGAAGAAATTTTCAGAATTAATAACCAAGAAAAATAGAAATGTTAAGCAACCTCCCGAGGTATCCATTTATATGTGTTATGCATTTTCAGTATCCGGGTTGAGAGTATTGAATAAGCCTCTTGCTTCTTCTGTTCTCCCTACTGTAAGGTCCACTGAAAACATGAGAACCACTTGCAGGAGTCATACTTAGAAGCATTAAATCTTAGTCGCAAAGTTGACATCCAATTCAATGTGCAAGAAAGAGTTCAAAAGTTTGAAAGCATAAACATATCGATGAATTTGGAAGAAGACTTCCAAGTAATCTGCTTCCTTTCCTGACAAACACAACGTACATGGGAAGATTTATGCCGATTTGATTGGAACAACATGAACATGGGAACAGTAAGAAATATGAGTACCTTGTAATTTTCTTTCGATGGTCAGACCTAAGTGGCCTAGTAGCTTCTAAAATCGAATTGATGATTTCACTTGGAGAGCATGCGGAGGTGAATCTTTTCTCTCTTCTATGTCCCTGCCAAAAATTTGTAGAGATTAACATATTGCAATGAGTTGTAGCCTCTAAAAACTTTCCATAATTCCATTTTTCAATTTTTCAAGTGAAAACCGACATAAGCTAACTATAGGGAGGTAAAAAAAAGCAAGGTACATTGACAATAAGCATATTATAGAGATCAAATGAACAATAGCATGAAGTTTGAGTCGTGTTACTTATATCCCCCTCAATACTCTTACACAGCCACACCCTTCTACAGGATATGTTGTTGTGAAAGTATCAACTGTGCAACGATATGGGGAATCATGCTACACATATATCAATCAGTCCAGAGCCCAAGCAAGCACGTTGTAGGCTCATGGCAGAATCATATAATTATGCAAATGACATGTTATGTATATAACATGACACGTAAAGTATTTTATAGAAATAATGCCATGCACCTTACATCAATTTGCCACAATTCTTAATTAATGATCAGTGCATAATTGTTAGCTCATATGTAGTTGATTATGTTTTCCTCTCAGATATATATGGGTCATGTTCCAAAAAAAAAATCGTCTAAACTAAAAAGATATACCAAATCATAGTTCTCATCCCAAAAATAGTTTACGTCAAAATTAATTCCAATCCATTTATACTTATTCTAGGGTAATACACTTAACTCATCATCAACATAATTGTTCATGACGGTAGTCCCTAGGTACTGATAGGAATGAATTCAAAAAGGGAACCACGGTGTAACCTAGAAATTGACACAGTACCACCACAATTTTCAACACTTGTAGGCTGCCCATAATGGGAGTATAATAGGTAGTATCATGCATGCCAACTAGTCAATTTTGATGAGGTGACATAGAATTAAATGAGGAAAGAGAGGATTGAGTATCATATCATGATACTGTATCGTATTAATTGATGTGCCACTCTATGTCATGTATGGCAATAAATAAAGTCATATATGATACCAACATATGATGCTATGCACTAGGATGTAGTATCATACAATAGTATCATATGCATGATATTAGTATATGATACTCCCCACTACCACCAGGTTAGCTCTCCATAGCCCCAAGCACATCCAATGCTTTAATGACTTTGTATATTCAATGTGCACAAAAAGGAACAAAAATGAGGTCGTAAATTCAATCAGGCGCAAGCACACTTGCTTGTAAATTAATATCTTCTAGTTTGATTTTCTCAACTATACATTGTATTTGTTGCACTTTTTATTTCTCGAGTTATTTAATTAGCCGAAACACATTGGTTTACGCATAAGTTATTGCTCTTAGTCAATATTGGTCCACTTGCTCATATAATCCAGGACACACGTGAGCATTGTGATTCGGGAGTACAAACATATTGCTTCCTCCATTCCAATGAATAAGGCGTGCGTGCCTCTCAAAATCCAACTTTGGTCGTAAATTAGATCAATAAAAAAATTATGACTTAAAAGTTATATCATTAAAAACTTCTTTTCAATATGAGTTCAGTGGCATAATTTTTATCACATACAATCCACATTTGGTTGGTCTAATTTATGGTCAAAGATGAATTTGGGATACGTGCATGCCTTATTCGTTGGAATGGAGGGAGCATGTGTTGTATGTTGAAATATTATATAAGGGGGCACCTTAATTTTCCAAGTTGCAGGTGCCCCCTTATGTCGAAAATTAAGGTGCCCCCTTCCAAACACAATTTCGAACTATATAAGAAATCCGCCCAAAGTTGATCAACCTGTAAAATGACTTGACATAATTTGTACCAGAAGGCTCAAGCATCCAAATAGGGATATCCTTAGCAGAAACTTTCATTATTTGTAAATAATAAGGAATATTATTTCATTTATTTGCTAATGTTTTGAAAAAGGTGTGCACTTTTGAAGTGTCGACAATGCTAGAGTAAGGGCGGATGAAAACAATGAAGGCGAAGGGGAAGGCAAGATGGGGACAAAGATGATGCGTTCTCTTCTATCAGAGAGGGTCCTTAACGAGACATAACAATTGATGTGGTGGAAAGTAAAAGATATAATTAATATTTGTCGCAATATGAGTAGTACTCCCTCCGTCCCATAATATAAGAACGTTTTTGACACTAGTGTAGTGTTAAAAACGTTCTTATATTTTAGGACAGAGGGAGTAGAAAAGATGGTATGCTCATTTTTTTCTGAATTAGAATAATTGTTTGAACGGAATTGTTGTGCATACGATTTTTTTCGTATGATAGGCATTCGATGCTTCCATCTCAGCAGTGGATATTATTGATTGACGTTCTTGATTTGCACCATCGGAGTGTTGGATGAAAAGCATCGAACGTGTAGCAGCACTCTTGTTTAAGTCAATGTTTTTTCTATTTCATGACAATGCACAGGCATTCAACTAGTAAACTTAAGTGTTGAGTGATGACGGCTGAGTTGTGTTTGCATTTAAAGCTAGCTTACTGCAAGTGTGGACATAGTGGTATTCCTGATAGGTTGGACCGAGTTTGAGGTGTTGAAATCACTCTAGTTACTAAGCTCCCGTGAAATAGCGAGCTCTCAGCGCTCTGGGCGGTGAAATCGTTGTTGTCCCGCATGTCAGTTGGTGACCATTGCTGTTTTTTTCGCGTGGGCTTACCGGCTGGTCTTCGTGTCGTCTGCTCCTTCGTTTTTTTCTTTGTTGCATGTCGTTGTTACCGTTAGTACAAAAGAGTCATGCTATGCATACGATAGAAATCAGATGATTAACAGACGATGATTAAATCAGGCCGGACATGGAATGATTGAAAGAGCACCAGCCCCTAGATTTACATGTCGTGCAGACGTCGGGCAAAAGTATCGGATACAAAACGAGGGAAGTGGATGCATATCCAGCTGTTGTCTCGAACCGTCCCCGGTAGATATTTTATTGCGCAAAAAAGGCGAAAAATTACCCCTCAGTTCTCCGCCTGGTTCTCCTCCTATCTCATACGCAGCGGAGACGCCCCAATTCCTCCGCGGGTCAGTGCAACGACGCCAACTGCAGCGATCGGAAAGCTCTCTCCCTCCATAGCCACGTCTGGTTCGTTTACCTTTTTTTAGATCGATAGCTAGCAAGAGAGGATCACCGGTGGGGAAGAAATTGAGGAGATGCGGCGGACAGGATAGGCTTGATCGCTGGTGGACACGCCGCGGCCAGCGAAGTTGTGTGGTCGACGGTGGCAATGCAAGATGGCATTGGCCGCGGTTCAGAATCTGGTCGGAGCTGGGCACGAGGTACGACAGGAGCGCAGG
The DNA here is from genome assembly GCF_018294505.1 of Triticum aestivum. Taxonomy (NCBI): domain Eukaryota; kingdom Viridiplantae; phylum Streptophyta; class Magnoliopsida; order Poales; family Poaceae; genus Triticum; species Triticum aestivum. Next base: position 76,295,175 of record NC_057797.1, read on the forward strand.
CGGCGGTGACGATGGTGTGGTAGGAGCCGCAGGATGGTGAGGTCGTGACTTGCATGTTGGCGCAAACCTAGAAATCATACACATAAAATAACCCAACTCAAACACGAACTCAGAGCAATGGCACCGAACGCCGCAGTCGCAAACCGGCCTATATCTTGGCAATCTTTATTTACTGGATTTGACACTCTACAGCTCGCACACACAAAATGCACACACACACACACTAGCACCTCTGGCTACATACGCCAGATGTCATGGAGCCTACATAAGGAAGCCTACATCTTGCCTCTCGTCTAGACTACTCTACACACAACGCAAGCTCTTAAAATAGCCTCACGCACGCATACAACCGGGGTTGGCTTGGTTTTATGCCACTAACCCACGCACCCAGTAACCAATTGTGCATGCACACACACATGCACACAACTAGCCAACTAATTCAACCGGCCACACATGACATGGCCATGCATATAGTTAAACGAATCCAAAATTAGAATTATACTAACAAACTTCCTCTAATTTTGAATTTGCGTGCATTTCTTCTTCAGACTAATTCCACCTGACGCCATCATGCGCCTCCGCCTGTCGTTGTAACGTGCCAACAGCTCACCATCGTCGGAGTTGGTGTAGCTCCTGTCGTCGATGTCGCCGCCACAACCGTGACACCTGACCTGGCGCACCGCCACGGACCTGACCTGGCGCACTGACGTCGGTCACACTGTGCTCCGACACGACTCCGGCGACATACGTCGAGCTCCTTCTCCGCCGGCGACACACGCCCGGCGTCCTTCCGCGCCACGCACGTCCCGCGCGCATCCGACGCACTCGACGAGCCCGACCGCACCAGTACGTCTCGCACGTCCCGCGCGCACCCGACGCGCTCGACGAGCCCGACCACACCACACGCCGTGGACTCACCGCGTGCCGCCTCCGCGTCCGCCATGACAGCCGCAGCGCCGCGCACCTCCACAGGCCGACACACAGCCCGAAGCTTCACCATGCAGCTGCCGGCGAACGCCGCCACCGCCTGCACGCCTCCGGTAAGGGGACGACGCCCAAGATGAACCAGCTCATGATACCAATTGTTGGCGCAAATTCGAAAACCATACACACAAGATAACCCAACTCGAGCACGAACTCACAGCAATGGTGACGAACGCCGCGGCCGCGAACCGGCCTGTATCTTGACAACCTTTATTCACTAGATTTGACACTCTACAGCTCACACACACAAACTGCACACACACACTAGCACCTCTGGCTACACACGCCAGGTGCCATGGAGCCTACACACGGAAGCCTACATCTTGCCTCTCGTCTAGACTACTCTACACACAACGCAAGCTCTTGAAATAGCCTCACGCACGCACACAACCGGGGCAACAAACCTGGCTTGGTTTTGTGCCACTAACCCACGCACCAGTAACCAATTGTGCATGCACACGCACATGCACACAACTAGCCAACTAATTCAACCGGCCACACATGACTCGGCCGTGCATGTAGTTAAACGAACCCAAGATCAGAATTATACTAACAAACTCCCCCTAATTCTGAATTTGCCGTGCATTTCTTCCTCGGACTGATTCCACCCGACGCCACCGTGCACCTCCGTCCGTCGCTGTAACGTGCCAACAGCTCACCATCGTCAGAGTTGGTGTAACTCATGTCGTCGATGTCGCCGCCACGACCGTGACCCAGCCCGCGGACCCGACCTGGCGCATCGACGACGGTCGCATCGCCACGGACCCGACCTGACGCACTGACATCGATTGCATTGTGCTCCGTCACGACTCCGGCGACATATGCCAAGCTCCTTCTCCGCCGGCGACACACGCCTGACGTCCTTCCGCGCCCCGCACGTCCCGCGTGCACCCGACGCGCCCGACGAGCCCTACCGCACCAGTGCGTCCCACACGTCCCGCGCGCACCCGACGCCCGACGAGCCCGACCACACCACACGCCGTGGACTCACCGTGCGCCTCCTCCGCGTCCGCCATGGCAGCCGCAGCGCCGAGCACCTCCACAGGCCGACACATGGCCCGGAGCTTCACCGCGCTGCTGCCGGCGAATGCCGCCACTGCCAGCACGCCTCCGGCAAGGGGACGACACCCAAGATGAACCAGCTCATGATACCAATTGTTGGCGCAAACCCGAAAACCATACACACAAGATAACCCAACTTAAGCACGAACTCGGAGCAATGGCGACAAACGCCGTGGCCGCGAACCGGCCTGTATCTTGGCAACCTTTATTCACTGGGTTTGACACTCTACAGCTCGCACACACAAACTGCACACACACACTAGCACCTCTGGCTACACACGCCAGGTGCCATGGAGCCTACACACGGAAGCCTACATCTTGCCTCTTGTCTAGACTACTCTACACACAACGCAAGCTCTTAAAATAGCCTCACGCACGCACACAACCGGGGCAACAAACCTAGCCTGGTTTTTGCCACTAACCCACGCACCCAGTAACCAATTGTGCATGCACACGCGCATGCACACAACTAGCCAACTAATTCAACCGGCCACACATGACCCGGCCGTGCATGTAGTTGAACGAACCCAAGATCAGAATTGTCTAGACTACATCTTGCCTAACACACGGAAGCCTACATCTTGCCTCTTGTCTAGACTACTAACATTGCATGGTCACGGACGCCGACGGTGGAGGGGCGGGCTCAGAGGTAGTAGCCCCAACGCGAGCGCAGACGAAGGAGCGTCGGGCCGCTGCACTGGCTGCCCAATCATGTCAATAGCATCGAAGTAGACCATAGTACTATTTCATACGGTTTGGCTCCGGGTGCCTTCATGCTCTTTGCGCCAAATCTTCTTTGCTCTAGGGTCAAAAGGAATTGTTATACCATAAGGCCTCCTTTAGTTCATAGGATAGAAATGTTGTAGGAATAGAAAAATCATAGAAAGTGAGATGACATGCATCTCAATTCCTATAGAGAAAGAGATGTCATTTGATGCATAGGATAGGAATTTTTCCATTGAGTCTTAACTAATGTTTTTTTCCTCCAAAATGTGAAGGATTGATTCCTATCCTATATAGGAATAGGAATCCATTCCTACAAATCAAAGAGCCTCAAAGGAATTTTTCTATGCAAATCCTATCCTATAGAAATTCTATGACATTCCTACAAACCAAAGGAGGCCTAATGGGAAGTGGTCCATGGCGTGGAGTCGAAGTGTGTTCTTACTGATTGATTATATTCTAACTGCATCAAATTAAACTCTCATGCTGTACAAATCATGCTTAATAGTTGAACACAAATTAATATTTTTCTCCCAACTTCCCTGCGCCACTAAATTACTGGCTTTGGTGAAACGACTTGAATTGATCAGCTCGTGGAGAAGGATGCTGACGCATCAATACATCGTTTTGGAAGGCGATGAACTCCGTTGACAGGGTAGACATTAGACAACATGCTCATGAACATGGCCGTGATGATGAAGCAGCAGGACCACGACGAGAAGAAGGAAATATAAGCCACCAGGTCGTCCAGGCACCTCCACTCCACGCAGGCCCAGGAGTCACTCGATAAGCTACTCTTCGACCTCTACAAGGTGCATGTTGTTGGAAATATGAGCAAATTACTATGAGATTTAATCCGAATAAACAGAAGATAAATCATGACCACAGCAGCAGAGATTAAATTAATCATGCGAACTAGCATAGCAGATGAACATATCACATCTAGGGCACATACTAGAAATATGAATTCTACCACGATCTCGAACAGGAAGGATAGAATCACATACGGTGCAGCACCGCCGGCGTTGACGGTGTCGCCCTTGTCGTCGAGGATGGGTTGCCGAGGTCGGGGAAGAGGTCGTCGTTCGCGAAGTCGTCGCTGCCAGCAGTCGCGCGAGTGCGCTCCCCAAAAACCTGATCTCCCCTCTCTCGTACAGGATCACGAGAGGCGGGGTTTCGGAGGCCTGCTGTCCCTTCTCGCGGTGCACGCCGGAAGGAGGGATGGAGAAGACTTGCTTGGCGGCGCAATGATCTGGAACGGTGGTGAGAAACCATACGAAGCGGCGGCGGCTAGGGTAGACGTCTGCCTGACTATATAGTGCGGGCCGGGTAGGTCGTGGGAGTAAACCCCACGTCCGAGTCATCACGATCCAAAAAAATCGGAAACGGTTCAGTAATTAATGCGTCCGTTAAATATTAATTAATGACTCATTAATTTTTCCATGCAGCAAAAATATAGACAACGTGCATAGCTCTGTCCTCGGCTCGGCTCAATCCCGCAACCCGCAACCTGCGGCGCGTCGTGACGAGGCGTGGTGAGGCGAGCGAGGAGGAGGAGCGCGCGTGTAGGTCTTCTCTTCTCATGCTCATACAAGTGGTAGAAGAGCTCACCTTATAAAGAGGTGCAACTCTCTCTCAACTTCCGGGGTGGGACTAAACTTTAGCCTCACTCACTCCATTCATATGTGTGCATGAATGGGCCAAGAGAATTTCAGAATTTTAGTTGGGCTTTGGGCCAAAGGCCTGCTAGCAAAATTCCAACAATCCCCCATAAAGTCTCATTGGCACATCTCATCATTTAGTTCCAAAACATTGTTTTATATATCGGTGCTTAGTGGAGACTGTGAAGTTGAACTTCCACTGAGAAATTTATGCTACACTAGATCACAACTTGAATAGTGGACTATGCCTTAAACTACAAGTTTTCTGTGAAACTAGTTTCACATAAATTCTTGACCGATACTGGGCTGCCGCAAGGCTTCCCCGCGGGTGGAGCGTATACGTCATACTCCAGGGTCTTTCATGAATTTATTAAAGAACACCCAATTCTCACAGACTGCGACGTTAACAGTCAAATTCATATAGGTGTGTTCCTCAGAAGATGTTCTGCAGGACAACATCTCTGCTTACCCGAATAAGCCACTTGGAACACATTAAGATAAGTATCAACCTGCCATGCAGATCAGGAGAGTATTGCATCTTCACGGAGTGGGATAATTAATATAGGGATACTCTCCTCCCAGCTGACCAACAGCTTGTCTCCCACTTCTACTTCACCGGATCTCCGATCACATAGAGTGGGTTACCACTATGGACAACTCATGCGGTGGGTCTCAAACCCATCTCCATCGATGCATTATCTATCACATTACGTGATAGACCCTTTGTGAAGGGATCTGCCAAGTTTTTCGACGTTTGGATATAATCCAACATAATAACTCCGGAGTTCCTCAATTTTCTGACAGATTTTAGTCTCCTTTTCACATGCCTTGAGGACTTCATATTGTCCTTAGAACTGTTTATCTTGACGATCACAGTTTGATTATCACAGTTCATCGGGATAGGGAGTATTGGTATTTCAACCATAGGTAAGTCCATCAAGAGTTCACGAAGCCACTCTGCTTCAACAGTGGCAGTGTCTAATGTTGTGAGTTCTGCTTCCATAGTTGACCTTGTTAAGATGGTCTGCTTGCAAGACTTCCAGGAAACAGCGCCACCACCAAGTGTAAAAACATAACCACTTGTGGCCTTAATCTCATCAGCATCAGATATCCAGTTTGAGTCACTATAACCCTCCAGTACCCTTGGATACCCGGTGTAGTGAATCCCATAGCTCGTGGTGCCTTTCAAATAGCGCATAACTCTCTCAAGCGCATGCCAATGATCATCTCCCGGTTTTGACACAAACCGACTCAGCTTGCTCACAGCAAAAGAGATGTTAGGCCTCGTGGCACTCGCCAAATACATAAGCGAGCCAATAATCTGAGAATACCTCAGTTGATCTCTAGCAATCCGTCGATTCTTTCGAAGCAACACACTAGCATCATATGGAGTTGGAGAAGGCGTGCAGTCGCTATACCCAAAACGACTCAAGACCTTTTCCACATAATGAGACTGAAGCAGTGTGATCCCACCATTCTCATCTCTCAACAGCTTGATGTTTAAGATAACATCAGCTACTCCTAGATCCTTCATCTCAAAACAGCGAGATAAGAAATCCTTAACCTCCTTGATTAAATCAAGTTTGGTTCCAAAGATCAATATGTCGTCCACATACAGACAAAGAATAACTTCTTCGCCCCCACCATAGCGATAGTACACGCACTTGTCACCATCATTTACTACAAAGCCGGCAGCAGTTAATGTTCTTTCGAACTTCTCATGCCACTCCTTAGGAGCTTGTTTAAGGCCATATAAAGACTTTAATAACTTGTACACCTTTCCTTCCTGACCAGGTACTCCAAAACCATCTGGCTGATCCATGTAAATTTCCTCCTTCAACTCTCCATTGAGGAAAGCCGCCTCAATGTCCATTTGATGAACGAGAAGACTATGTGAGGCAGCCAGTGATAGTAGCACCTGAATTGTGGTCAGTCTAGTCACGGGTGAGTAAGTATCAAAGAAGTCTTCACTTTCTTTCTGGGTATAACCCTTGGCCACAAGCCGTGCCTTGTACTTTTCAATCGTACCATCAGGTCTAAGCTTCTTCTTGAACACCCACTTACATCCTACAGGTTTGCACCCATAAGGACGGTCAGTGATCTCCCAGGTACCATTAGCTAAGATGGAATCCATCTCGCTACGTACAGCTTCCTTTCAGTAGTCAGCATCAAGAGATGCATAGGCTTCTGAAATAGTCCTGGTTGTGTCATCCACGAGGTACACAATGAAATCATCACCAAAAGACTTTGCAGTCCTCTGTCTCTTACTCCTCACAGGAGTTCCATTGTTACCCTCAACAGGATTCTCAACGTGATCCATCGCAATGGTGGGTTCAGGAATTACAGTGAATTCCTCACTAGATGGAGTAGGTATCTCCTGATTTGATGAACTCGACATATCCTTCATAGGAAATATGTCCTCAAAGAAAGTTGCATCATTTGATTCCATAATCGTACCAACATGCATGTCGGATACCTCAGATTTTATTATCAAAAATCTATAGCCGATGCTATGAAAAGCATAGCCCAGAAATACACAATCCACGATTTTTGGTCCAAGCTTGCGCTTCTTGGGAATTGGTATATTGACTTTCGCCAAACAACCGCAAGTACGTAGGTAAAAGAGTTTCAACCTTTTCCTTTCCCATTCATCAAATGGAGTCATGGTCTTATGCTTTGTGGGAACTCGGTTTAGGACATGACACGCAGTCATTAGCGCCTCCCCCCACCATTCCTTGGATAGACCCAAAGTGTCTAACATGGTGTTAACCATATCAGTTAGAGTTTGGTTCTTTCTTTCCGCTACCCCATTTGACTGGGGTGAGTAGGGAGGCGTCCTCTCATGGATTATACCATGTTCCGCACAAAACAGATCAAATTCATTGGAAAAATACTCTCCACCACGATCGGACCTAAGCCGTTTAATTTTTCGATCAAGTTGGTTCTCTGCCTCAGCTTTATAGTTTTTAAAGAAAGTCAAAGCCTCATCTTTTGATTTCAGAAGATACACATAACAATATCTAGTGGAGTCATCAATCAACGTCATGAAGTATCTCTTTCCACCTTTTGTCAACACGCCATTCATCTCACAAAGATCAGAATGTATAAGCTCTAGTGGCGCCAAGTCTCTTGCCTCTGCAGTCTTATGTGACTTGCGAGGTTGCTTAGCTTGCACACATACTTGGCACTTGGAGCCTTTGACAGTAGAGATTTTCGGAATTAAATTCATATTGGCTAACCGCGTCATGCAACCAAAGTTAATATGACAGAGTCATGAATGCCAAATATCAGACTCATTATTGTGGCAAACATTATTAATAACTTTAGTGCAAATATCTGACAAAGATAGGCGGAACAAGCCTCCGCACTCATAGCCTTTTCCAACAAATTGCCCACACTTAGAAATTACAACTTTATTGGATTCGAAAACCAACTTAAAACCATCTCGACAGTCATAACCTAGGGTGACACAGAACTAGCGGAGAACAGTATAGCAATGAAAAAGTAAATAAGCGGAGAACAGTATATGAAAAGCTCGTAGGCAATGGACCGGTGATGGAAAATTATGCCAGATGCGGTTCATCATGTAACAGTCATAACCTAGGGTGACACAGAACTAGCTCCAGTTCATTGATATAATGTAGGCATGTATTCCGAATATAGTCATACGTGCTTATGGAAAAGAACTTGCATGACATCTTTTGTCCTACCCTCCCGTGGCAGCGGGGCCCTTACGGAAACTAAGGGATATCAAGGCCTCCTTTTAATAGAGAACCGGAACAAAGCATTAACACATAGTGAATACATGAACTCCTCAAACTACGGTCATCACCGGTAAGTATTCTGATAATTGTCACTTCGGGATTAACGGATCATAACACATAATAGGGGACTATAGACTTGCAAGATAGGATCTAGAACTCTCATATATTGATGAAAACATAATAGGTTCGGATCTGAAATCATGGCACTCGGGCCCTAGTGACAAGCATTAAGCATAGCAAAGTCATAGCAACATCAATCTCAGAACATAGTGGATACTAGGGATCAAACCCTAACAAAACTAACTCGATTACATGATAGATTCCATCCAACCCATCACCGTCCAGCAAGCCTACGATGAAATTACTCACGCATGGCGGTGCATTATGAAATTGGTGATGGAGGATGGTTGATGATGACGATGGCGACGGGTTCCCCTCTCTGGAGCCCTGAACGGACTCCAGATCAGCCCTCCCGAGAGGTTTTAGGGCTTGGCGGCAGCTCCGTAGCGTAAAACGTGATGATTTCTTCTCTCTCATTTTTTTCTCCTCGAAACACAATATATGGAGTTGGAGTTGGAGTCGGAGAGGCAACAGAGAGCCCATGAGGTAGGGGCGCCCTAGGGGGGCAGGCGCGCCCCCCACCCTCGTGGAGAGGTGGTGGGCCCCCTGGCCTTCATCTTTTGCATGTATTTTTCATATTTTCTGAAAAGTTGCTCCATGAAGTTTCAGGTCATTCCGAGAATGTTTGTTTCTGCACATAAATAACACCATGGTAATTCTGCTGAAAACAGCGTCAGTCCAGGTTAGTTTCATTCAAATCATGCAATTCAGAGTCCAAAACAAGGGCAAAAGTGTTTGGAAAAGTAGATACGACGGAGACGTATCAGTGCACGAAGCTAGGAGTGTATATTGTGTGGCTAGATGGTACACGGTAGCAAATAAGAAAGAACAACAGCGTAGTGAATCATGGATCGTCGATTTTCTAAGTGGTTTGCTTCTAGTCTTCATGCCTTGTCATAATTTTCTTTGTTGGAAGATCGAATGACTATTTATGTGAGTGGTAACTTGGGTTGTAGGTTTTTCAGACATCTCTTTTACTTGGATCTCCATTTCTTCAATCCACATATGTTGGTTTTCTTTGTATCAAAGGCAATGGTGGTGTAGTGTACTGTTGTTCTTCTTCCTCTGCCATTATTTATTTCCCATGGAAAATTGATAGGTTATAAACAGAACACATGGTGAATGTACCCTTGAAAATATAAGGCACCTTCAAGAATTATAATAAATTTGATAATACTTCTTGTGGGCAAAATATCATATAAAATTTATAAAATATCAAGGTTATTGAGTTCAATATTACATTGTTTCATACCACCAGTAAGTATTCCATCAATGATCCATGAATTCACTTCATAGTTGTGGCCTAAGATTACCTCCTCTAGTTGAGCACCTGAATATTGCAGAATTCACGATTGAATTGGATTTTCATCCAAAAGTCATTTTACTAAACATAGCCATACAAATCCAGGACTTGACACTGGTGTTAAGGACAAGGATAAGTATTTGAATGTAATCCTCTATATCTAAATATAAGATATTTTAGCATTTGATCTAAGATCTCTTTTATTCTCAGTGGAAAAGATGAGAAAGAATCATATGAGCAGTAAGAATTTCCTTCAAATATGCAAGAGAAGTTTACCTATGCAAGGGGTGCCATTGCTGCAACTTCAGATAGGGCAACAGTGTTAGTGTGGTGCACAACCTGAGAAAGTGTTATGGGGACTCGAAATCCAGATGCAGGTCAATGATCCCAACAAAAGGCGATCCAACAAGCCTTGAACAAAGAGCTAAACAGAAAGTTCACAAAAAATGCAAGGTAAAGTTTAGGAAAAAGTATTTAGAAGATCACTGCGATGTGCTTTTGGGACCAACGGAATGGACATAGCAAGGCATATTTCTATGAAAGCACGGTGGACCTCGTTCTGAAAGATGGCGACGCGGAATGGACTATTTTTTGGCATCGCTCGCTCGGGCTTGCAGATAGAAGGATGAAAGACGAATAGTATAATGTAAGAAAGAAATAAGTATGTACCCAAATGTATAGAAAAAATGCCAATAGGTATATGCCGGGCTGCAGATTTTTTTTCTTGTTATACATTACATAGCTAGATGGCATACACCCCGATAAAGAGTAGCACTTCCAAAGAAAACATAGAATGGACAAGAAGAAATTTTCAGAATTAATAACCAAGAAAAATAGAAATGTTAAGCAACCTCCCGAGGTATCCATTTATATGTGTTATGCATTTTCAGTATCCGGGTTGAGAGTATTGAATAAGCCTCTTGCTTCTTCTGTTCTCCCTACTGTAAGGTCCACTGAAAACATGAGAACCACTTGCAGGAGTCATACTTAGAAGCATTAAATCTTAGTCGCAAAGTTGACATCCAATTCAATGTGCAAGAAAGAGTTCAAAAGTTTGAAAGCATAAACATATCGATGAATTTGGAAGAAGACTTCCAAGTAATCTGCTTCCTTTCCTGACAAACACAACGTACATGGGAAGATTTATGCCGATTTGATTGGAACAACATGAACATGGGAACAGTAAGAAATATGAGTACCTTGTAATTTTCTTTCGATGGTCAGACCTAAGTGGCCTAGTAGCTTCTAAAATCGAATTGATGATTTCACTTGGAGAGCATGCGGAGGTGAATCTTTTCTCTCTTCTATGTCCCTGCCAAAAATTTGTAGAGATTAACATATTGCAATGAGTTGTAGCCTCTAAAAACTTTCCATAATTCCATTTTTCAATTTTTCAAGTGAAAACCGACATAAGCTAACTATAGGGAGGTAAAAAAAAGCAAGGTACATTGACAATAAGCATATTATAGAGATCAAATGAACAATAGCATGAAGTTTGAGTCGTGTTACTTATATCCCCCTCAATACTCTTACACAGCCACACCCTTCTACAGGATATGTTGTTGTGAAAGTATCAACTGTGCAACGATATGGGGAATCATGCTACACATATATCAATCAGTCCAGAGCCCAAGCAAGCACGTTGTAGGCTCATGGCAGAATCATATAATTATGCAAATGACATGTTATGTATATAACATGACACGTAAAGTATTTTATAGAAATAATGCCATGCACCTTACATCAATTTGCCACAATTCTTAATTAATGATCAGTGCATAATTGTTAGCTCATATGTAGTTGATTATGTTTTCCTCTCAGATATATATGGGTCATGTTCCAAAAAAAAAATCGTCTAAACTAAAAAGATATACCAAATCATAGTTCTCATCCCAAAAATAGTTTACGTCAAAATTAATTCCAATCCATTTATACTTATTCTAGGGTAATACACTTAACTCATCATCAACATAATTGTTCATGACGGTAGTCCCTAGGTACTGATAGGAATGAATTCAAAAAGGGAACCACGGTGTAACCTAGAAATTGACACAGTACCACCACAATTTTCAACACTTGTAGGCTGCCCATAATGGGAGTATAATAGGTAGTATCATGCATGCCAACTAGTCAATTTTGATGAGGTGACATAGAATTAAATGAGGAAAGAGAGGATTGAGTATCATATCATGATACTGTATCGTATTAATTGATGTGCCACTCTATGTCATGTATGGCAATAAATAAAGTCATATATGATACCAACATATGATGCTATGCACTAGGATGTAGTATCATACAATAGTATCATATGCATGATATTAGTATATGATACTCCCCACTACCACCAGGTTAGCTCTCCATAGCCCCAAGCACATCCAATGCTTTAATGACTTTGTATATTCAATGTGCACAAAAAGGAACAAAAATGAGGTCGTAAATTCAATCAGGCGCAAGCACACTTGCTTGTAAATTAATATCTTCTAGTTTGATTTTCTCAACTATACATTGTATTTGTTGCACTTTTTATTTCTCGAGTTATTTAATTAGCCGAAACACATTGGTTTACGCATAAGTTATTGCTCTTAGTCAATATTGGTCCACTTGCTCATATAATCCAGGACACACGTGAGCATTGTGATTCGGGAGTACAAACATATTGCTTCCTCCATTCCAATGAATAAGGCGTGCGTGCCTCTCAAAATCCAACTTTGGTCGTAAATTAGATCAATAAAAAAATTATGACTTAAAAGTTATATCATTAAAAACTTCTTTTCAATATGAGTTCAGTGGCATAATTTTTATCACATACAATCCACATTTGGTTGGTCTAATTTATGGTCAAAGATGAATTTGGGATACGTGCATGCCTTATTCGTTGGAATGGAGGGAGCATGTGTTGTATGTTGAAATATTATATAAGGGGGCACCTTAATTTTCCAAGTTGCAGGTGCCCCCTTATGTCGAAAATTAAGGTGCCCCCTTCCAAACACAATTTCGAACTATATAAGAAATCCGCCCAAAGTTGATCAACCTGTAAAATGACTTGACATAATTTGTACCAGAAGGCTCAAGCATCCAAATAGGGATATCCTTAGCAGAAACTTTCATTATTTGTAAATAATAAGGAATATTATTTCATTTATTTGCTAATGTTTTGAAAAAGGTGTGCACTTTTGAAGTGTCGACAATGCTAGAGTAAGGGCGGATGAAAACAATGAAGGCGAAGGGGAAGGCAAGATGGGGACAAAGATGATGCGTTCTCTTCTATCAGAGAGGGTCCTTAACGAGACATAACAATTGATGTGGTGGAAAGTAAAAGATATAATTAATATTTGTCGCAATATGAGTAGTACTCCCTCCGTCCCATAATATAAGAACGTTTTTGACACTAGTGTAGTGTTAAAAACGTTCTTATATTTTGGGACAGAGGGAGTAGAAAAGATGGTATGCTCATTTTTTTCTGAATTAGAATAATTGTTTGAACGGAATTGTTGTGCATACGATTTTTTTCGTATGATAGGCATTCGATGCTTCCATCTCAGCAGTGGATATTATTGATTGACGTTCTTGATTTGCACCATCGGAGTGTTGGATGAAAAGCATCGAACGTGTAGCAGCACTCTTGTTTAAGTCAATGTTTTTTCTATTTCATGACAATGCACAGGCATTCAACTAGTAAACTTAAGTGTTGAGTGATGACGGCTGAGTTGTGTTTGCATTTAAAGCTAGCTTACTGCAAGTGTGGACATAGTGGTATTCCTGATAGGTTGGACCGAGTTTGAGGTGTTGAAATCACTCTAGTTACTAAGCTCCCGTGAAATAGCGAGCTCTCAGCGCTCTGGGCGGTGAAATCGTTGTTGTCCCGCATGTCAGTTGGTGACCATTGCTGTTTTTTTCGCGTGGGCTTACCGGCTGGTCTTCGTGTCGTCTGCTCCTTCGTTTTTTTCTTTGTTGCATGTCGTTGTTACCGTTAGTACAAAAGAGTCATGCTATGCATACGATAGAAATCAGATGATTAACAGACGATGATTAAATCAGGCCGGACATGGAATGATTGAAAGAGCACCAGCCCCTAGATTTACATGTCGTGCAGACGTCGGGCAAAAGTATCGGATACAAAACGAGGGAAGTGGATGCATATCCAGCTGTTGTCTCGAACCGTCCCCGGTAGATATTTTATTGCGCAAAAAAGGCGAAAAATTACCCCTCAGTTCTCCGCCTGGTTCTCCTCCTATCTCATACGCAGCGGAGACGCCCCAATTCCTCCGCGGGTCAGTGCAACGACGCCAACTGCAGCGATCGGAAAGCTCTCTCCCTCCATAGCCACGTCTGGTTCGTTTACCTTTTTTAGATCGATAGCTAGCAAGAGAGGATCACCGGTGGGGAAGAAATTGAGGAGATGCGGCGGACAGGATAGGCTTGATCGCTGGTGGACACGCCGCGGCCAGCGAAGTTGTGTGGTCGACGGTGGCAATGCAAGATGGCATTGGCCGCGGTTCAGAATCTGGTCGGAGCTGGGCACGAGGTACGACAGGAGCGCAGGCGGCGCTGACGATGGTGTGGTAGGAGCCGCAGGATGGTGAGGTCGTGACTTGCATGTTGGCGCAAACCTAGAAATCATACACATAAAATAACCCAACTCAAACACGAACTCAGAGCAATGGCACCGAACGCCGCAGTCGCAAACCGGCCTATATCTTGGCAATCTTTATTTACTGGATTTGACACTCTACAGCTCGCACACACAAAATGCACACACACACACTAGCACCTCTGGCTACATACGCCAGATGTCATGGAGCCTACATAAGGAAGCCTACATCTTGCCTCTCGTCTAGACTACTCTACACACAACGCAAGCTCTTAAAATAGCCTCACGCACGCATACAACCGGGGTTGGCTTGGTTTTATGCCACTAACCCACGCACCCAGTAACCAATTGTGCATGCACACACACATGCACACAACTAGCCAACTAATTCAACCGGTCACACATGACATGGCCATGCATATAGTTAAACGAATCCAAAATTAGAATTATACTACAAACTTCCTCTAATTTTGAATTTGCGTGCATTTCTTCCTCAGACTAATTCCACCTGACGCCATCGCGCGCCTCCGCCTGTCGTTGTAACGTGCCAACAGCTCACCATCGTCGGAGTTGGTGTAGCTCCTGTCGTCGATGTCGCCGCCACAACCGTGACACCTGACCTGGCGCACCGCCACGGACCTGACCTGGCGCACTGACGTCGGTCACACTGTGCTCCGACACGACTCCGGCGACATACGTCGAGCTCCTTCTCCGCCGGCGACACACGCCCGGCGTCCTTCCGCGCCACGCACGTCCCGCGCGCATCCGACGCACTCGACGAGCCCGACCGCACCAGTACGTCTCGCACGTCCCGCGCGCACCCGACGCGCTCGACGAGCCCGACCACACCACACGCCGTGGACTCACAGCGTGCCGCCTCCGCGTCCGCCATGACAGCCGCAGCGCCGCGCACCTCCACAGGCCGACACACAGCCCGAAGCTTCACCATGCAGCTGCCGGCGAACGCCGCCACCGCCTGCACGCCTCCGGTAAGGGGACGACGCCCAAGATGAACCAGCTCATGATACCAATTGTTGGCGCAAATTCGAAAACCATACACACAAGATAACCCAACTCGAGCACGAACTCACAGCAATGGTGACGAACGCCGCGGCCGCGAACCGGCCTGTATCTTGACAACCTTTATTCACTAGATTTGACACTCTACAGCTCACACACACAAACTGCACACACACACTAGCACCTCTGGCTACACACGCCAGGTGCCATGGAGCCTACACACGGAAGCCTACATCTTGCCTCTCGTCTAGACTACTCTACACACAACGCAAGCTCTTGAAATAGCCTCACGCACGCACACAACCGGGGCAACAAACCTGGCTTGGTTTTGTGCCACTAACCCACGCACCAGTAACCAATTGTGCATGCACACGCACATGCACACAACTAGCCAACTAATTCAACCGGCCACACATGACTCGGCCGTGCATGTAGTTAAACGAACCCAAGATCAGAATTATACTAACAAACTCCCCCTAATTCTGAATTTGCCGTGCATTTCTTCCTCGGACTGATTCCACCCGACGCCACCGTGCACCTCCGTCCGTCGCTGTAACGTGCCAACAGCTCACCATCGTCAGAGTTGGTGTAACTCATGTCGTCGATGTCGCCGCCACGACCGTGACCCAGCCCGCGGACCCGACCTGGCGCATCGACGACGGTCGCATCGCCACGGACCCGACCTGACGCACTGACATCGATTGCATTGTGCTCCGTCACGACTCCGGCGACATATGCCAAGCTCCTTCTCCGCCGGCGACACACGCCTGACGTCCTTCCGCGCCCCGCACGTCCCGCGCGCACCCGACGCGCCCGACGAGCCCTACCGCACCAGTGTGTCCCACACGTCCCGCGCGCACCCGACGCGCCCGACGAGCCCGACCACACCACACGCCGTGGACTCACCGTGCGCCTCCTCCGCGTCCGCCATGGCAGCCGCAGCGCCGCGCACCTCCACAGGCCGACACATGGCCCGGAGCTTCACCGCGCTGCTGCCGGCGAATGCCGCCACTGCCAGCACGCCTCCGGCAAGGGGACGACACCCAAGATGAACCAGCTCATGATACCAATTGTTGGCGCAAACCCGAAAACCATACACACAAGATAACCCAACTTAAGCACGAACTCAGAGCAATGGCGACAAACGCCGTGGCCGCGAACCGGCCTGTATCTTGGCAACCTTTATTCACTGGGTTTGACACTCTACAGCTCGCACACACAAACTGCACACACACACTAGCACCTCTAGCTACACACGCCAGGTGCCATGGAGCCTACACACGGAAGCCTACATCTTGCCTCTTGTCTAGACTACTCTACACACAACGCAAGCTCTTAAAATAGCCTCACGCACGCACACAACCGGGGCAACAAACCTAGCCTGGTTTTTTGCCACTAACCCACGCACCCAGTAACCAATTGTGCATGCACACGCGCATGCACACAACTAGCCAACTAATTCAACCGGCCACACATGACCCGGCCGTGCATGTAGTTGAACGAACCCAAGATCAGAATTGTCTAGACTACATCTTGCCTAACACACGGAAGCCTACATCTTGCCTCTTGTCTAGACTACTAACATTGCATGGTCACGGACGCCGACGGTGGAGGGGCGGGCTCAGAGGTAGTAGCCCCAACGCGAGCGCAGACGAAGGAGCGTCGGGCCGCTGCACTGGCTGCCCAATCATGTCAATAGCATCGAAGTAGACCATAGTACTATTTCATACGGTTTGGCTCCGGGTGCCTTCATGTTCTTTGCGCCAAATCTTCTTTGCTCTAGGGTCAAAAGGAATTGTTATACCATAAGGCCTCCTTTAGTTCATAGGATAGAAATGTTGTAGGAATAGGAAAATCATAGAAAGTGAGATGACATGCATCTCAATTCCTATAGAGAAAGAGATGTCATTTGATGCATAGGATAGGAATTTTTCCATTGAGTCTTAACTAATGTTTTTTTCCTCCAAAATGTGAAGGATTGATTCCTATCCTATATAGGAATAGGAATCCAATCCTACAAATCAAAGGGCCTCAAAGGAATTTTTCTATGCAAATCCTATCCTATAGAAATTCTATGACATTCCTACAAACCAAAGGAGGCCTAATGGGAAGTGGTCCATGGCGTGGAGTCGAAGTGTGTTCTTACTGATTGATTATATTCTAACTGCATCAAATTAAACTCTCATGCTGTACAAATCATGCTTAATAGTTGAACACAAATTAATATTTTTCTCCCAACTTCCCTGCGCCACTAAATTACTGGCTTTGGTGAAACGACTTGAATTGATCAGCTCGTGGAGAAGGATGCTGACGCATCAATACATCGTTTTGGAAGGCGATGAACTCCGTTGACAGGGTAGACATTAGACAACATGCTCATGAACATGGTCGTGATGATGAAGCAGCAGGACCACGACGAGAAGAAGGAAATATAAGCCACCAGGTCGTCCAGGCACCTCCACTCCACACAGGCCCAGGAGTCACTCGATAAGCTACTCTTCGACCTCTACAAGGTGCGTGTTGTTGGAAATATGAGCAAATTACTATGAGATTTAATCCGAATAAACAGAAGATAAATCATGACCACAGCAGCAGAGATTAAATTAATCATGCGAACTAGCATAGCAGATGAACATATCACATCTAGGGCACATACTAGAAACATGAATTCTACCACGATCTCGAACAGGAAGGATAGAATCACATACGGTGCAGCACCGCCGGCGTTGACGGTGTCGCCCTTGTCGTCGAGGATGGGTTGCCGAGGTCGGGGAAGAGGTCGTCGTTCGCGAAGTCGTCGCTGCCAGCAGTCGCGCGAGTGCGCTCCCCAAAAACCTGATCTCCCCTCTCTCGTACAGGATCACGAGAGGCGGGGTTCCGGAGGCCTGCTGTCCCTTCTCGCGGTGCACGCCGGAAGGAGGGATGGAGAAGACTTGCTTGGCGGCGCAATGATCTGGAACGGTGGTGAGAAACCATACGAAGCGGCGGCGGCTAGGGTAGACGTCTGCCTGACTATATAGTGCGGGCCGGGTAGGTCGTGGGAGTAAACCCCACGTCCGAGTCATCACGATCCAAAAAAATCGGAAACGGTTCAGTAATTAATGCGTCCGTTAAATATTAATTAATGACTCATTAATTTTTCCATGCAGCAAAAATATAGACAACGTGCATAGCTCTGTCCTCGGCTCGGCTCAATCCCGCAACCCGCAACCCGCAACCTGCGGCGCGTCGTGACGAGGCGTGGTGAGGCGAGCGAGGAGGAGGAGCGCGCGTGTAGGTCTTCTCTTCTCATGCTCATACAAGTGGTAGAAGAGCTCACCTTATAAAGAGGTGCAACTCTCTCTCAACTTCCGGGGTGGGACTAAACTTTAGCCTCACTCACTCCACTCATATGAGTGCATGAATGGGCCAAGAGAATTTCAGAATTTTAGTTGGGCTTTGGGCCAAAGGCCTACTAGCAAAATTCCAACAATCCCCCATAAAGTCTCATTGGCACATCTCATCATTTAGTTCCAAAACATTGTTTTATATATCGGTGCTTAGTGGAGACTGTGAAGTTGAACTTCCACTGAGAAATTTATGCTACACTAGATCACAACTTGAATAGTGGACTATGCCTTAAACTACAAGTTTTCTGTGAAACTAGTTTCACACAAATTCTTGACCGATACTGGGCTGCCGCAAGGCTTCCCCGCGGGTGGAGCGTATACGTCATACTCCAGGGTCTTTCATGAATTTATTAAAGAACACCCAATTCTCACAGACTGCGACGTTAACAGTCAAATTCATATAGGTGTGTTCCTCAGAAGATGTTCTGCAGGACAACATCTCTGCTTACCCGAATAAGCCACTTGGAACACATTAAGATAAGTATCAACCTGCCATGCAGATCAGGAGAGTATTGCATCTTCACGGAGTGGGATAATTAATATAGGGATACTCTCCTCCCAGCTGACCAACAGCTTGTCTCCCACTTCTACTTCACCGGATCTCCGATCACATAGAGTGGGTTACCACTTTGGACAACTCATGCGGTGGGTCTCAAACCCATCTCCATCGATGCATTATCTATCACATTACGTGATAGACCCTTTGTGAAGGGATCTGCCAAGTTTTTCGACGTTTGGATATAATCCAACATAATAACTCCGGAGTTCCTCAATTTTCTGACAGATTTTAGTCTCCTTTTCACATGCCTTGAGGACTTCATATTGTCCTTAGAACTGTTTATCTTGACGATCACAGTTTGATTATCACAGTTCATCAGGATAGGGAGTATTGGTATTTCAACCATAGGTAAGTCCATCAAGAGTTCACGAAGCCACTCTGCTTCAACAGTGGCAGTGTCTAATGTTGTGAGTTCTGCTTCCATAGTTGACCTTGTTAAGATGGTCTGCTTGCAAGACTTCCAGGAAACAGCGCCACCACCAAGTGTAAAAACATAACCACTTGTGGCCTTAATCTCATCAGCATCAGATATCCAGTTTGAGTCACTATAACCCTCCAGTACCCTTGGATACCCGGTGTAGTGAATCCCATAGCTCGCGGTGCCTTTCAAATAGCGCATAACTCTCTCAAGCGCATGCCAATGATCATCTCCCGGTTTTGACACAAACCGACTCAGCTTGCTCACAGCAAAAGAGATGTTAGGCCTCGTGGCACTCGCCAAATACATAAGCGAGCCAATAATCTGAGAATACCTCAGTTGATCTCTAGCAATCCGTCAATTCTTTCGAAGCAACACACTAGCATCATATGGAGTTGGAGAAGGCGTGCAGTCGCTATACCCAAAACGACTCAAGACCTTTTCCACATAATGAGACTGAAGCAGTGTGATCCCACCATTCTCATCTCTCAACAGCTTGATGTTTAAGATAACATCAGCTACTCCTAGATCCTTCATCTCAAAACAGCGAGATAAGAAATCCTTAACCTCCTTGATTAAATCAAGTTTGGTTCCAAAGATCAATATGTCGTCCACATACAGACAAAGAATAACTTCTTCGCCCCCACCATAGCGATAGTACACGCACTTGTCACCATCATTTACTACAAAGCCGGCAGCAGTTAATGTTCTTTCGAACTTCTCATGCCACTCCTTAGGAGCTTGTTTAAGGCCATATAAAGACTGTTGGAAATATGCCCTAGAGGCAATAATAAAAGCATTATTATTATATTTCTTTGTTCATGATAATTGTCTTTATTCATGCTATAATTGTGTTATCCGGAAATCGTAATACATGTGTGAATAACAGACACCAACATGTCCCTAGTAAGCCTCTAGTTGACTAGCTCGTTGATCAATAGATAGTCATGGTTTCCTGGCTATGGACATTGGATGTCATTGATAACGGGATCACATCATTAGGATAATGATGTGATGGACAAGACCCAATCCTAAACATAGCACAAGATCGTATAGTTCGTTTGCTAGAGTTTTTGCAATGTCAAAGTATCTCTTCCTTCGACCATGAGATCGTATAACTCCTGGATACCGTAGGAGTGCTTTGGGTGTATCAAACGTCACAACGTAACTGGGTGACTATAAAGGTGCACTACAGGTATCTCCGAAAGTATCTATTGTTTTATATGGATCGAGACTGGGATTTGTCACTCCGTATGACGGAGAGATATCACTGGGCCCACTCAGTAGTGCATCATCATAATGAGCTCAAAGTGACCAAGTGTTTGGTCACGGGATCATGCATTACGGTACGAGTAAAGTGACTTGCCGGTAACAAGATTGAACGAGGTATTGGGATACCGACGATCGAATCTCGGGCAAGTAACATATCGATTGACAAAGGGAATTGCATACGGGGTTGATTAAATCCTCGACATCGTGGTTCATCCGATGAGATCATCGTGGAGCGTGTGGGAGCCAACATGGGTATCCAGATCCCGCTGTTGGTTATTGACCGGAGAGCGATCTCGGTCATGTCTACATGTCTCCCGAACCCGTAGGGTCTACACACTTAAGGTTCAGTTACGCTAGGGTTGTAGGGATATGTATATGCAGTAACCCGAATGTTGTTCGGAGTCCCGGATGAGATCCCGGACGTCACGAGGAGTTCCGGAATGGTCCGGAGGTAAAGATTTATATATGGGAAGTCCTGTTTCGGGCATCGGGACAAGTTTCGGGGTTATCGGTATTGTACCGGGACCACCGGAGGGGTCCCGGGGGCCCACCGGGTGGGGCCACCCATCCCCGGGGGCCACATGGGCTGTAGGGGGTGCGCCTTGGCCTGCTTGGGCCAAGGGCACCAGCCCCACATAGGCCCATGCGCCTAGGGTTTAAGGGGGAAAGAGTCCTAGGAGGGTAAGGCACCTCCTAGGTGCCTTTGGGGGGAGGGAAACCCCCCTTGGCCGCCGCACCCCCTAGGAGATTGGATCTCCTAGGGCCGGCCACCCCCCCTTGGCACCCCTATATATAGTGGGGGAGAGGAGGGACTTCATACCTTGAGTCCTTGGCCTTTGGTTGCCTCCTTCTCCCTCCCCAACACCTCCTCCACCTCCTTATTGCTTAGCGAAGCTCTGCCGGAGTACTGCAGCTCCATCAACACCACGCCGTCGTGCTGCTGCTGGTGCCATCTCCCTCAACCTCTCCTCCCTCCCTTGCTGGATCAAGAAGGAGAATACGTGGCTGTTCCGTACGTGTGTTGAACGCGGAGGTGCCGTCCGTTCGGTGCTAGGATCTCCGGTGATTCGAATCACGTCGTGTTCGACTACATCATCCCCGTTCTTTGAACGCTTCCGCTCGCGATCTACAAGGTATGTAGATGCATCTATTCACTCGTTGCTAGATGAACTCCTAGATGATCTTGGTGAAACGAGTAGGAAAATTTTTATTTTCTGCAACGTTACCCAACAGTGGCATCATGAGCTAGGTCTATGCGTAGTTCTTCTTGCACGAGTAGAACACAATTGGTTGTGGGCGTAGATTTGTCAACTTTCTTGCCGCTACTAGTCTTATCTTGCTTCAGCGGTATTGTGGGATGAAGCGGCCCGGACCAACCTTACACGTACGCTTACGTGAGACCGGTTCCACCGACTAACATGCACAAGTTGCATAAGGTGGCTGGCGGGTGTCTGTCTCTCCTACTTTAGTTGAAGCGGATTCGATGAAAAGGGTCCTTATGAAGGGTAAATAGAAGTTGACAAATCACGTTGTGGTTTCACGTAGGTAAGAAAACGTTCTTGCTAGAACCCTACTTCAGCCACGTAAAACTTGCAAACAACAATTAGAGGACGTCTAACTTGTTTTTGCAGCAAGTGCTTTGTGATATGATATGGCCAAAGTTGTGATGAATGATGAATGATCTATATGTCATGTATGAGATGTTCATGCTATTGTAATAGGAATCACGACTTGCATGTCGATGAGTATGACAACCGGCAGGAGCCATAGGAGTTGTCTTTATTTTTTTGTATGACCTGCGTGTCATTAAAGAACGCCATGTAAACTACTTTACTTTATTACTAAACGCGTTAGTCATAGAAGTAGAAGTAGGCGTTGGCGTGACAACTTCATGAAGACACGATGATGGAGATCATGATGATGGAGATCATGGTGTCATGCCGGTGACAAGATGATCATGGAGCCCCGAAGATGAAGATCAAAGGAGCTATATGATATTGGCCATATCATGTCACTACTTTATATAATTGCATGTGATGTTTATTATGTTTTATGCATCTTGTTTACTTAGAACGACGGTAGTAAATAAGATGATCCCTTACAAAATTTCAAGAAGTGTTCTCCCCTAACTGTGCACCGTTGCTACAGTTCGTCGTTTCGAAGCACCACGTGATGATCGGGTGTGATAGATTCTTACGTTCACATACAACGGGTGTAAGACAATTTTACACAGCGAAAACACTTAGGGTTAACTTGACGAGCCTAGCATGTACAGACATGGCCTCGGAACACGGAGACCGAAAGGTCGAACACGAGTCGTATGGAAGATACGATCTACATGAGAATGTTCACCGACGATGACTAGTCCGTCTCACGTGATGATCGGACACGGCCTAGTCGACTCGGATCGTGTAACACTTAGATGACCAAAGGGATGTCAAATCTGAGTGGGAGTTCATTATAATTTGATTAGATGAACTTAATTATCATGAACTTAGTCCAAATTTTTACAATATGTCTTGTAGATCAAATGGCCAACGTAGTCCTCAACTTCAACGCGTTCCTAGAGAAAACCAAGCTGAAAGACGATGGCAGCAACTATACGGACTGGGTCCGGAACCTGAGGATCATCCTCATAGCTGCCAAGAAAGATTATGTCCTACAAGCACCGCTAGGTGATGCACCTGTTCTCCCTGCAGAACAAGACGTTATGAACGCTTGGCAGGCACGTTCTGATGACTACTCCCTCGTTCAGTGCGTCATGCTTTACAGCCTAGAGCCGGGGCTCCAAAAGCGTTTTGAGAGACATGGAGCATATGAGATGTTCGAAGAGCTGAAAATGGTTTTCCAAGCTCATGCCCGGGTCGAGAGATATGAAGTCTCTGACAAATTCTTCAGCTGTAAGATGGAGGAAAATAGTTCTGTCAGTGAGCACATACTCACTATGTCTGGGTTACATAACCGCTTGACTCAGCTGGGGGTTAATCTCCCGGATGATGCGGTCATTGACAGAATCCTCCAGTCGCTTCCACCGAGCTACAAGAGCTTTGTGATGAACTTCAATATGCAGGGGATGGAAAAGACCATTCCTGAAGTATTTGCTATGCTGAAATCAGCAGAGGTAGAAGTCAGAAAGGAACATCAAGTGTTGATGGTCAATAAAACCACTAAGTTCAAGAAGGGCAAGGGTAAAAAGAACTTCAAGAAGGACGGCAAGGTAGTTGCCGCGCCCAGCAAGCAAGCTGCCGGGAAGAAGCCAAAGAATGGACCCAAGCCCGAGACTGAGTGTTTTTATTGCAAGGAAAGTGGTCACTGGAAGCGGAACTTCCCCAAATACTTAGCGGACAAGAAGGCCGGCAAAACCAAAGGTATATTTGATATACATGTAATTGATGTGTACCTTACCAGTAATCGTAGTAACTCCTGGGTATTTGATACCGGTGCCGTTGCTCATATTTGTAACACACAACAGGAGCTGCGGAATAAACGGAGACTGGCGAAGGACGAGGTGACGATGCGCGTCGGGAATGGTTCCAAGGTCGATGTGATCGCCGTCGGCACGCTACCTCTACATTTACCTACGGGATTAGTTTTGAACCTCAATAATTGTTATTTTGTGCCAAGTTTGAGCATGAACATTGTATCAGGATCTCGTTTAATTCGAGATGGCTACTCATTTAAATCCGAGAATAATGGTTGTTCTATTTATATGAGAGATATGTTTTATGGTCATGCTCCATGGTGAATGGTTTATTCTTTATGAATCTCGAGCGTAATGCTACACATATTCATAGTGTAAGTATCAAAAGATGTAAGATTGATAGTGATAGTCCCACATACTTGTGGCACTGCCGCCTCGGTCACATAGGTGTCAAACGCATGAAGAAGCTCCATGCTGATGGACTTTTAGAGTCTCTTGATTACGAATCATTTGACACGTGCGAACCATGCCTCATGGGTAAAATGACCAAGACTCCATTCTCAGGAACAATGGAGAGAGCAACCAACTTATTGGAAATCATACATACTGATGTGTGCGGTCCAATGAGTGTTGAGGCTCGCGGTGGCTATCGTTATGTTCTCACCCTCACTGATGACTTGAGTAGATATGGGTATGTCTACTTAATGAAACACAAGTCTGAGACCTTTGAAAAGTTCAAGGAATTTCAGAGTGAAGTTGAGAATCAACGTGACAGGAAAATCAAGTTTCTACGATCAGATCGTGGAGGAGAATACTTGAGTCACGAGTTTGGTACACACTTAAGAAAATGTGGAATAGTTTCACAACTCACGCCGCCTGGAACACCTCAGCGTAATGGTGTGTCCGAACGTCGTAATCGCACTCTATTAGATATGGTGCGATCTATGATGTCTCTTGCCGATTTACCACTATCTTTTTGGGGCTATGCTTTAGAGACTGCCGCATTCACTTTAAATAGGGCCCCGTCGAAATCCGTTGAGACGACACCGTATGAATTATGGTTTGGGAAGAAACCTAAGCTGTCATTTCTAAAAGTTTGGGGATGCGATGCTTATGTCAGGAAACTTCAACCTGAAAAGCTCGAACCCAAATCGGAAAAATGCGTCTTCATAGGATACCCTAAAGAAACTGTTGGGTATATCTTCTACCTCAGATCCGAAGGCAAGATCTTTGTTGCCAAGAATGGGTCCTTTCTGGAGAAAGAGTTTCTCTCGAAAGAAGTAAGTGGGAGGAAAGTAGAGCTTGATGAAGTATTACCTCTTGAACCGGAAAATGGCGCAACTCAAGAAAATGTTCCTGAGGTGCCCGCACCGACTAGAGAGGAAGTTAATGATAATGATCAAGATACTTCTGATCAAGCTCCTACTGAAATTCGAAGGTCCACGAGGACACGTTCCGCACCAGAGTGGTACGGCAACCCTGTCTTGGAAATCATGTTGTTAGACAACGGTGAACCTTCGAACTATGAAGAAGCGATGGCGGGTCCGGATTCCGACAAATGGCTAGAAGCCATGAAATCCGAGATAGGATCCATGTATGAAAACGAAGTATGGACTTTGACTGACTTGCCCGTAGAACGGCGAGCCATAGAAAATAAATGGATCTTTAAGAAGAAGACAGACGCGGATGGTAATGTGACCATCTATAAAGCTCGGCTTGTCGCTAAGGGTTATCGACAAGTTCAAGGGGTTGACTACGATGAGACTTTCTCACCGGTAGCGAAGCTGAAGTCCGTCCGAATCATGTTAGCAATTGCCGCATTTTATGATTATGAAATTTGGCAAATGGACGTCAAAACGGCATTCCTTAATGGTTTCCTTAAGGAAGAATTGTATATGATGCAGCCGGAAGGTTTTGTCGATCCTAAAAATGCTGACAAGGTGTGCAAGCTCCAACGCTCGATTTATGGGCTGGTGCAAGCATCTCGGAGTTGGAACATTCGTTTTGATGAGATGATCAAAGCGTTTGGGTTCACACAGACTTATGGAGAAGCCTGTGTTTACAAGAAAGTGAGTGGGAGCTCCATAGCATTTCTCATACTATATGTAGATGACATACTTTTGATGGGAAATGATATAGAACTTTTGGACAGCATTAAGGCCTACTTGAATAAGAGTTTTTCAATGAAGGACCTTGGAGAAGCTGCTTATATATTAGGCATCAAGATCTATAGGGATAGATCAAGACGCCTCATAGGTCTTTCACAAAGCACATATCTTGATAAGATTTTGAAGAAGTTCAAAATGGATCAGTCCAAGAAAGGGTTCTTGCCTGTTTTGCAAGGTGTGAAATTGAGCTCAGCTCAATGTCCGACCACGGCAGCAGAGATAGAAGAGATGAGTGTCATCCCCTATGCCTCAGCCATAGGTTCTATTATGTATGCCATGCTGTGTACTAGACCTGATGTAAACCTTGCCGTAAGTTTGGTAGGAAGGTACCAAAGTAATCCCGGCAAGGAACACTGGACAGCGGTCAAGAATATCCTGAAGTACCTGAAAAGGACTAAGGAAATGTTTCTCGTTTATGGAGGTGACAAAGAGCTCGTCGTAAAAGGTTACGTCGATGCTAGCTTCGACACAGATCTGGATGACTCTAAGTCACAAACCGGATACGTGTATATTTTGAATGGTGGGGCAGTAAGCTGGTGCAGTTGCAAGCAGAGCGTCGTGGCGGGATCTACATGTGAAGCGGAGTACATGGCAGCCTCGGAGGCAGCACATGAAGCAATATGGGTGAAGGAGTTCATCACCGACCTAGGAGTCATACCCAATGCGTCGGGGCCGATCAAGCTCTTCTGTGACAACACTGGAGCTATTGCACTTGCCAAGGAGCCCAGGTTTCACAAGAAGACAAGGCACATCAAGCGTCGCTTCAACTCCATCCGTGAAAATGTTCAAGATGGAGACATAGAGATTTGTAAAGTACATACGGACCTGAATGTAGCAGATCCGTTGACTAAACCTCTCCCAAGAGAAAAACATGATCAACACCAGAATTCCATGGGTGTTCGATTCATCACAATGTAACTAGATTATTGACTCTAGTGCAAGTGGGAGACTGTTGGAAATATGCCCTAGAGGCAATAATAAAAGCATTATTATTATATTTCTTTGTTCATGATAATTGTCTTTATTCATGCTATAATTGTGTTATCCGGAAATCGTAATACATGTGTGAATAACAGACACCAACATGTCCCTAGTAAGCCTCTAGTTGACTAGCTCGTTGATCAATAGATAGTCATGGTTTCCTGGCTATGGACATTGGATGTCATTGATAACGGGATCACATCATTAGGATAATGATGTGATGGACAAGACCCAATCCTAAACATAGCACAAGATCGTATAGTTCGTTTGCTAGAGTTTTTGCAATGTCAAAGTATCTCTTCCTTCGACCATGAGATCGTATAACTCCTGGATACCGTAGGAGTGCTTTGGGTGTATCAAACGTCACAACGTAACTGGGTGACTATAAAGGTGCACTACAGGTATCTCCGAAAGTATCTATTGTTTTATATGGATCGAGACTGGGATTTGTCACTCCGTATGACGGAGAGATATCACTGGGCCCACTCAGTAGTGCATCATCATAATGAGCTCAAAGTGACCAAGTGTTTGGTCACGGGATCATGCATTACGGTACGAGTAAAGTGACTTGCCGGTAACAAGATTGAACGAGGTATTGGGATACCGACGATCGAATCTCGGGCAAGTAACATATCGATTGACAAAGGGAATTGCATACGGGGTTGATTAAATCCTCGACATCGTGGTTCATCCGATGAGATCATCGTGGAGCGTGTGGGAGCCAACATGGGTATCCAGATCCCGCTGTTGGTTATTGACCGGAGAGCGATCTCGGTCATGTCTACATGTCTCCCGAACCCGTAGGGTCTACACACTTAAGGTTCAGTTACGCTAGGGTTGTAGGGATATGTATATGAGTAACCCGAATGTTGTTCGGAGTCCCGGATGAGATCCCGGACGTCACGAGGAGTTCCGGAATGGTCCGGAGGTAAAGATTTATATATGGGAAGTCCTGTTTCGGGCATCGGGACAAGTTTCGGGGTTATCGGTATTGTACCGGGACCACCGGAGGGGTCCCGGGGGCCCACCGGGTGGGGCCACCCATCCCCGGGGGCCACATGGGCTGTAGGGGGTGCGCCTTGGCCTGCTTGGGCCAAGGGCACCAGCCCCACATAGGCCCATGCGCCTAGGGTTTAAGGGGGAAAGAGTCCTAGGAGGGTAAGGCACCTCCTAGGTGCCTTTGGGGGGAGGGAAACCCCCCTTGGCCGCCGCACCCCCTAGGAGATTGGATCTCCTAGGGCCGGCCACCCCCCCTTGGCACCCCTATATATAGTGGGGGAGAGGAGGGACTTCATACCTTGAGTCCTTGGCCTTTGGTTGCCTCCTTCTCCCTCCCCAACACCTCCTCCACCTCCTTATTGCTTAACGAAGCTCTGCCGGAGTACTGCAGCTCCATCAACACCACGCCGTCGTGCTGCTGCTGGTGCCATCTCCCTCAACCTCTCCTCCCTCCCTTGCTGGATCAAGAAGGAGAAGACGTGGCTGTTCCGTACGTGTGTTGAACGCGGAGGTGTCGTCCGTTCGGTGCTAGGATCTCCGGTGATTCGAATCACGTCGTGTTCGACTACATCATCCCCGTTCTTTGAACGCTTCCGCTCGCGATCTACAAGGTATGTAGATGCATCTATTCACTCGTTGCTAGATGAACTCCTAGATGATCTTGGTGAAACGAGTAGGAAAATTTTTATTTTCTGCAACGTTACCCAACAAAGACATTAATAACTTGTACACCTTTCCTTCCTGACCAGGTACTACAAAACCATCTGGCTGATCCATGTAAATTTCCTCCTTCAACTCTCCATTGAGGAAAGCCGCCTCAATGTCCATTTGATGAACGAGAAGACCATGTGAGGCAGCCAGTGATAGTAGCACCTGAATTGTGGTCAGTCTAGTCACGGGTGAGTAAGTATCAAAGAAGTCTTCACTTTCTTTCTGGGTATAACCCTTGGCCACAAGCCGTGCCTTGTACTTTTCAATCGTACCATCAGGTCTAAGCTTCTTCTTGAACACCCACTTACATCCTACAGGTTTGCACCCATAAGGACGGTCAGTGATCTCCCAGGTACCATTAGCTAAGATGGAATCCATCTCGCTACGTACAGCTTCCTTTCAGTAGTCAGCATCAAGAGATGCATAGGCTTCTGAAATAGTCCTGGTTGTGTCATCCACGAGGTACACAATGAAATCATCACCAAAAGACTTTGCAGTCCTCTGTCTCTTACTCCTCACAGGAGTTCCATTGTTACCCTCAACAGGATTCTCAACGTGATCCATCGCAATGGTGGGTTCAGGAATTACAGTGAATTCCTCACTAGATGGAGTAGGTATCTCCTGATTTGATGAACTCGACATATCCTTCATAGGAAATATGTCCTCAAAGAAAGTTGCATCATTTGATTCCATAATCGTACCAACATGCATGTCAGATACCTCAGATTTTATTATCAAAAATCTATAGCCGATGCTATGAAAAGCATAGCCCAGAAATACACAATCCACGATTTTTGGTCCAAGCTTGCGCTTCTTGGGAATTGGTATATTGACTTTCGCCAAACAACCGCAAGTACGTAGGTAAAAGAGTTTCAACCTTTTCCTTTCCCATTCATCAAATGGAGTCATGGTCTTATGCTTTGTGGGAACTCGGTTTAGGACATGACACGCAGTCATTAGCGCCTCCCCCCACCATTCCTTGGATAGACCCGAAGTGTCTAACATGGTGTTAACCATATCAGTTAGAGTTTGGTTCTTTCTTTCCGCTACCCCATTTGACTGGGGTGAGTAGGGAGGCGTCCTCTCATGGATTATACCATGTTCCGCATAAAACAGATCAAATTCATTGGAAAAATACTCTCCACCACGATCGGACCTAAGCCGTTTAATTTTTCAATCAAGTTGGTTCTCTGCCTCAGCTTTATAGTTTTTAAAGAAAGTCAAAGCCTCATCTTTTGATTTCAGAAGATACACATAACAATATCTAGTGGAGTCATCAATCAACGTCATGAAGTATCTCTTTCCACCTTTTGTCAACACGCCATTCATCTCACAAAGATCAGAATGTATAAGCTCTAGTGGCGCCAAGTCTCTTGCCTCTGCAGTCTTATGTGACTTGCGAGGTTGCTTAGCTTGCACACATACTTGGCACTTGGAGCCTTTGACAGTAGAGATTTTCGGAATTAAATTCATATTGGCTAACCGCGTCATGCAACCAAAGTTAATATGACAGAGTCATGAATGCCAAATATCAGACTCATTATTGTGGCAAACATTATTAATAACTTTAGTGCAAATATCTGACAAAGATAGGCAGAACAAGCCTCCGCACTCATAGCCTTTTCCAACAAATTGCCCACACTTAGAAATTACAACTTTATTGGATTCGAAAACCAACTTAAAACCATCTCGACATAAACGGGAACCGCTAACGAGATTTTTATTGATGGACGGTACATGATGAACGTTCTTCAGACGCACAGTCTTCCCCGAAGTAAACTTCAGATCGACCGTACCAACACCTCGAACGATGGCATGTAACCCATTCCCCATCAGCACGGGTGAAATCCCTATTGCCTGGTAAGAAGAAAACATGGAGGCGTCAGCACAAACATGTACATTGGCACCGGTGTCAATTAACTAATCAGGGGATTGAAATACTGAAAGGATGGTAGGAAAAATACCGTACCCTGATTCCTTCATATCAGTATCACCGATGACAACATTAGCGGACTTGCCGCTCTTCTCATGTTCGCGCTCCTCAAAGCGGTTAGGACACTTCGGAGCCCAGTGATTAGGATCACCGCAGACATGGCAAAGTCCCTTCCCCTTCTTATGAGAAATCTTCTTGAAGTTGGTAGAATGTGATGGCTTGTTCTTTGTATCAAACTTGCCTTTGCCCTGAGTTTTGTTCTTATTGTTTTTGAACTTGTTGGGCTAGGAGTTCTTCTTCTGTACCATGTGGGCACTAGAACCTCCCTCAGCAACTCGAGCACGTGTGTCCTTTGCTCTCGCCTTCTCTTCAACATCAAAAGTACCAATGAGATCCGCAACGGAAAACTCCTGTCTCTTGTGTTTCAGGGAAGTAGCAAAATTGTTCCACGAAGGTGGAAGCTTGGCAATGATGCCTCCGGCAACAAATTTGTCCGGCAACACACACTTGAAATACTCAAATTCTTTTGCGAGCGACTATATCTCATGAGCCTGCTGTACAACAGGGCGCTCATCAGTCATCTTGTAGTCATAGAATTGCTCCATGACGTACAACTCGTTGTCGGCGTCCGAGGCACCAAACTTGGCCTCGAGCGCAGCCCACATGTCCTTGCCGTTGTCAAACGACATATACGAATCCATAATGGAGTCATCAAGAACACTCAGAAGAGCGCCTTTAAAGAGGGTATCGATCTTCTCAAAAGCTTCCAGCTGTGCTGGATTAAGATCGCCCTCAGGCTTGCCCTTGGTGGCATCATAGCAGCCCATGGTCTGAAACCAGTAGACTGCTCTCGTGCGCCACCTCTTATATTGTGCCCCCTTAAAGGCAGGCGGCTTCAGATGCGCAGCAAAACCACTCGGCGTAAATTGCCTATAATCAGGTTTTTGGATTGTTGGAAATATGAGCAAATTACTACGAGATTTAATCCGAATAAACAGAAGATAAACCATGACCACAGCAGCAGAGATTAAACTAATCATGCGAACTAGCATAGCAGATGAACATATCACATCTAGGGCACATACTAGAAACATGAATTTTACCACGATCTCGAACAGGAAGGATAGAATCACATGTGGTGCAGCACCGCCGGCGTTGACGTTGTCGCCCATGTCGTCGAGGATGAGGTTGCCGAGGTCGGGGAAGAAGTCGTCGTTCGCGAAGTCGTTGCTGCCAGCAGTCGCGCGAGTGCGCTCCCCAAAAACCTGATCGCCCCTCTCCCGTACAGGATCACGAGAGGCGGGGTTCCGGAGGCCTACTGTCCCTTCTCGCGGTGCACGCTGGAAAAAGGGATGGAGAAGACTTGCTTGGCGGCGCAGTGATCTGGAACGGTGGTGAGAAACCATACGAAGCGGCGGCGGCTAGGGTAGACGTCTGTCTGACTATATAGTGCGGGCCGGGTAGGTCGTGAGAGTAAACCCCATGTCCGAGTCATCACGATCCAAAAGAATCGGAAACGGTTCAGTAATTAACGCGTCCGTTAATTATTAATTAATGACTCATTAATTTTCTCATGCAGCAAAAATATAGACAACGTGCATAGCTCTGTCTGCGGCGCGGCGCGGCGAACGAGGGGGAGGAGCGCGCGTGTAGGTCTCCTTTTCTCATGCTCATACAAGTGGTAGAAGAGCTCACCTTATAAAGAGGTGCAACTCTCTTTCAACTTTCGGGGTGGGACTAAACTTTAGCCTCACTCACTCCACTCACATGTGTGCATGAATGGGCCAAGAGAATTTCAGAATTTTAGTTGGGCTTTGGGCCAAAGGCCTACTAGCAAAATTCCAACACGTGTCTTCGCACATCTCGCAAGAAATTTGCTCAAGGATTAATTCATACGTTAACTCTAACCTGATATGCCAGTTTTGCTTTTCAGAAATGTAAATAAGTTGACGAGTAGATAAAGATCCGAAGATTATTATGCCTCGGTGAGGCCTACAACGGGAAGAGCACCAAGACAGATGCTCCCACGGTAAGAAATTCTAGGTCTCAATCCAGGAGGAGAAGTCTCATATTCTGGTATAGATTGCTCTTATGTACTCATTGTTAAGTTGGCACCTCGCTGTAATATTGACCAGTTACTGAAAACTTTCGTGGTGGCCGGCATGGGCTAGAGCGGTGGTGTGGTTGCCTGCGTGGCGGTGGTGTGGGAGCTGCAGCAGCAGTCATGCTGATGTTGCTCGCCTTTGTGTCATGTGTGCTGATGCTGCTCTGTTGTGTGCAATTTTAGAGCAACTTTATGCTGTTGTATGCTAATGTTGCTCTGCTGTGTGTCTATGCTCTGTAGCCTCTACTGTGTGCTCTGCTCGGGCATTTTACGCACGGGCAATTTATAGGCTGAGATTCGGTATGCTAATTAGTGTGCTGATGTAGCTCAGGATCCAGTCATACCTCGAGTCCTCACTCTGGTTTTCCCACATTCCTTTGTTTCGCATTATCCTGATGTAAGCACATCCATGCAAAAGGTTGTGTGTGTGTGTCTTTTAATTTTCGAGGTAAATCAACTCCTTTTAGTTTTTGGTTTGACACTTCAGCAGCTCTTACTGAAAAAGGATTATAAACTTGTAGAAAATTGAGTTTATATATGTTTACAACCATATACTGACATTACTTACGGTGAGTAGTTTTTTTTTACAAAGACTTACAGTGAGTAGTTAGATTACTATGTCAGACAACCAAAGAGTGATTAAAGCGGTTAAACTTCTGACAAGGTGATAATAACATCTTACAGAAAGATAGATGTGATGTTGATCCACTTCTTCATAGTATTTATTATGTACTGAAAGTAAATAAATTTGGTCATTGCAGATGTTCTCATGGGTAGCAATTTTTGTGCTTTGATTATAAACCATCATTTGTATTGCCCATCTGTCTTTTTAGAGAAAAACCTCATAGCACACTTTTTTGATTCTAGATAATAATTATGTCGTCCACATGATGGTTTAGGACAAAGCTAGGGGAGCATATGGTTTTGTTAATGTAGCCAGAGATGTTTTTTGTCATACATAGACCAAGGATCCTTCTACCTAAAGTAGCATTATCATCTGAGATTAAACAATATGTTTTCAGTGGGACAGGGAGATGTATACATTGTGTCTATATCCACATTATTCAGATTGTAACGTAAGTTAATACATGGAACATCTTACGACAACAACATGTGCAATCATATCGTCCTTATGAAAGCCGGCGCAGCAAAGCGCGTGTAAGCTTCTAGTACAAATCCATGGCCGATCGCTCTCTTAAGATAGAGAAGGCAACATGTCCCACGTCCGCCACCTTTTAGGCTTTGAAACCGATGTTCGTATTTTTTAGATTTATTACAGGCCTTTCGGCGATGTGCATTCAGTGAAAGAAGACCTTTTTGTCGACTATGAAAGCGTCTGTGGCGACTTCGTCAATCCCAAAATGATATGACGGCTTAGTCTCTCAAAGGTGTTCATATGGTTAGGATGTGTGTGCGTGTGTTCGTAAGAGTGAGTATATATGCACATATATGAACATCTGCAACTGTACTGTGTTAAAATTTGGTGTACACGGGCGGGAATGAAAATGGAACTATGAACTGTGCACAAGCAGCGCAGGGTGACAATGGTCCAGGAAGCCATGCAATGCTACGCCTCATACGGTCGGCACGCCTCTTCGTTTAAGATACTTCCTTCATTCGAAAAAGCTTATCTCTTAAATGAATGTAGCTAGCACTAACTTGGTGCTAAATATGTCCATTTGAGTGACAAATTTAGTACAAGCTTTTTCAGATGAAAGGAGTATGTGAAAAGATATGATGCTATATACAAATTGAAATACTTTAGGAGGTCCTATTCTTTAAGAGAAAGAATGGATTGGACAAGGAGAGCATCTATGCTCCAGCACAGAATAACACTTTTGTAAGGTATCCCTGGTCTTCTTGGAGAAGACTTGCTTTAATTTGCCGAGATATTCTCTTCCTCAATTTCAAACTTATCTCCATCAGAGCATAAGTCATTAATATTAGTGTTAATATCAGTATCACTAGTGTCAGTACGACCAGATGAGCTGCAACCCATTTCTTCATTATCCCCAACTTCCTTATTCAAAAGCATATGA
This sequence comes from Triticum aestivum, assembly GCF_018294505.1. Classification (NCBI taxonomy): domain Eukaryota; kingdom Viridiplantae; phylum Streptophyta; class Magnoliopsida; order Poales; family Poaceae; genus Triticum; species Triticum aestivum. The sequence continues at coordinate 76,330,400 of NC_057797.1, forward strand.
AGCCTAGCCACCTCAAGTTTTCTCCACGGTCGTCCCTTCATATCCGGCCTCTAAAACCATACAACATATACAATGTACTAGCAACTACGTAGATCAAAACACACAACAAACAAAGATAGAGCATACCAGCAAACGGACATAGTTCATACTTCATACAACCAAATGATATCTTAGCTTATCGTCGGACATGAGCAAACTCATACTAAAAAAATGATAAACGGAGATGGAGAAGGGCCAAGGAAATCACCATTTATTCGTTGGCCCCTTCCCCTTGAGATCGCCGGTGCGGCAGTACACCTCCGAGTAGGCGTCGGTGGCGGGAGGAGTGTATTCGTCGAAGTTGGAGCCGTCGTAGGAGGAGGTGATGCCGGTCATCTGACGGACCTCACGTGCATGCTCCTTCGATAGTCGGGCAGCCTGGCTTTGGCTGCCACATCCTCCACCTCCTCGCGCTCTAACTGCTCGATGGCAAGCCAGAGTTCCTTGGCGACTGGCCGGTAGAGGACCGCCGCGAGGAACTGCTTGTCCGGATCTGCCGACACGCGCACAAGGGATCGGCGGGAGGACATCACTTCCGCCACCGCTGCCCTCTCCCCACTGCCTCTCGTAGCATGTGGCGCGAGCGGTGAGCCTCAGATTCCATCGTCGCCTCTGTGTTTGCAGTGGCGTCGATGCGGGCACAAGGACCCAGCGGTGCCAGGGACGCCAGCAAGAGCATGTGCGGAAAGGGGTGGGGGCGGCGTACCAGGAGCTGTGAGGAGCCGACGCCGTTGTCTGCATTGCGCCACCGAGTGATGGGGGAGGGCGTGGAGCCAGAGCTTCCGTTGTCGCCCTTTTCCAGCTGCGACCGGCACTGCGGATGCGGGCGGTGAGCTCCTCATTGTCGTCTGCCTCCACCTCGCGCAGCAGCGACTCCCAGTTGACAGTCGTTGCTACTGGACACTGCGCTGCCGGAACTCGACATTGAATCAAAAGGGGAGAGGAAATGGAGAGTGCAGTAGAGACGAAGAGTGTGGGTTGACACAGGTGTAGGGTTCATCTAGGTGGGGATATTTGTGGGGTTGGGATGGGCCGGTCTGACTTGGCGGATGTGTCTAGGGCTCCGAGCACGTCTGAGCCTCCCCAATCTTCAAATCCGTCTCAGATTTAGACTAGATTTGAGAGGTGCCGGTTACTATAAGGTTGGTTCAAGGAAGACTGGCTTAGACTAGCCATAATGGAGAGTAACATACACATATCCTTAGACTATGTTAGTACCTTCATAGTGGGTAGTAACTTAAGTGTGGTAACATGCAAAGATTCATTTATTAGGTTATAGACTCATATTGCATTGGAACATGTGATATTACAGTAACTAGCTAAGTTACTACAACTACCTCTTTCCTCATTAATTCATTGCCACATAAGCAAATTTGTTGAGTTGGATTCGATGTTAGAGGGAGCTGCGAGTGGGACGTGCGTACTTGGCGGGCCGGCTTCTCGATAAATCTCCTTCGCCTCGCCAAGTCACAGTATCACACACACACACACACACACACACACAGAGGTCACACTTCCCTCTTCACACATCAACTTGAAAAGGAGAAGCTCAGAAGATCCACGAAGATGTTCCTAGCGATGCAGGCCGTCCTCAGGTACCACAAGGTGCATTCCGAACAAGAACAAATCGAACTCCGGCCCTGCCCGGCGCGTGTTCTTGGATTACGAATTTCAACGTGCGTGCGTGCGTGCGTCAGTGCGTGCGTGCGTGCGTGCGTGCGTGCGTGCGTCAGTGCGTGCGTGCGTGCGTGCGTGCGTGCGTGAGAAATGCCGTTGCTGGGCCGGCCGCGCTGGCTCGCTTCGTCAGTCACTGTGGCTACTCCACGGCCTCCAACTCCCAAAGGTTGGCCGGGAAGGTGGCCGTGATCACCGGTGCCGCCAGCGGCATCGGCAAGGCGACGGCCGCGGAGTTCGTCAGGAACGGCGCCAAGGTCATCCTCGCCGACATCCAGGACGACCTCGGCCGCGCCGTCGCCGCCCAGCTCGGCCCGGACGCGGCCTACGCCCGCTGCGACGTCACGGACGAGGCGCAGGTCGCTGCGGCCGTCGACCTCGCGGTGGCGCGCCATGGCCGGCTCGACATCATGCACAACCACGCCGGCGTCACCGGGCGGGTGGTCATGGACTCCGCGGGTCCCTCGACCTCGCCGACTTCGACCGCACCATGGCCACCAACGCCCGGTCCGCCGTCGCCGGGATCAAGCACGCGGCGCGCGTGATGGTGCCGCGCCGGAGCGGGTGCATCATCTGCACGGCGAGCACCGCGGGGGTGCTGGGCGGCATCATCGCGCCCACGTACGGCGTCTCCAAGGCCGCCGTCATCGGCGCCGTGCGCGCCTTTGCCGGGGAGCTGGGGCGCCACGGGGTGCGCGTGAACGCCATCTCGCCGCACGGCATCGCCACGCAGTTCGGGCTGCGCGGGCTGGCACAGCTGTTCCCGGAGGCGGGCGAGGAGGAGATGCGACGGATGGTGGAGGCGGGCATGAACGAGATGGGCGGCGGGACGGTGCTGGAGGTGGAGGACATCGCCAGGGCCGCCGTGTACCTGGCGTCCGACGAGGCCAAGTACGTCAACGGGCACAACCTCGTCGTCGACGGCGGGTGCACGGTGTGGAAGGGGGCCAACAAGCCGGCACCGGCGCAGTAAGACACGTGGTTTACTCCGTACTACTACAAGTGTGCCGTAGTAGTGAGTCGATGGTGCAGAGCCCGGGCGTACTAAGTCATTGTTGTTATGACTAATTGAGATTTGATTAGGTTGATTAATGAGTTAATCCACATCCACCAGTCAAGTGGTGCCGGCAGTTTAGACTCTGCCAAACAAAGCAACGGTTGCTCGCATGCTGGCGTTGCAATAAAGGTGAAAACAAAGGTTTTTTTTCATAGAAAGTTATACCACAGAGTTCATTTCATTTTAAACCAAGTTGTAAACGCAGATCCTTTGGGAAAAAAAGGATGTGTCTAGGACACATCTAGATGTGCTTATTGCACATCTTAGTGAGTGGATCAAGCATAAAGAGAAAAAAAAGAAAATATCCACACGAATCTCGATGTAAGATCAATGACATAGAACTTAGATGTGCAATACTTATGGCACATCTAGATGTGCTTTAGCAAAACTGGGAAAAGAAATATCGCAAATGCAGCCATGTGGAAAGAGCTTTTTCATCAGAGGAAAGGATAGTCACCTTGCTCCGTTGCCATCGTCGCTTCACCACTAGATCCGCCACTGATGCCGTAGATGGACGTAGTTGTACAGGTTGCTTGATTCAGATATCTACATGAAATTCTTGGCGAGAAGTCAGTATCCTAAATCATGTTTTACAGGTTGCTTGATTCGGATATCCACATGGAATTCTTGGCGAGATGTCAGTACCCTCAATCCATAGCAAAACGCAACGTGTATTGTGTGGAACACAAGAAGTCACTATACTGCTTAAAACAGGATGTAGTACGACGGACTTGGTGGGGTTCCTTCTGCCAAAGGCTTACTCCAACAACCATGATTCCCATGTGTTTTCATTCAAGATTTTGCATGATCTCAATACATGTTGATCATGTTTATGTCACTGGCAACACACAAGATAGTTGACGAAGTACGCAATCAACTAAAGATGGAATTTGAAATAAGAATTTGGGCAAAACCAAAAATTTCCTTGGGCCTTTAACTCGAACACCTTAACCCCGGTGTGATGGTACTCCAATCCACGAAATATTGGATAAATTCAATATGCCAAGTCGTATCCATCTAAAACTGCAATGATTGTCTGATCTCTAGACGTATAGAAAGATCCATTCAGGACATGGGAAGATGAAGAAGAGGTGTTGGGACCCGAGGTTCCATACCTGAGAACTTGCCAAAGATGAGAGCCGAGTGTCTCAATCCTGATATCAGAGCTCAACTGGATCACTGGGTCAAATTTTTCATACATGTTATGGCACCAACCAAATGGTATAAGGTACAAAAGGGTGGACAATTCAGGCTCTCGGCTAAGCTCTATCAATATTAGCGATTTACACGGGTAATGGTTAACTCTACAATGTCATTCACAGGAAAAATGCAGAGAATCTTTCGCACATCGATGCCTTCATACCTTTACCACAAAAGAAAACATGCACTGACGGTTCAAAGGCGCATTGGACAAATTTGCAGGCTATACTCTCTTCTGGGGTTCTCTGACTGAGGAGATCTCGTCCAGCCCAGTGCACGGACATGTCCTGTAAAATCTAATAATCGTTGGCCTTCTCCCGCAGCTCATTTAACTCCCTCTCGATATCCCTGTCTCGAGGAGTAGCGCTTCTACCTTGAGGAAGTTCACCTTTCTGCCGTTGACATTAAATTATAGTCATGCAGTATGGAATGAACAGGAGACATTTACTAGATTAATTTTTGGGTTTTGTAGTTAGCTGGCCAGCTTATGATCCATGTTTGCATATTCTACTCTATTTCTCCAATGATTATGTGCATGCCATAGTGCACATGCCAGCAGAAGAGAGGAAAATCTAAAACACACAGGTTTTAACTCAAAAGTCAATTATAGCTTTAAGTACAAAAAAATGACATACCAAAGAGCTCCCAGACAGTTCTTTTCTCATTTGTGCAAGATCATCATCAACCGATGTAGTCTCCAGCATAGCGAACTGCCCGCAAATAAATACTGGTGGTCAGATCTTATTACCAAAAGGAATGTTACTAAAAAGTACGCAGGGTCCAACTTTACCTTTCCTTCTAGATCATCTGCTCCTAACTGACCAAGTGCCTCGGCTTGGGATTCCATCGTCATAACTAAAAGCATAAAAAAAACTACTTGTAAGTAAAAAGTGTTCAAATAATTTTCCATGAGATATCGCTTGCCGCTGATGAACAGAACCAATAAGAGAGGCTAGTGCATATGCCATTCTAACCAACTGAAAAAACATACGAAAAAGAAGAATTAAAGACATAATTTGCCAAGGTCATGCTCAGAACAACTCAAGTGAGAAATCAGACCATATGCCAATCAAAACAATTATTATAAAAACTCAAATTTCGTTTGTGTGGTCGAAGTTATGTGCGGTTGTGCAAGTGGCTGAACTTTTCATCGCTAGAAAATTACCACCCAAAAAAGGCAAGTAAAACAAACATTGAAATGCGCTTCTATAATGCCACAGCCAGCAATAAAAGAAGGTTCTAATTGCTACCTGCTGCATTATGAATATTTCGGCACTGATATTAATTTGATAACATTTCGAGGTTCCAGCCTCTACTCGGTCATAAAGGTAACTTACTGACTATTAGTGTTTATTGCTTAGTATGGCAGCTTGTAACTGTCTACTGAGATGCTTTAACTTGAACCATAACAATAAAGATATCTATGTCTATGTTTCTTATAGAGCATGACCTCTGGCCTAAGGCGAAATTATTGTCCATAGCCACCACAAAAACACGGACATGATACTTTACACAAAAGAAAAAAACGCTGGTGAGACGAAATCAGTAACGAAGAGAATACCTTTTTCCTCCATTTTCTCAAATGCAGACAGAGCACTACTTGTATTCACATTCCCCAACATTTCACTCACTTTTGTTGCAGTTCTGTAAAAAATAAGCCAATTGTCAGAGCATCCAAACTATGAAGTAGCAGCTGGTCAAACAATCAACAAAGGAAAGACGCATACTTGGCTGATTGAGCACGGGCTTTTAGGGTATCCTTTTTCTGCCTGGCCTCTGCTATTTTGCTCTCAAGAAGCTACAGAATGATGTAATCAATATGTTAACAAAGGTGCATAACAAATACCTATTAAATGTGAATATGTACTGTCCAGCCTGTGCTGCATGTGGTCCCAGAAAGATATAGATTTATATGACATGCATAATGCACATAGCGAAAAGAGCATTCCAGCCATTATGTTCACCTTGGTATTTGAAACAAGATTTTCAACAACACTCCTCTGCTGATCAAGCTGGGTCTTTAAGGAGCTTGCATTGTCCTAAGTACAGAAACGAACAAATAACCATGGGTTTAATATTCAAATTAACATACGTTGCATGCAAGAACTTTGCTTCTAAAAACATGTAAGATCTTTACTAAATAAATGTAACACCTATATACACCATACATGTTAATGCCATAAGAAGGTACAAAGGTATAACACATTACACACTGTCAGAAAGAAATATATTTTCTAACAGCAAGTTACACCCTACACTGTAGCTAAATAGTGTGACTGTCCAGACCTTTGATCGAAAACTCTAGATCTACATGATACCTACAGCATATGATTTACGTCGTTTCAGGGCTTCACGTGCAAGCTCCTCATCACCCTTTTGAAGAGCAAGCTGAGCCCTCCGATACCTACAATTGTAAGAAAATATTCATCCTGTAAAGAAAAGATGGTAGGGCTCGAAGTAAGCTTAGAGTTACAGAGAACATGATTACCAGTCAGCATCAGCTTGTTTAGCAGCTGTGTACTTGTTCTCAAGCCGCTTTTGAGATGCCAAGACCTTCCAAAACAAAAATCCATGTTAGCAGGTAAAATGAAATAGATAACACACTCACATTTCCATTAAGATATTTATACAGGGAGGCCCAACAAACATACAAGTACATGAGAGGCAGATAACCAAACAAACATCAACATCCAAAAGAACATGTAGCAAGGAATGTTTAAGACGACAAAACAGAAAATTTTGAAAAAGGGAAAAAGAGCATGTATTGTCAATTATCAAATTTTGTGATTAAGTACAGTCACAACAAACCTGTGCAGTGGCTTGCCGCATCTTTATTAAATCATCATTCATCTCCAGAACCGCCTGATCTAGGATCTTCTCGGGGTCTTCAAATGAACTAATAACTGCATTTGCATAGGACTAGATAACCAAGAGGTCACAGAGCTCCCATTAATTAAATACAAAACTTTGCTAACGCATAATGAGGCAATGATCAAGGGTATCACTCACCCTGGCAACCCTGGTTAATCTATCGAAGAGATTACTCCGTATGACATTGCACTTATATCTCTTGACATTTGATTGGCGACGGAGCCTGAATTTTGCCGTGAGGGGGGCCGAGAAGATATGCGAATTTATCTATACAATGTCATCATAATGTAGATGCTTTGAGCTACTCATAAAAACAAAAGAACATCAAAGAACAATTTGAGTTTGAAATAACCTAACAGAACCTCAATCATGACCACCGTGGTGGAGCTTAATTTGCACACACTTAAAAAAATCAGTCGCTAAATGGCAAGGCCTAGCGCACTTATACAGTTATAATTTACCAAGTCAATGGTGATGTGTTGAAAACTAGACATGCGCATGAATCAGTTGGTCAAGCACTAAACTCACAAGACAGATGAGACATTGGAACATTCTTCTGGGGAAAATGGTCTACTTCTGCATAACATTAGACTCCATGCCTCCTCGAATGTTCAAAAGAATTAATTGTCCACAATATACAACATGTGTGCATGGATAATGAATGAAATCTTATGCATTGCAGCTTGCACTGCTACTTATTCAGGTCGAGATTAGTACTAGCTAAGCTATAACCTATGCATCTTATTCAAAATCAGGGATAGGCAGGATTGATTGGGGTCAGGGGGCAGGCTACTTGCACAGCTCAAAACTCCATTACAGGATTGGCTCGGGCCACAGTCGAATCCCCCCACCGATATATCTAGATTGGGGTTCGAATTTCATCCCCCTCATTCTCTGTTCGATTATCAAAATAGGAGCGGCGTACCACAGGCGCCGTTGACGCCGTCCTCGTCATCGCCACCGCCACTTGACCATGTTGTCGCCGGAGCCGGAGGGTGGGCGGCGCAGGGGAGATGTGCGGGTGGGCCGCGGGGCGGGACGGAGCGGCGGGCAGGCGGCGCACCGAGAGGAGCATGAGGGCCGGCGGGGTGGAAGGAGCGGCGGCGCCGGCGAGGTAGGGCAGGGAGGAGACGGAGCACGGCTGAGCTCGGGAACGGTGGTACGCAGCGAGGGAGAGGTTGTGGCTGGGCTGGCCCAAACCTTATCTTTCTCACATTTCTTTCTATTTTTAATGGAAAATCAGATCTTTTTGCCTATAAATATCCTATATTGACAATGTAAGTACAGTAGTATATAAACGTTGAAATAAAAAAACGGACACTAATTTCTCTTTTAATGAGACTTCTTGTTTTGGACTCCTTAGCTCGCGAACTTTCGTCATAAGGGATGGCATTTGCCGACAATTTCGCTGGTAATTTTAGTTGTAAGGGATGACAGTTTCTTTAGAGCAACATAACAGTTTCTGTCGGAGATGGCAATTTTTTATTTAAAATTGCCACGGTTTGATCTCATCTCAAAACTAAAATTGTCATTAAAAGAGGTTCGTTTGTCATCCCTATTCTTATATCAAATTTTGTTCCTCTAATGATACACTCAACTGGGCGATGCCGCTTCATTCTATTCCAATTTCAATATTAGGGTGTGTTGTGGTACACCTCTCCCCCACCTCAATTTTGTTAAAAAGGGTATTTTCATCCATTACACGAATTAAAAGATTTATCCCTCAGTTACCGGGTAATTACTAGTGTTTCACACGCAAGTGTTGGGGAACGTTGCAGAAAACAAAATTTTTCCTACGGTTTCACCAAGATCCATCTATGAGTTCATCTAGCAACGAGTATTCAGATTGCATCTACATACCTTTATAGATCACGAGCGGAAGCGTTCAAGAGAACGGGGATGAGGGAGTCGTACTCGACGTGATCCAAATCACCGGAGATCCTAGCGCCGAACGGACGGCACCTCCACATTCAACACACGTACGGTCAGTGTGACGTCTCCTCCTTCTTGATCCAGCAAGAGGGAAGGAGAGGTTGAGGAAGATGGCTCCAGCAGCAGCACGACGGCGTGGTGGTGGTGGAGCAGCAGTACTCGGCAAGGCTTCGCCAACCTCGTGACGGAGGAGGAGAGGTGTTGGGAAGGGGAGGGGCTGCGCCTTGGATGTGTCTAGCAGCCCTTCCCTCGCCCCTCTATTTATAGGGGAAGGGAGAAGGGGGGCCGGCCCCTCTAGATGAGATCTAGAGGGGGGCCGGCGGCCAAGGGGAGGGGGCTTGCCCCCCAAGCAAGGGGGGCGCCCCCCTCAGGGTTTCCCCCAAACCTAGGCGCATGGGCCCTAGGGAGGAGTGGCGCCCCAGCCCACTTTGGGCTGGATCTCTTCCTCATATAGCCCATAAGGCCCTCCGGGAGAGGTGGCCCCTCCCGGTGGACCCCCGGAACCCCTCCGGTGGCCCCGGTACAATACTGATATGCCCCAGAACCTTTCCGGTGACCGTATGACAACTTCCCATATACAAATCTTTACCTCCGGACCATTCCGGAACTTCTCGTGACGTCCGGGATCTCATCCGGACTCTGAACAACTTTCGGGTTACTGCATATACATATCTCTACAACCCTAGCGTCACCGAACCTTAAGTGTGTAGACCCTACGGGTTCGGAAGACATGTAGACATGACCGAGACGGCTCTCCAATCAATAACCAACAGCAGTATCTGGATACCCATGTTGGCTCCCACATGCTCCTCGATGATCTCATCGGATGAACCACGATGTCGAGGATTCAGGCAACCCCGTATACAATTCCCTTTGTCAATCGGTATGTTACTTGCCCGAGATTCGATCGTCGGTATCCCAATACCTCGTTCAATCTCGTTACCGGCAAGTCACTTTACTCGTACCGTAATGCATGATCCCGTGACCAGACACTTGGTCACTTTGAGCTCATTATGATGATGCATTACCGAGTGGGCCCAGAGATACCTCTCCGTCATACGGAGTGACAAATCCCAGTCTTGATCCGTGTCAACCCAACAGACACTTTCGGAGATACCCATAGTATACCTTTATAGTCACCCAGTTACGTTGTGACGTTTGGTACACCCAAAGCACTCCTACGGTATCCGGGAGTTACACAATCTCATGGTCTAAGGAAAAGATACTTGACATTGGAAAAACTCTAGCAAACGACCTATATGATCTTGTGCTATGTTTAGGATTGGGTCTTGTCCATCACATCATTCTCCTAATGATGTGATCTCGTTATCAATGACATCCAATGTCCGTAGTCAGGAAACCATGACTATCTGTTGATCAACGAGCTAGTCAACTAGAGGCTTACTAGGGACATGTTGGTGTCTATATATTCACACATGTATTACAATTTCCGGATGACACAATTATAGCATGAATAAAAGACAATTATCATGAACAAGGAAATATAATAATAATCCTTTTATTATTGCCTCTAGGGCATATTTCCAACAGTCTCCCACTTGCACTAGAGTCAATAATCTAGTTACATTGTGATGAATCGAACACCCATGGAATTCTGGTGTTGATCATGTTTTGCTCTAGGGAGAGGTTTAGTCAACGGATCTGCTACATTCAGGTCCGTATGTACTTTACAAATATCTATGTCTCGATCTTGAACATTTTCACGAATGGAGTTGAAGCGACGCTTGATGTGCCTGGTCTTCTTGTGAAACCTGGGCTCCTTGGCAAGTGCAATAGCTCCAGTGTTGTCACAGAAGAGTTTGATCGGCCCCTATGCATTGGGTATGACTCCTAGGTCGGTGATGAACTCCTTCACCCAAATTGCTTCATGCGCTGCCTCCGAGGCTGCCATGTACTCCGCTTCACATGTAGATCCCGCCACGACGCTCTGCTTGCAACTGCACCAGCTTACTGCCCCATCATTCAAAATATACACGTATCCGGTTTGTGACTTAGAGTCATCCAGATATGTGTCGAAGCTAGCGTCGACGTAACCCTTTACGACAAGCTCTTCGTCACCTCCATAAACGAGAAACATTTCCTTAGTCTTTTTTAGGTACTTCGGGATATTCTTGACCGTTGTCCAGTGTTCCTTGCCGGGATTACTTTGGTACCTACCTACCAAACTTACGGCAAGGTTTACATCAGGTCTGGTACACAGCATGGCATACATAATAGAACCTATGGCTGAGGCAGAGGGGATGACACTCATCTCTTCTATATCTTCTACCGTGGTTGGACATTGAGCTAAGCTCAATTTCACACCTTGCAACACAGGCAAGAACCCCTTCTTAGACTGATCCATATTGAACTTCTTCAATATCTTATCAAGGTATGTGCTTTTGTGAAAGACCTATGAGGCGTCTTGATCTATCTCTATAGATCTTGATGCCTAATATATAAGCAGCTTCTCCAAGGTCCTTCATTGAAAAACTCTTATTCAAGTAGGCATTAATGCTGTCCAAAAGCTCTATATCATTTCCCATCAAAAGTATGTCATCTACATATAATATGAGAAATGCTACAGAGCTCCCACTCACTTTCTTGTAAACGCAGACTTCTCCATAAGTCTGCATAAACCCAAACGCTTTGATCATCTCATCAAAGCGAATGTTCCAACTCCGAGATGCTTGCACCAGCCCATAAATCGAGCGTTGGAGCTTGCACACCTTGTCAGCATTCTTAGGATCGACAAAACCTTCCGGCTGCATCATATACAATTCTTCCTTAAGGAAACCATTAAGGAATGTCGTTTTGACGTCCATTTGCCATATCTCATAATCACAGAATGCGGCAATTGCTAACATGATTCGGACGGACTTCAACTTCGCTACCGGTGAGAAAGTCTCATCGTAGTCAACCCCTTCAACTTGTCGATAACCCTTGGCGACAAGCCGAGCTTTATAGATGGTCACATTACCATCCGCGTCTGTCTTCTTCTTAAAGATCCATTTATTTTCTATGGCTCGCCGCTCAACGGGCAAGTCAGTCAAAGTCCATACTTCGTTTTCATACATGGATCCTATCTCGGATTTCATGGCTTCCAGCCATTTGTCGGAATCCGGGCCCGCCATCGCTTCTTCATAGTTCGAAGGTTCACCGTTGTCTAACAACATGATTTCCAAGACAGGGTTGCCGTACCACTCTGGCGCGGAACGTGTCCTTGTGGACCTTCGAATTTCAGTAGGAGCTTGATCAAAAGTATCTTGATCATCATCATTAACTTCCTCTCTAATTGGTGCGGGCACCACAGGAGCATTTTCCTGAGTTGCGCCACTTTCCGGTTCAAGAGGTAATACTTCATCAAGTTCTACTTTCCTCCCACTTACTTCTTTCGAGAGAAACTCCTTCTCTAGAAAGGATCCATTCTTGGCAACAAAGATCTTGCCTTCGGATCTGAGGTAGAAGGTATACCCAATAGTTTCTTTAGGGTATCCTATGAAGACGCATTTTTCCGACTTGGGTTCGAGCTTTTCAGGTTGAAGTTTCTTGACATAAGCATCGCATCCTCAAACTTTTAGAAATGACAGCTTAGGTTTCTTCCCAAACCATAATTCATACGGTGTCGTCTCAACGGATTTCGACGGAGCCCTATTTAAAGTGAATGCGGCAGTCTATAAAGCATAGCCCCAAAATGATAGCGGTAAATTGGTAAGAGACATCATAGATCGCACCATATCTAACAGAGTGCGATTACGACGTTCGGACACACCATTACGCTGAGGTGTTCTAGGCGGCGTGAGTTGTGAAACTATTCTATATTTTCTTAAGTGTGTGCCAAATTCGTGACTCAAGTATTCTCCTCCATGATCTGATCGCAGGAACTTGATTTTTCTGTCACATTGATTCTCAACCTCACTCTGAAATTCCTTGAACCTTTCAAAGGTCTCAAACTTGTGTTTCATTAAGTAGAGATACCCATATCTACTCAAGTCATCAGCGAGGATGAGAATATAACGATAGCCACCGCGAGCCTCAACACTCATTGGACCTCACACATCAGTATGTATGATTTCCAATAAGTTGGTTGCTCGCTCCATTGTTCCTGAGAATGAAGTCTTGGTCATTTTACCCATGAGGCATGGTTCGCACGTGTCAAATGATTCGTAATCAAGAGACTCTAAAAGTCCATCTGCATGGAGCTTCTTCATGCGTTTGACACCTATGTGACCAAGGCGGCAATGCCACAAGTATGTGAGACTATCATTATCAACCTTACATCTTTTGGTATTCACACTATGAATATGTGTAGCATTACGCTCGAGATTCATTAAGAATAAACCATTCACCATCGGAGCATGACCATAAAACATATCTCTCATATAAATAGAACAACCATTATTCTCGGATTTAAATGAGTAGCCATCTCGAATTAAACGAGATCCTGATACAATGTTCATGCTCAAAGCTGGCACTAAATAACAATTATTGAGGTTTAAAACTAATCCCGTAGGTAAATGTAGAGGTAGCGTGCCGACGGCGATCACATCGACCTTGGAACCATTCCCGACGCGCATCGTCACCTCGTCCTTCGCCAGTCTCCGCTTATTCCGCAGCTCCTGCTTTGAGTTACAAATGTGACCGCACCGGTATCAAATACCTAGAAGCTACTATGAGTACTGGTAAGGTACACATCAATTACATGTATATCACATATACCTTTCGTGATGCCGGCCTTCTTGTCCGCTAAGTATTTGGGGCAGTTCCGCTTCCAGTGACCACTTCCCTTACAATAAAAGCATTCGGTCTCGGGCTTGGGTCCATTCTTTGGCTTCTTCCCGGCAGCTTGCCTGCCGGGCGCGGCAACTGCCTTGCCGTCCTTCTTGAAGTTCTTCTTACCCTTGTCTTTCTTGAACTTAGTGGTTTTATTCACCATCAACACTTGATGTTCCTTTTTGACTTCTACCTCTGCTGATTTCAGCATTGCAAATACTTCAGGAATGGTCTTTTCCATCCCCTGCATATTGAAGTTCATCACAAAGCTCTTGTAGCTCGGTGGAAGCGACTAAAGGATTCTATCAATGACCACGTCATCCGGGAGATTAACTCCCAGCTGAGTCAAGCGGTTATGTAACCCAGACATAGTGAGTATGTGCTCACTGATAGAACTGTTTTCCTCCATCTTACAGCTGAAGAACTTGTCGGAGACTTCATATCTCTCGACCCGGGCATGAGCTTGAAAAACCATTTTCAGCTCTTCGAACATCTTATATGCTTCGTGTCTCTCAAAACGCTTTTGGAGCCCCGGTTCTAAGCTGTAAAGCATGCCGCACTGAATGAGGGAGTAATCATCGGTACGTGTCTGCCAAGCGTTCATAATGTCTTGTTCTGCAGGGAGAAAAGGTGCGTCACCTAGCGGTGCTTGTAGGACATAATCTTTCTTGGCAGCTATGAGGATGATCCTCAGGTTCCGGACCCAGTCCGTATAGTTGCTGCCATCGTCTTTCAGCTTGGTTTTCTCTAGGAATGCGTTGAAGTTGAGGACAACGTTGGCCATTTGATCTACAATACATGTTGTAAAGATTTTAGACTAAGTTCATGATAATTAAGTTCATCTAAATCAAATTATTCAATGAACTCCCACTCAGATAGACATCCCTCCAGTCATCTAAGTATAACATGATCCGAGTTAACTAGGCCGTGTCTGATCATCACGTGAGACGGACTAGTCAACATCGGTGAACATCTTCATGTTGATCATATCTTCTATATGACTCATGCTCCACCTTTCAGTCTTCTGTGTTCCGAGGCCATGTCTGTACATGCTAGGCTCGTTAAGTCAACCTAAGTGTTTGCATGTGTAAATCTGTCTTACACCCGTTGTATGTGAATGTTGGAATCTATCACACCCGATCATCACGTGGTGCTTCGAAACAACGAACTGTCGCAACGGTGCACAGTTAGGGGGAACACTTTCTTGAAATTATTATGAGGGATCATCTTATTTACTACCGTCATTCTAAGTAAACAAGATGCAAAAACATGATAAACATCACATGCAATCAAATAATAATAGTGACATGATATGGCCAATATCACATAGCTCCTTTGATCTCCATCTTGGGGCTCCATGATCATCTTGTCACCGGCATGACACCATGATTTCCATCATCATGATCTCCATCATCGTGTCTCCATGAAGTTGCTCGTCAACTATTACTTCTACTACTATGGCTAACACGTTTAGCAATAAAGTAAAGTAATTTACATGGCGTTTCTCAATGACACGCAGGTCATACAAAAAATAATGACAACTCCTATGGCTCCTGCCGGTTGTCATATTCATCGACATGCAAGTCGTGATTCCTATTACAATAGCATGAACATCTCATACATCACATATATATCATTCATCATTCATCACAACTTTGGCCATATCATATCACAAAACACTTGCTGTAAAAACAAGTTAGACGTCCTCTAATTGTTGTTGCAAATTTTACGTGGCTGCAATAGGGTTCTAGCAAGAATGTTTTCTTACCTACGTGAAAGCCACAACGTGATTTGTCAACTTCTATTTACCCTTCATAAGGACCCTTTTCATCGAATCCGCTCCAACTAAAGTGGGAGAGACAGACACCCGTAAGCCACCTTATGCAACTAGTGCATGTTAGTCGGTGAAACCGGTCTCACGTAAGCATACGTGTAAGATTGGTCCGGGCCGCTTCATCCCACAATACTGCTGAAGCAAAATAAGACTAGTAGCGGCAAGAAAGTTGATAACATCTACGCCCACAATAAATTGTGTTCTACTCGTGCAAAGAGAACTACGCATAGACCTAGCTCTGATACCACTGTTGGGGAACGTTGCAGGAAAAAAAAATTCCTACGGTTTCACCAAGATCCATCTATGAGTTCATCTAGCAACGAGTATTCAGATTGCATCTACATACCTTTGTAGATCACAAGTGTAAGCGTTCAAGAGAACAGGGATGAGGGAGTCGTACTCGACGTGATCCAAATCACCGGAGATCCTAGCGCCGAACGGATGGCACCTCCGCGTTCAACACACGTACGGTCAGCGTGACGTCTCCTCCTTCTTGATCCAGCAAGGGGAAAGGAGAGGTTGAGGAAGATGGCTCCAGCAGCAGCACGACGGCGTGGTGATGGTGGAGCAGCAGTACTCGGCAAGGCTTCACCAAGCTCGTGACGGAGGAGGAGAGGTGTTGGGGAGGGGAGGGGCTGCGCCTTGGATGTGTCTAGCAGCCCTCCCCTCGCCCCTCTATTCATAGGGGAAGGGAGAAGGGGGGCCGACCCCTCTAGATGAGATCTAGAGGGGGGCGGCGGCCAAGGGGAGGGGGCTTGCCCCCCAAGCAAGGGGGGCGCCCCCCTCAGGGTTTCCCCCAACCCTAGGCGCATGGGCCCTAGGGGGGAGTGGCGCCCCAGCCCACTTTGGGCTGGATCCCTTCCTCATATAGCCCATAAGGCCCTCCGGGAGAGGTGGCCCCTCTCGGTGGACCCCCGGAACCCCTCCGGTGGCCCCGGTACAATACCGATATGCCCCCGAACCTTTCCGGTGACCGTATGACAACTTCCCATATACAAATCTTTACCTCCGGACCATTCCGGAACTTCTCGTGACGTTCGGGATCTCACCCGGGACTCCGAACAACTTTCGGGTTACTGCATATACATATCTCTACAACCCTAGTGTCACCGAACCTTAAGTGTGTAGACCCTACGGGTTCGGGAGACATGTAGACATGACCGAGATGGCTCTCCGGTCAATAACCAACAGCGGGATCTGGATACCCATGTTGGCTCCCACATGCTCCTCGATGATCTCATCGGATGAACCACGATGTCGAGGATTCAGGCAACCCCGTATACAATTCCCTTTGTCAATCGGTACGTTACTTGCCCGATATTTGATCGTCGTGTTGGGTTTCGTAGTAATTTCAAAAAATTTCCTACGCACACGCAAGATCATGTGATGCATAGCAACGAGGGGAGAGTATTGTCTACATACCCAACGCAGACCGACTGCGGAAGCGATGACACGACGTAGAGGAAGTAGTCGTACGTCTTCTCGATCCAACCGATCAAGCACCGAAACTACGGCACCTCCGAGTTCGAGCACACGTTCAGCTCGATGACGATCCCCGGACTCCGATCCAGCAAAGTGTCGGGGAAGAGTTTCGTCAGCACGACAGCGTGGTGACGATCTTGATGAACTACAGCAGCAGGGCTTCGCCTAAACTCCGCTACAGTATTATCGAGGAATATGGTGGCAGGGGGCACCGCACACGGCTAAGGAATAGATCACGTGGATCAACTTGTGTCAACTTGTGTGTTTAGAGGTGCCCCTGCCTCCGTATATAAAGGAGGAGAGGAGGGGAGGCTGGCCGGCCAAGGGGGGAGGCGCAGGAGAGTCCTACTCCCTCTGGGAGTAGGATTCCCCCTCCAATCCTAGTCCAACTAGGATTCCTCGGAGGGGAAAAGAGGAGGAGGGGGCCGGCCACCTCTCCTAGTCCTAATAGGACTAGGGGAAGGGGGGGCGCGCAGCCCATCTAGGGCAGCCCCTTCTCTTTTCCACTAAGGCCCACTATGGCCCAAATAGCTCCCGGGGGGTTCCGGTAACCCTCCCGGTATTCCGGTAAAATCCCGATTTCACCCGGAACACTTCCGATATCCAAATATAGGCTTCCAATATATCAATCTTTACATCTCGACCATTTCGAGACTCCTCGTCATGTCCGTGATCACATCCGGGACTCCGAACAACCTTCGGTGCATCAAAATGCATAAACTCATAATATAACTGTCATCGTAACCTTAAGCGTGCGGACCCTACGGGTTCGAGAACAATGCAGACATGACCGAGACATGTCTCTGGTCAATAACCAATAGCGGGACCTGGATGCCCATATTGGCTCCTACATATTCTACGAAGATCTTTATCGGTCAGACCGCATAACAACATACGTTGTTCCCTTTGTCATCGGTATGTTACTTGCCCGAGATTCGATCGTCGGTATCCAATACCTAGTTCAATCTCGTTACCGGCAAGTCTCTTTACTCGTTCCGTAATACATCATCTCACAACTAACATATTAGTTGTAATGCTTGCAAGGCTTATGTGATGTGTATTACCGAGAGGGCCCAGAGATACCTCTCCGACAATCGGAGTGACAAATCCTAATCTCGAAATACGCCAACCCAACATCGACCATTGGAGACACCTGTAGTACTCCTTTATAATCACCCAGTTACGTTGTGACATTTGGTAGTACCCAAAGTGTTCCTCTGGTAAACGGGAGTTGCATAATCTCATAGTCATAGGAACATGTATAAGTCATGAAGAAAGCAATAGCAACATACTAAACGATCGGGTGCTAAGCTAATGGAATGGGTCATGTCAATCAGATCATTCTACTAATGATGTGACCTCGTTAATCAAATAACAACTCATTGTTCATGGTCAGGAAACATAACCATCTTTGATTAACGAGCTAGTCAAGTAGAGGCATACTAGTGACACTCTGTTTGTCTATGTATTCACACATGTATTATGTTTCCGGTAAATACAATTCTAGCATGAATAATAAACATTTATCATGATTATAAGGAAATAAATAATAACTTTATTATTGCCTCTAGGGCATATTTCCTTCAGTCTCCCACTTGCACTAGAGTCAATAATCTAGATTACACTGTAATGATTCTAACACCCATGGAGCCTTGGTGCTGATCATGTTTTGCTCGTGGAAGAGGCTTAGTCAACGGGTCTGCAACATTCAGATCCGTATGTATCTTGCAAATCTCTATGTCTCCCACCTGGACTAGATCCCGGATGGAGTTGAAGCGTCTCTTGATGTGTTTGGTCCTTTTGTGAAATCTGGATTCCTTTGCTAAGGCAATTGCACCAGTATTGTCACAAAAGATTTTCATTGGACCCAATGCACTAGGTATGACACCTAGATCGGATATGAACTCCTTCATCCAGACTCCTTCATTTGCTGCTTCCGAAGCAGCTATGTATTCCGCTTCACATGTAGATCCCGCTACAACGCTTTGTTTAGAACTGCACCAACTGACAGCTCCACCGTTTAATGTAAACACGTATCCGGTTTGCGATTTAGAATCGTCCGGATCAGTGTCAAAGCTTGCATCAACGTAACCTTTTACGGTGAGCTCTTTGTCACCTCCATATACGAGAAACATATCCTTAGTCCTTTTCAGGTATTTCAGGATGTTCTTGACCGCTGTCCAGTGATCCACTCCTGGATTACTTTGGTACCTCCCTGCTAAACTTATAGCAAGGCACACATCAGGTCTGGTACACAGCATTGCATACATGATAGAGCCTATGGCTGATGCATAGGGAACATCTTTCATATTCTCTCTATCTTCTGCAGTGGTCGGGCATTGAGTCTTACTCAATTTCACACCTTGTAATACAGGCAAGAATCCTTTCTTTGCTTGATCCATTTTGAATTTCTTCAAAAATTTGTCAAGGTATGTGCTTTGTGAAAGTCCAATTAAGCGCCTTGATCTATCTCTATAGATCTTAATGCCTAATATGTAAGCAGCTTCACCGAGGTCTTTCATTGAAAAACTTTTATTCAAGTATCCCTTTATGATATCCAGAAATTCTATATCATTTCCAATTAGTAATATGTCATCCACATATAATATCAGAAATGCTACAGAGCTCCCACTCACTTTCTTGTAAATACAGGCTTCTCCGAAAGTCTGTATAAAACCAAATGCTTTGATCACACTATCAAAACGTTTATTCCAACTCCGAGAGGCTTGCACCAGTCCATAAATGGATCGCTGGAGCTTGCACACTTTGTTAGCTCCCTTTGGATCGACAAAACCTTCTGGTTGCATCATATACAACTCTTCTTCCAGAAATCCATTCAGGAATGCAGTTTTGACATCCATCTGCCAACTTTCATAATCATAAAATGCGGCAATTGCTAACATGATTCGGACGGACTTAAGCATCGCTACGGGTGAGAAGGTCTCATCGTAGTCAATCCCTTGAACTTGCCGAAAACCTTTTTGCGACAAGTCGAGCTTTGTAGACAGTAACATTACCATCAGCGTCAGTCTTCTTCTTAAAGATCCATTTATTCTCAATTGCTTGCCGATCATCGAGCAAGTCAACCAAAGTCCATACTTTGTTCTCATACATGGATCCCATCTCAGATTTCATGGCTTCAAGCCACTTTGCAGAATCTGGGCTCACCATCGCTTCTTCATAGTTCGTAGGTTCATCATGATCTAGTAGCATGACCTCCAGAACAGGATTACCGTACCACTCTGGTGCGGATCTTACTCTGGTTGATCTACGAGGTTCAGTAGTATCTTGATCTGAAGTTTCATGATCATTATCATTGGCTTCCTCACTAACTGGTGTAGGTGTCACTGAAACAGTTTTCTGTGATGAACTACTTTCCAGTAAAGGAGCAGGTACAGTTACCTCGTCAAGTTCTACTTTCCTCCCACTCACTTCTTTCGAGAGAAACTCCTTCTCTAGAAATGATCCATTCTTAGCAACGAATGTCTTGCCTTCGGATCTGTGATAGAAGGTGTACCCAACAGTTTCCTTTGGGTATCCTATGAAGACACATTTCTCCGATTTGGGTTCGAGCTTATCAGGTTGAAGTTTTTTCACATAAGCATCGCAGCCCCAAACTTTAAGAAACGACAACTTTGGTTTCTTGCCAAACCACAGTTCATAAGGCGTCGTCTCAACGGATTTTGATGGTGCCCTATTTAATGTGAATGCGGCCGTCTCTAAAGCATATCCCCAAAATGATAGCGGTAAATCAGTAAGAGACATCATAGATCGCACCATATCTAGTAAAGTACGATTACGACGTTCGGACACACCATTACGCTGTGGTGTTCCGGGTGGCGTGAGTTGCGAAACTATTCCACAGTTTTTCAAATGTACACCAAACTCGTAACTCAAATATTCTCCTCCACGATCAGATCGTAGAAACTTTATTTTCTTGTTACGATGATTTTCAACTTCACTCTGAAATTCTTTGAACTTTTCAAATGTTTCAGACTTATGTTTTATTAAGTAGATATACCCATATCTGCTTAAATCATCTGTGAAGGTGAGAAAATAACGATATCCGCCACGAGCCTCAATATTCATCGGGCCACATACATCGGTATGTATGATTTCCAACAAATCTGTTGCTCTCTCCATAGTACCGGAGAACGGTGTTTTAGTCATCTTGTCCATGAGGCACGGTTCGCAAGTACCAAGTGATTCATAATCAAGTGGTTCCAAAAGTCCATCAGCATGGAGTTTCTTCATGCGCTTTATACCGATATGACTTAAACGACAGTGCCACAAATAAGTTGCACTTTCATTATCAACTCTGCATCTTTTGGCTTCAACATTATGAATATGTGTATTACTACTATCGAGATTCAATAAGAATAGACCACTCTTCAAGGGTGCATGACCATAAAAGATATTACTCATATAAATAGAACAACCATTATTCTCTGATTTAAATGAATAACCGTCTCGCATTAAACAAGATCCAGATATAATGTTCATGCTCAACGCTGGCACCAAATAACAATTACTTAGGTCTAATATTAATCCCGAAGGTAGATGTAGAGGTAGCGTGCCGACTGCGATCACATCGACTTTGGAACCGTTTCCCACGCGCATCGTCACCTCGTCCTTTGCCAGTGCCCGCTTATTCCGTAGTCCCTGTTTCGAGTTGCAAATATTAGCAACAGAACCAGTATCAAATACCCAGGTGCTACTGCGAGCTCTAGTAAGGTACACATCAATAACATGTATATCACATATACCTTTGTTCACCTTGCCATCCTTCTTATCCGCCAAATACTTGGGACAGTTCCGCTTCCAGTGACCAGTCTGCTTGCAGTAGAAGCACTCAGTTTCAGGCTTAGGTCCAGACTTGGGTTTCTTCTCTTGAGCAGCAACTGGCTTGCTGTTCTTCTTGA
The DNA here is from genome assembly GCF_018294505.1 of Triticum aestivum. NCBI lineage: Eukaryota > Viridiplantae > Streptophyta > Magnoliopsida > Poales > Poaceae > Triticum > Triticum aestivum. Next base: position 76,352,184 of record NC_057797.1, read on the forward strand.
AGTTCCCTTTCTTCTTTCCTTTGCCCTTTTTCTTGAAACTAGTGGTTTTGTTAACCATTAACACTTGATGCTCCTTTTTGATTTCTACCTCCGCAGCTTTCAGCATTGCGAAGAGCTCGGGAATAGTCTTGTTCATCCCTTGCATATTATAGTTCATCATGAAGCTCTTGTAGCTTGGTGGCAGTGATTGGAGAATTCTGTCAATGACGCAATCATCCGGAAGATTAACTCCCAATTGAATCAAGTGATTATTATACCCAGACATTTTGAGTATATGCTCACTGACAGAACTATTCTCCTCCATCTTGCAGCTATAGAACTTATTCGAGACTTCATATCTCTCAATTCGGGCATTTGCTTGAAATATTAACTTCAACTCCTGGAACATCTCATATGCTCCATGACGTTCAAAACGTCGTTGAAGTCCCGATTCTAAGCCGTAAAGCATGGCACACTGAACTATCGAGTAGTCATCAGCTTTGCTCTGCCAGATGTTCATAACATCTGGTGTTGCTCCAGCAGCAGGCCTGGCACCCAGCGGTGCTTCCAGGACGTAATTTTTCTGTGCAGCAATGAGGATAATCCTCAAGTTACGGACCCAGTCCGTGTAATTGCTACCATCATCTTTCAACTTTGCTTTCTCAAGGAACGCATTAAAATTCAACGGAACAACAACACGAGCCATCTATCTACAATCAACATAAACAAGCAAGATACTATCAGGTACTAAGTTCATGATAAATTTAAGTTCAATTAATCATATTATTTAAGAACTCCCACTTAGATAGACATCCCTCTAATCCTCTAAGTGATTACGTGATCCAAATCAACTAAACCATGACCGATCATCACGTGAGATGGAGTAGTTTTCAATGGTGAACATCGTTATGTTGATCATATCTACTATATGATTCACGCTCGACCTTTCGGTCTCCGTGTTCCGAGGCCATATCTGCATATGCTAGGCTCGTCAAGTTTAACCTGAGTATTCTGCGTGTGCAAAAACTGGCTTGCACCCGTTGTAGATGGACGTAGAGCTTATCACACCCGATCATCACGTGGTGTCTGGGCACGACGAACTTTGGCAACGGTGCATACTCAGGGAGAACACTTCTTGATAATTTAGTGAGAGATCATCTTATAATGCTACCGTCAATCAAAGCAAGATAAGATGCATAAAAAGATAAACATCACATGCAATCAATATAAGTGATCTGATATGGTCATCATCATCTTGTGCTTGTGATCTCCATCTCCGAAGCACCGTCATGATCACCATCGACACCGGCGCGACACCTTGATCTCCATCGTAGCATCGTTGTCATCTCGCCAATCTTATGCTTCCACGACTATCACTACCGTTTAGTAATAAAGTAAAGCATTACATCGCGATTGCACTGCATACAATAAAGCGACAACCATATGGCTCCTGCCAGTTGCCGATAACTTGGTTACAAAACATGATCATCTCATACAATAAAATTCAGCATCATGCCTTGACCATATCACATCACAACATGCCCTGCAAAAACAAGTTAGACGTCCTCTACTTTGTTGTTGCATGTTTTACGTGGCTGTTACGGGCTTAAGTAAGAACCAATCTCACCTACGCATCAAAACCACAACGATAGTTTGTCAAATAGACTCCGTTTTAACCTTCGCAAGGACCGGGCGTAGCCATACTTGGTTCAACTAAAGTTGGAGAGACAGTCGCCCGCAAGCCATCTCTGTGCAAAGCACGTCGAGGGAACCGGTCTCGCGTAAGCGTACGCGTAAGGTTGGTCCGGGTCGTCTCGTCCAACAATACTGCCGAACCAAAGTATGACATGCTGGTAGGCAGTATGACTTGTATCGTCCACAACTCACTTGTGTTCTACTCGTACATATAACATCAACATAAATAACCTAGGCTCGGATGCCACTGTTGGGTTTCGTAGTAATTTCAAATAATTTCCTACGCACACGCAAGATCATGTGATGCATAGCAACGAGGGGAGAGTATTGTCTACGTACCCAACGCAGACCGACTGCGGAAGCGATGACACGACGTAGAGGAAGTAGTCGTACGTCTTCTCGATCCAACCGATCAAGCACCGAAACTACGACACCTCCGAGTTCGAGCACACGTTCAGCTCGATGACGATCCCCGGACTCCGATCCAGCAAAGTGTCGGGGAAGAGTTTCGTCAGCACGACGGCGTGGTGACGATCTTGATGAACTACAGCAGCAGGGCTTCGCCTAAACTCCGCTACAGTATTATCGAGGAATATGGTGGCAGGGGGCACCGCACACGGCTAAGGAATAGATCACGTGGATCAACTTGTGTCAACTTGTGTGTTTAGAGGTGCCCCTGCCTCCGTATATAAAGGAGGAGAGGAGGGGAGGCTGGCCGGCCAAGGGGGGAGGCGCAGGAGAGTCCTACTCCCTCTAGGAGTAGGATTCCCCCTCCAATCCTAGTCCAACTAGGATTCCTCGGAGGGGAAAAGAGGAGGAGGGGGCCGGCCACCTCTCCTAGTCCTAATAGGACTAGGGGAAGGGGGGCGCAGCCCATCTAGGGCAGCCCCTTCTCTTTTCCACTAAGGCCCACTATGGCCCAAATAGCTCCCGGGGGGTTCCGGTAACCCTCCCGGTATTCCGGTAAAATCCCGATTTCACCCGGAACACTTCCGATATCCAAATATAGGCTTCCAATATATCAATCTTTACGTCTCGACCATTTCGAGACTCCTCGTCATGTCCGTGATCACATCCGGGACTCCGAACAACCTTTAGTACATCAAAATGCATAAACTCATAATATAACTGTCATCGTAACCTTAAGCGTGCGGACCCTACGGGTTCGAGAACAATGTAGACATGACCGAGACACGTCTCTGGTCAATAAACAATAGCGGGACCTGGATGCCCATATTGGCTCCTACATATTCTATGAAGATCTTTATCGGTCAGACCGCATAACAACATACGTTGTTCCCTTTGTCATCGGTATGTTACTTGCCCGAGATTCGATCGTTGGTATCCAATACCTAGTTCAATCTCGTTACCGGCAAGTCTCTTTACTCGTTCCGTAATACATCATCTCACAACTAACATATTAGTTGTAATGCTTGCAAGGCTTTATGTGATGTGTATTACCGAGAGGGCCCAGAGATACCTCTCCGACAATCGGAGTGACAAATCCTAATCTCGAAATACGCCAACCCAACATCGACCATTGGAGACACCTGTAGTACTCCTTTATAATCACCCAGTTACGTTGTGACGTTTGGTAGTACCCAAAGTGTTCCTCTGGTAAACGGGAGTTGCATAATCTCATAGTCATAGGAACATGTATAAGTCATGAAGAAAGCAATAGCAACATACTAAACGATCGGGTGCTAAGCTAATGGAATGGGTCATGTCAATCAGATCATTCTGCTAATGATGTGACCTCGTTAATCAAATAACAACTCATTGTTCATGGTTAGGAAACATAACCATCTTTGATTAACGAGCTAGTTAAGTAGAGGCATACTAGTGACACTTTGTTTGTCTATGTATTCACACATGTATTATGTTTCCGGTAAATACACTTCTAGCATGAATAATAAACATTTATCATGATTATAAGGAAATAAATAATAACTTTATTATTGCCTCTAGGGCATATTTCCTTCACGTCGGTATCCCAATACCTCGTTCAATCTCATTACCGGCAAGTCACTTTACTCGTACCGCAATGCATGATCCCGTGACCAGTCACTTGGTCACTTTGAGCTTATTATGATGATGCATTACCGAGTGGGCCCAGAGATACCTCTCCGTCATACGGAGTGACAAATCCTAGTCTTGATCCGTGTCAACCCAACAGACACTTTCGGAGATACCCGTAGTATACCTTTATAGTCACCCAGTTACGTTGTGACGTTTGGTACACCCAAAGCACTCCTACGGTATCCGAGAGTTACACGATCTCATGGTCTAAGGAAAAGATACTTGACATTGGAAAAACTCTAGCAAACAAACTATACGATCTTGTGCTATGTTTACGATTGGGTCTTGTCCATCACATCATTCTCCTAATGATGTGATCTCGTTATCAATGACATCCAATGTCCATAGTCAGGAAACCATGACTATATGTTGATCAACGAGCTAGTCAACTAGAGGCTTACTAGAGACATGTTGGTGTCTATGTATTCACACATGTATTACGATTTCCAGATAACACAATTATAGCATGAATAAAATACAATTATCATGAACAAGGAAATATAATAATAATCCTTTTATTATTGCCTCTAGGGCATATTTCCAACAGCAAGCTCCATCCAAAACATGCTTGGCATTTTCGCGGGCACAGAGTAGCATGTGAGCTGCGAGCTGGTGCGCCCCAGGAAGCTCTAGACCACCTCTAGCACATACAACCTCCTGCTAAGCTCGAATACCTCCTTCTCCAACATGGCATCTGTCGTCACTCTTGGCGATGTTGATGATCACATTGTTGTCTCCATAGTGGTCTTCATGGCGTCATGGTGAATCGATTCCTTGGTCAACTCAGTAGACTGAAGTTGTTGCCATTTCATGAAGGTGTCCTCGTTCCTCATGCACCTCATAAGCACTGAAGCTCTTGTCTTGTCCTCCTCCTCGTCAGCCAACTTGTTCTTCTTCGATGTCAATGGGCCGGTTCTCAGGGCAAGCCGGTTTCTATTCAAGAACCAACAAAGCTCTTCCGTCGGCATCCTCAGCTCCTTACAAACGTGTGTATTCTCATTACTATTGAAACCATCGTAGGTGTGTACCGAAGCAATTCAATTAGACTCCATCTTAAGAAAATGCACCAATGTACCATGGTAATGATACCAATGTGTGCCTGACTCGCATGGACAGCGTTCGGGCATATTTTATGCCCATGGGTAACGTTGAACCCTATAGGTACAAGCTCTTTGACATAACATGTGTGTGTGTCCATGAAGCCCTTTGGTTAATCTATTGAAGTTATCTGTTTGATCCTTTCCTCCCCCCT